>NC_050096.1:192135110-192438140 GCF_902167145.1 Zea mays | reverse complement strand
TAGAAGTTATGATGCTTTTGATTCATATGTTTATGATTCTCATGCCATGTGTGCTCCTAGTTCTTCTTATGTGTATAATAGAAATGTTACTAGGAGAAATGTTGTTTCTAAAAGAAATGTTGCAAATGTTCATAGAAAAGTAGTGAATGAACCCTCTACAATTTATTGTGCTTTGAATGCTTCATTTGCAATTTGTAGAAAGGATAGAAAAGTAATTGCTAGGAAGTTAGGGGCAAAATGCAAAGGTGATAAAACTTGCATTTGGGTCCCTAAGGAAATTGTGACTAACCTTGTAGGACCCAACAAGAGTTGGGTACCTAAGTCCCAAGCCTAAATTTGCCTTGCAGGTTTATGCATCCGGGGGTTCAAGCTGGATTATCGACAGCGGATGCACAAACCATATGACGGGGGAGAAGAAGATGTTCACCTCCTACGTCAAGAATAAAGATTCCCAAGATTCAATTGTATTCGGTGATGGGAATCAAGGCAAGGTAAAAGGTTTAGGTAAAATTGCGATTTCTAATGAGCATTCTATCTCTAATGTATTTTTAGTAGAGAGTCTTGGATACAATCTGCTATCTGTGAGTCAATTATGTCATATGGGATATAATTGTCTATTTACAAATATAGATGTGTCTGTCTTTAGAAGAAGCGATGGTTCATTAGCTTTTAAGGGTGTATTAGACGGCAAACTTTATTTAGTTGATTTTGCAAAAGAAGAGGCCGGTCTAGATGCATGCTTAATAGCTAAGACTAGCATGGGCTGGCTGTGGCATCGCCGCTTAGCACATGTGGGGATGAAGAACCTTCACAAGCTTCTAAAGGGAGAACACGTGATAGGTTTGACTAACGTGCATTTCGAGAAAGATAGACCTTGTGCAGCTTGTCAAGCAGGTAAACAAGTGGGAGGAGCACATCACAGCAAGAACGTGATGACCACTTCAAGACCCCTGGAGCTGCTGCATATGGACCTCTTCGGACCTGTCGCCTATCTGAGCATAGGAGGAAGTAAGTATGGTTTAGTTATTGTTGATGACTTTTCCCGCTTCACTTGGGTGTTCTTTTTGCAGGAAAAATCCGAAACCCAAGGGACTCTCAAACGCTTCCTCAGGAGAGCTCAAAATGAGTTTGAGCTCAAAGTGAAAAAGATAAGAAGCGACAACGGGTCCGAGTTCAAGAACCTTCAAGTGGAGGAGTTCCTTGAAGAGGAAGGGATCAAGCATGAGTTCTCCGCTCCCTACACACCACAGCAAAATGGTGTGGTAGAGAGGAAGAACAGGACGCTCATCGACATGGCGAGGACGATGCTAGGAGAGTTCAAGACCCCCGAGTGCTTTTGGACGGAAGCCGTGAACACGGCGTGCCACGCCATCAACAGGGTCTACCTTCATCGCCTCCTCAAGAAGACGTCGTATGAGCTACTAACCGGTAACAAACCCAATGTATCGTACTTTCGTGTATTTGGGAGTAAATGCTACATTCTAGTGAAGAAGGGTAGAAATTCTAAGTTTGCTCCCAAAGTTGTAGAAGGGTTTTTGTTAGGTTATGACTCAAATACAAAGGCGTATAGAGTCTTCAACAAATCATCGGGTTTGGTTGAAGTCTCTAGCGACGTTGTATTTGATGAGACTAATGGCTCTCCAAGAGAGCAAGTTGTTGATTGTGATGATGTAGATGAAGAAGATGTTCCGACGGCCGCTATACGGACCATGGCGATTGGAGAAGTACGGCCACAGGAACAAGATGAACGAAATCAACCTTCTTCCTCAACTATGGTGCATCCCCCAACCGAAGATGACGAACAGGTACCTCAAGTGGAGGCGCTCGATCAAGGGGGAGCACAAGATAATCATGTGATGGAGGAAGAAGTGCAACCGGCACCTCCAACCCAAGTTCGAGCGATGATTCAAAGGGATCATCCCGTCGACCAAATTCTGGGTGACATTAGCAAGGGAGTAACTACTCGATCTCGATTAGTTAATTTTTGTGAGCATTACTCTTTTGTCTCTTCTATTGAGCCTTTCAGGGTAGAGGAGGCCTTGCTAGATCCGGACTGGGTGTTGGCCATGCAAGAGGAGCTAAACAACTTCAAGCGCAATGAAGTTTGGACACTGGTGCCTCGTCCGAAGCAAAATGTTGTGGGAACCAAGTGGGTGTTCCGCAACAAACAGGACGAGCACGGGGTGGTGACAAGGAACAAGGCTCGACTTGTGGCAAAAGGTTATGCCCAAGTCGCAGGTTTGGACTTTGAGGAGACCTTTGCTCCTGTGGCTAGGCTAGAGTCCATTCGTATTTTGCTAGCATATGCCGCTCACCATTCTTTCAGGTTGTACCAAATGGATGTGAAGAGCGCTTTCCTCAACGGGCCAATCAAGGAGGAGGTGTACGTGGAGCAACCCCCTGGCTTCGAGGATGAACGGTACCCCGACCACGTGTGTAAGCTCTCTAAGGCGCTCTATGGACTTAAGCAAGCCCCAAGAGCATGAGTTTAGCAGGGTGATGACGCAGAAATTCGAGATGTCGATGATGGGCGAGTTGAACTACTTCCTTGGGTTCCAAGTGAAGCAACTCAAGGAAGGCACCTTCATCTCCCAAACGAAGTACACGCAAGATCTGCTAAAGCGGTTTGGGATGAAGGACGCCAAGCCCGCAAAGACGCCAATGGGGACCGACGGACACACCGACCTCAACAAAGGAGGTAAGTCCGTTGATCAAAAAGCATACCGGTCAATGATAGGTTCTTTGCTTTACTTATGTGCTAGTAGACCGGATATTATGCTTAGCGTGTGCATGTGTGCTAGATTTCAATCCGATCCTAAGGAGTGTCACTTAGTGGCGGTGAAGCGAATTCTTAGATATTTGGTTGCTACGCCTTGCTTCGGGCTCTGGTATCCAAAAGGGTCTACCTTTGACTTAGTTGGATACTCAGACTCCGACTATGCTGGATGTAAGGTCGATAGGAAGAGTACATCGGGGACGTGCCAATTCTTAGGAAGGTCCCTGGTGTCATGGAACTCTAAGAAACAAACATCCGTTGCCCTATCCACCGCTGAGGCCGAGTACGTTGCCGCAGGTCAGTGTTGCGCGCAACTACTTTGGATGAGGCAAACTCTCCGGGACTTTGGCTACAATCTGAGCAAAGTCCCACTCCTATGTGACAATGAGAGTGCTATCCGCATGGCGGAGAATCCTGTTGAGCACAGCCGCACAAAGCACATAGACATCCGGCATCACTTTTTGAGAGACCACCAGCAAAAGGGAGATATCGAAGTGTTTCATGTTAGCACCGAGAACCAGCTAGCCGATATCTTCACTAAGCCTCTAGATGAGAAGACCTTTTGCAGGTTGCGTAGTGAGCTAAATGTCTTAGATTCGCGGAACCTGGATTGAATTGTAGCATACATGTAGTTATGCTTTTGATCATGTTCCTTTTTTTTGCATTATGTTGCTTATTATGGTGCTCAAGTTGTACAAACACTCCCTGGACCTCACAAGTCCGTTGCAAAGTGATGCACATGTTTAGGGGGAGATGTGTTACAACTTGACCCTTTGAGACTAACCTTGTGCTTGAGTTTGATAATTTAGTCTCGAAGGAGGATTGAAAGGGAAAAGGTGGACTTGGACCATGAAAGACTTCCACTGCACTCCGATGAGAGGGTAACTAATTCCAAGTTCATCTCATGAAATCTTATTGCCATTTGCTCTTAATTGAAGACTTTGGTGAGGCAATGAGGTTAAAAGGCCAAGATTGATCCCGTTTTGGTGCTTGATGCCAAAGGGGGAGAAAATAAAGGCCAAAGCGATAAATGGATCAGCTACCACTTGAGAGATTTTGAAAATAGTAGAATAGAGTTTTTGTTGTGTCAAAAGCTTTTATTGTCTCTCTTGTCAAAAGTTGGCTTCTTGTGGGGAGAAGTATTGATTATGGGAAATAGGGGGAGTTTTTGAAATCTTTGATCAATCTCTTTTGGAATGACTCTCTTTATACTTCAACATGTGTGTTTGACTTAGAGATAGAGATTTGAGTTTGATTTGCAAAAACAAACCAAGTGGTGGCAAAGGATGATCCATATATGCCAAAATTGAATAAAACCAATTTGAGTTTTTATTTAAAGTGATTTTGCACTTGTTCTAGTTGCTTTATATTGTGTTGGCATAAATCACCAAAAAGGGGGAGATTGAAAGGGAAATGTGCCTTTGGGCCATTTCTAAGTATTTTGGTGATTGAGTGCAAACACAAGTGCTTAAATGTGAAAATATGCCCAAGGATGATCAAAGTGCAAATCACAAGTTAAGGTATGTTTCTAAGCCTTAGTACATTGGTTTTGTGTACTAATATATTTGTCTAAGTGTTAGAAACAGATAGAAGAAGAGAAGAGAAGACTTGGCTGTGTACAGCCAAGGGGCTGCTTCGGTCTGGGGCACCGGACTGTCCGGTGGTGCACCGGACAATGTCCGGTGGTGCACCGGACAGTGTCCGGTGCGCCAGGCTGCCTCGGCCGAAGAGGCCGCTCTCGGGTTTTTCTCCGGCGACTTCGGCTAAAATTCACCGGACTGTCCGGTGTGCACCGGACTGTCCGGTGAGCCAACGGTCGGCCGGGCCAACGGTCGGCCGCGCGATCGGCGCGCGACACGTGGCCGAGCCAACGGTCGGAAGGAAGCACCGGACTGTCCGGTGTGCACCGGACTGTCCGGTGCGCCAGATCTGCAACGGTCGGCAACGGTCGGCTTCGCCGTTTAAGGAAACAAATCGGGCACCGGACAGTGTCCGGTGTGCACCGGACTGTCCGGTGCGCCACGAGACAGAAGGCAAAGATGGCTTTCCAGATTTGTTCCCAACGGCTCCTAGCTGCCTTGGGGCTATAAAAGGGACCCCTAGGCGCATGGAGGAGCATACCAAGCATTCCTACAACTCTTCTAAGCACCAAGACATCAATCTCACGCATTCGTTTCATTGTGATAGCATATAGAGCTCTTGTGGAGTTGTGAACTCTTTGTGTTGCGTTGCGAGCTCTTGTTGCGACTTGTGTGCGTGTTGTTGCTCTGATTTTCGAGTCTTGTGTGCGTTGCTCATTCCCACCTTACTCCGTATTCTTTGTGAACTCAATTGTAAGGGCGAGAGACTCCAAGTTGTGGAGATTCCTCGCAAACGGGAAAAGATCAAAGGAAAGAAAAACACCGTGGTATTCAAGTTGATCATTGGATCACTTGAGAGGAGTTGAGTGCAACTCTCGTCCGTTGGGACGCCACAACGTGGAGTAGGCAAGTTTTGTACTTGGCCGAACCACGGGATAACCACCGTGTCAACTCTGTGATTGCTTTCTTGTGGTTATCGTGTTTTGAGTTCTCTCTAGCCACTTGGCCATACTTGTGCTAACCCTTAACAAGTTTTTGTGGCTTAAGTTTTGAACTTTTACAGGATCACCTATTCACCCCCCCCCCCCCCCCCCCCCCTCTAGGTGCTCTCACCCCCTTTTTATGGCGGACACATCACCGGCTTGCCCAAGGCCTTGGCTTCGCTCAGAAGCAACCTTGACTAAATCACCACACCGACTGACCAAATTGCAGGGGCATTTAACGCAAAGGTGGCCTGACACCTCTATCCTGACACGCGCCCCCGGCAGAGCCGAGGTGACCGCCGTCACTCCACCGCTCCACTGGCCAGTCTGACAGAAGGACAGCGCCGCCTGCGCCACTCCGACTGCAGTGCCACTCGACAGAGTGAGTCTGACAGGCAACTAGGCCTTGCCAAAGGCGCCACGGCGAACTCCGCTCCGCCCGACCCCAGGGCTCGGACTCGGGCTAAGACCCGGAAGACGGCGAACTCCGCTCCGCCCGACCCCAGGGCTCGGACTCGGGCTAAGACCCGGAAGACGGCGAACTCCGCTCCGCCCGACCCCAGGGCTCGGACTCGGGCTAAGACCCGGAAGACGGCGAACTCCGCTCCGCCCGACCCCAGGGCTCGGACTCGGGCTAAGACCCGGAAGACGGCGAACTCCGCTCCGCCCGACCCCAGGGCTCGGACTCGGGCTAAGACCCGGAAGACGGCGAACTCCGCTCCGCCCGACCCCAGGGCTCGGACTCGGGCTAAGACCCGGAAGACGGCGAACTCCGCTCCGCCCGACCCCAGGGCTCGGACTCGGGCTAAGACCCGGAAGACGGCGAACTCCGCTCCGCCCGACCCCAGGGCTCGGACTCAGGCTAAGACCCGGAAGACGACGAAACTCCGCCTCGCCCGACCCCAGGGCTCGGACTCCGCCCTGGCCTCGGCCGGACGACTTCCGCCTCGCCCGACCCCCTGGCTCGGGCTCGGCCACGGCAACTGAAGGCAAGACTCAACCTCGGCTTCGGAGGAAACCCCACGTCGCCCTGCCTAGAGCACAGACCGCCACGTCAACAGGAAACGTCATCATCACCCTACCCCGAATCGACTCGGGTCACGGAGAACAAGACCGGCGTCTCGTCCGGCCAGCTCCGCCAGAGGGGCAATGATGGCGCTCCACGAGCTCTATGACGACGGCGGCCCCCAGCTCTCTTACGGCAGCAGGACAACGTCAGCAGGGACTCGACCGCTCCAACAGCTGTCCCTCCATCAGGCCCCGCCGCACCTCCGATAGCCACGACATCACGCCAGCAGGATGCCCAGATCTCTCCGGCTGCCACATCGGCATGTACCTAGGGCACTAGCTCTCCCTCCGCTAGACACGTAGCACTCTGCTACATCCCCATTGTACACCTGGGTCCTCTCCTTACGACTATAAAAGGAAGGACCAGGGCCTTCTCAGAGAAGGTTGGCCGCGCGGGACCGAGGACGGGACAGGCGCTCTCTTGGGGCCGCTCGCTTCCCTCACCCGCGTGGACGCTTGTAACCCCCCTACTGCAAGCGCACCTGACCTGGGCGCGGGACGAACACGAAGGCCGCGGGACTTCCACCTCTCTCACGCTCGGCTCCGGCCGCCTCGCCTCTCCCCCCTCCGCGCTCGCCCACGCGCTCGACCCATCTGGGCTGGGGCACGCAGCACACTCACTCGTCGGCTTAGGGACCCCCCTGTCTCGAAACGCCGACATCTATGCTTGTGTTGCATACACCTCTCAGAATTGTAAATACTTATAGTCACTGAATTGACTCGGGATAGTCCTTTGACAAGTTTGGTATACACTGTAAGCTAAATGGTAAAGGTCGGTCCTGAATGGACACATACCTGGGGTTTATGTAGCCAAACTACACTGAATTCCACCCTTTAACATTCTTACCGTAATCTATCTCTGATCTACCAGGAGTAAGAAGAGTAGAAAATAGCCATGAAATCCCATATTACCACAGAGCTTGAAGCGAAATTGGACATTAATATATCATTGGTCCGTGGCGCCGGAAGATCCATAATTTTTTACCACTAAGCTATTGGTGATGGTAATTTGTGATATAACTATGAAGATCTTGTGGAGACCTGTTGCATTCTCCCTAGTCATGATGACTCCTTCGTATGAGAGCAGTATTATCTGTTGTTGAAGACGGATCCTAGGCGGACACCAGTCCTATTTCATTCTTGCCAAGCAACTATCATCATTTGCTTCATCAAAAGCTAGTTATATGGTGATTTTCCCAGATAAAATGAATTCTTGGCCTTGTCTGTTCTATTCCAAAGCTTCTCTTTTTGTTGAACAATGAAGAGATCGAAATAATGCTATATAGAACAATTTGGTATATAATATGAGGAGAAATGTTTGCCCTGCTGGCAACACCACAAATAATTAACTATTGTTATAAGTTCTCTCTCAAAATTATTACACCTAGAAATGTTGCATAAGTCGATACCTAATTTCAGAGCGGTATGAGTAATTGGGTAAACCATGGGCAGTGATAAAAACGAGCTGGACTATACATCTCTGCGTATAAAAATCTTTGATTGGCAACATTGGCCTGATGCCGTGCACTTTACTACCATTATCTACAAACATATTTTCCTATGTGCTTAAACGCACAATGCAACCAGTGAATGTCTTTGTGAGCGTTAGACCCTGATGGTCATTTTACTTGTTGATCTGAAGTCAGCTAATGGCTCCAAACGACGAATGGTATTCATGAGCCCCTGAAGGATCCTTATGGATAAAATAGCGTTGTGCATGTTAGTCTAAATCTTAATGATTGACTATACATTTGGTAATAATAAAAATAAGTTTGCAGAATTGTAACCACGAAGCAACTTGTTGTTACGTGTCTTGCTGGAAGTTGACAACTAGTCCTTCACGTTGAAGGACAAATATGTAGTATTCATGCCACTACATTAATCTAAGTCCAAAGCTCACTGCATAAAACCCCTATCTGTAATGTGCGTAAGATTTCCTAAATAAATCACCACAATAGCATACATTGGCCACAACTAGATGATTGTGGTTGGGGATTTTATCTGTATGCTTTTAGAACATCTCGGCATTAGGGGGAGGAATGCCCATATAATGTAATGCCTCAATATTCTATTAAACGCACAAAAGCCAAACTGAACCTGTCGTTCAGTGTGTACTCCTGTGTATATGGAGTTTGCCAGAAATTGTTGAGGAGTAACCATATTGGTCTGAATGCTTCTACCTGATGTAGATGTGGATATACCCAGGATTAATATCATATCCACATTTGACTTATTGGTATTTGATCTATTCTCGGGGACGCCTGCGAATATGGTCCATTAGCCTTAGTCAAAGCATATGTTCTGATTGCAGATTCACGTGGTCTGTGATAACTCTCATCCGATTAATTCACCCTGATGGTGATTTGCCTCACGAAGAGGTTCATCTTGATGATGAAATTCCTAGCAATGCGCGCAATATCATTGTGCTGGGAATACGGAACAATGAATCTTTCGTTTTGGGAAATAACGGAGATCATTATTAAATGTGGGAGACAAATATGTCGACGCCTATATTGCCTCTCTAGATTGCAAATGGATCCAAAACAAAGTCCTAGGCATGAGTGCTTTAAGCTCTCTTATCGGGTCATTGATAAATGCAATCGAGGTTGAACCAATAATCGCAAAATGAAAGTCACGAGCTTGAAGTTCAGACATTTATGGGCACTATTGAAATAATGTGTGGTGAATGCGATGGTTCAAGTGGTCTTGTGAGAGACCCATCCCACGTATGTGTTGAATAAACATTGTTCCGCTATGTAATATATCTGGCAAATGACATGAATTAAAATATGCAGTTAATAGGATTCTGAAGATCCGCATGAGATCCTACGAGGACTCATATCTTTGAATTATAAATATGCAACATATAAATCTCGTACCGAATAATACATTTCTGACGAATGAGCACTCTCCTATGTAGAGAGAATATCTCCTAGATGAGATTATAGTTCCTTGATGGAATTTTTCCAGAAGAAATAAAGTCTGTGTTAAACACCAAAGTTTGATAATCCTTATAAAGGGATAAAGACCCATATAAACACAAAAAGGAATAAGATGAGGTACCAAAGGACTTGAAGTTCACCAAATAAGCACATGTGCATTCCATGAGTTTTACTCATGGTAATTTCCACTAGATGTGGAATTACGGTATCCTCTAAAGCTTTGACGGTAGAAACCTATAAGGTTTAAGTGTTACTGGCAAAATATCCCCATTGTGCCAGAATGACAGACTATAACGATGTATCTGATCGATGAAAAATCCCTGATGGATTACGATCCTTGATGGACTTTTGTTACACCATCATGCATAGATGTTGCAATGGATGAACGCCTAGAGCGATGTGTCATTTAGAATATGTACTATTGCAACTATATTATCCCCTAAGTCCTATTGAAGGACATGTTATTTGCTTTGCACAACTATGTATAAATTGTGGTGTAAGATAGAAAATGATAGCACCCCAACCTCATCCATTCTTGTTATTCCAGATGAACAATGGGACATATATCTTGAAGAATATGCTTGAGTTATGAGGGATAATGACTTTGACAGATGTCATCGTCAGGGGGAGCGAATGCTTATATTGATCACAATCGTGAGACAATAAATGGCATATTCTATGCCCTGAAGGCGTGAGCTTGATGATCAATATGTGAACCTTTATGGAACTTTCTATCAAATATATAGATCCAGTCGATCGAACACCATCAGTCAAAGTGGCTTATTTATATTGATACGTGCACTTACCTCGTATATCCTAGAAGTAAGTAGAGGTAAAGTTCCTAAAATAGTCCTTGCAAGGATATGCAATCCGTTTGCTAAATCTTTATGTGCATATACTTCCAGGAGAAGATGTTTTGCCTTATTGATACGATTTTGCAAGGATCAGGGGGAGCACATTTCTAAAGTTAGCCCTTATAGAAGATTCGATAGAATCTAGATCCCAGAGGATCGAAATCTGTCCCGATGACAGCTGTTGTACTCTTTTTCCCTTGGTGAGTTTTCTTAAAGTTTCTCACATGAGGTTTTTAACGAGGCAACAAAGTGCAAATGCAATTTGTATTACCATGCACTCTTTCTCCACATTTTTTCCACTGGGTTTTTCGGAGTTTTAACGAGGCATGTGTTGGTCGAGGTATTCGCCCAAGGGGGAGTGTTAAGTAACCCTAGTTAGGGTTATGTGGGCAAATACCTGCTTTGCCCCTGAGGGGTCTCACATCTCTATATAAGGAACCTGTACACCCCCTCATAATACAGAGAAGAGAAAGAGACCAGAGGCCCAACCCTACATCATATGTCTCGTGTGTTTCCTCTGTCGTGCTTATGGGAAGGGAGACGGGTTCTCTACAGTTTCTTGCGCCTCTACTGCTAACGGAAGGGAAGGGAGCGGATCTGGTGATCCGTGGTGTTTCTCTTGGAGTTGAGGGAGACGGACAAAGGCATCCAGGCTTTTTCCTCGAAATTCAGCCCAAGCGTTCCACCAAACCATTCAAGGTTTCAAATTCAACCAAAGCCTTCAGCATGCCCACCCACCCACCCACCCCCCCCCCCCCCCCCAAATTCTCCCGTTGGTGCGTGTTCGCCTGTTCGGTTAGCTAAAAACCGGTGGGGGCCTACATGAGTGCATGTATGGGAGCCATGTCAGCTCGTCATCGTCGCCATCGTCGTCCCCCTGATCAAGTGATGAAGCGAGTAGCGAGAGCTCCGGCCGCGCGCATTTCCTTTTTGTCGCAGGCCGCCATGCCCTGCCCCTGCCACGCGCACACGCATGGAGTCGTCCTTCCCTCCCTATAGTACCCCTGACGCCAGGAGGTGTAGGCGATCCAGCGACCGGGGTCCTTCTGCATGCATGCATGCTGGTGACGTCCACTCGCCGTACGCAACTAGCAGAGGCCGCGCGATGCCGACGCGTACGGCCTCCGATCCTTTGGCAGCGAGAGCGGGCGAGCACGGTGTGCACATGAGAAGACGACGACGACGTGCGGGACGGCGGGCCCCCGGGGGGCCGCCGCTAGCTGGGCCCTCGTGCGAACGCCAGCCCAACCCCCCCTGAAGGGCCCGTGAACAGTGCCCCCGATCGATGGACGGACGGACGGAACCCGCCGCCGGCCGCGCGCCGTTCGTTCCTACTGCAGCACGTACTATTTCTTTTCGTCGTCGGTCCAGCTGTACTGTACGTGCCTGTAACGTGCTGCGGCCGGGAACTCGTACAGTCGTGTGTAGGGTTTCAGTGTACGTACGTACGTACGCTACTGTGCGGGCTTTTTTTTTGCTGTTGGGTAATAAATAGAAAGGACTGGCGAGAATGGACCGCACGCAGGGCGGCAGGGGCAGGGGCCGCAGGGCAGGCCGACTGCTTTTGGCGCGCGCGCGCTCTGGCTACCTACCTACCTACCTGCTGACGCCACGGCCGCCGGCCGGCGACGGGGACCGTCGGCCCCAGAGCCGAGGACGACGACTAGGCGCCAGCCGGGCATGCATGCAGGGGTGCAGTGCAGCAACATCGATGCGATGCGGATGCGCCTAGTGCGTGCGCGCCTGCCCGGCTGCTCCCCGCCACACGGCGGCCGCTCTCCATCGCACGCCAGATGACGCCACGGCCAAAGCGACGGTGGCCGGTCGATGCATGGCGTGTATGGGCACATGCTTGCATAATGCATGATACTCGTTCCGCCGTTCGATACTATGCATCTCGTTCAAACGTCGGGTCAGGTTCAGATCGGATCATGGGCCATTAATCACGGCCCGTTTATCTAACCCGTGTCTAGTGCAGAGTCGGGTCAGGTGCTTCCTTTTTTACGTGTCGGATCGAGAGTTTTTAGGTTGAGCAAGTTTTTTTGGGTTGAGTCGGATTTTAGATCAAAAATCATGATTCGTATCTGATCTGTGAATTATTACGTATTAAAAAATTATAATTTATACCCGCCAGTTGCATTAGTCAGATCAAATTTTTTTAGACAGATCGGATTTGATTTATCCGATCAGGTGACCTATAATCAGGTCTACCGCATATAGGGCCGGCAGGCCGGGACGAATGAAGCATCGGCGCGAGAGCTCGGACGGACGGTCCGCCGGGCGGTGGCGCCGCTAGGTAAGTAGGTAGCTAGAGCGCTGCGCCAACCACGACGTAGCACATGCAATGGCACTCGCGGCCGTGGCGCTGCCGTCGTCCTCGATCGTCGGCCTGGTGTCTAGCTGCACGGAACCGCAGCCATGCAGACGATCTCGACCGTACGCCGTGTGTAGCCGGCCCCGGCCACTGCTGCCAACTGCCCAGTGATGACGACCCGGCCATGTCCGCCGTACGCACGGTCCTGCCCTCTCGATCGTACGCCGTGAGCAACAGGAGTTCTGTCCGGCGCTGGAGGTCGGTCCTTGTCCTGGCTAGAGCTAGCCCGCCCGCCGGTCACACGGATCGGATCTCTCCATCCACTCCCAGCTGTAATTTGTTTCCGCTGCATTTAATTGGTTTGGATTTGAAAATTGTTCACTGTACACTCACTGTTGCTGGATCCATCCGGAGTCTCCAGACAGCACACGGTAGATGATGATGATCTATATGTATGTATAGGCATTTTTTTTCTAAGGCCGTCATTATTTTCTATCACTCCTTCGAATTTCAAACTTTAGCGTGTAAACAATGTAAAATAAAGTAGTGTTTTTGTAGAGTCTGTTGAACGCAGTTCTCCTGCATGCATGTACTTGGTAGTGTGTGAAATCAATTAAAACACGATGAAAAATCAAAATGGAAAAGAACTCTAAAAAACTACGCCAAGACGCCTCGTATTTCAAACTCTGTTTTAGTTCTACATACATCATTTAATGAAGGGTTCAATGGTTAGATGGCATATATATATATATATATATATATATATATATATATATATATATATATATATATATATATATATATATATATATATATATATTGTTTTTATATATTACACCTGGGTGCATTCAATATAGAGAATGCACCCAGGCCAAACCTACGCGCCAGATCCGAGCCAACCGTCCCACCCAGGCCATCTTCGTCCCTCTCGCACGTCTTCGTCGCTCCCGCCCGCTCCCGACAAAACCCTTTCACTTTCCCGCCCACGCCCCTCTTTCTCCACGAACGACTCGACCTCTTCACATAAGTTGCAATCAGACCAGCAGTTGCAATTACACCAGACAGTAGTTACAATCATTATTTTGTTTAACAGATTTTTGGACATAGTTATATAGAAGTTGAAATCACACCAGACCAGCAGTTGCAATTACACTAGAAAGCAGTTGCAATCACACCTGACAACAGTTGCAATCATTGTTTGTTTAACAGATTTTTGGACATAGTTATATAGAAGTTGCAATCACACCAGACCAGCAGTTGCAATTACACCAGACAACAGTTGCAATCATTGTTTGTTTAACAAATTTTTGAACATAGTTATAAAGAAGTTGCAATCACACCAGACCAACAGTTGCAATTACACCAGACAGCAGTTGCAATCATTGTTTGTTTAACAAATTTTTGGACATAGTTATATAGAAGTTGCAATCACACCAGACCAGCAGTTGCAATTACGCCAGACCAGCAGTTGCAATCATATTTTTTTAACAAAATTTCCAGAGTTATTCAGTACTTGCAATCACATCAGAGCAACTCAGCAGTTGCATCCACACCACACCAGCAGTTGCAATTACAACACACCAGCAGTTGCAATCATTGTGTTTACATTTTTAACAGATATTTGGGTAGAATTATACAACAGTTGCAATCACACCTAATGCGAGGGACATGGAGGCGCGCTGACAGAGAGGCGCGCGGCGACGCGGGGACAGGGAGGCACGCGACGGCGCGGGGACAGGGAGGCGCTCGGCGGCGGTGGGAAAGAGGGTGGCGCTCGGCGGCGGTGGGGGAGAGGGTGGCACTCGGCGGCGGTGGGAGAGAGGGTGGCGCGGGGACAGGGAGACGCGCGGCGGCGGGGGGCAGGAAGGCGCGCATACAGGAGGCCGAGGCGTGCTCGAGGTGTTATTGCAGGTGGGTGCATTCAATATAGAGAATGCACCCAGGTGCATTTTAGTGCCGCCGTATATTGTTTTTATATATTACACCTGGGTGCATTCAATATAGAGAATGCACCCAGGCCGAACCTACGCGCCAGATCCGAGCCAACCGTCCCACCCAGGCCATCTTCGTCCCTCTCGCACGTCTTCGTCGCTCCCGCCCGCTCCCGACAAAACCCTTTCACTTTCCCGCCCACGCCCCTCTTTCTCCACGAACGACTCGACCTCTTCACATAAGTTGCAATCACATCAGACCAGCAGTTGCAATTACACCAGACAGTAGTTGCAATCATTATTTTGTTTAACAGATTTTTGGACATAGTTATATAGAAGTTGAAATCACACCAGACCAGCAGTTGCAATTACACTAGAAAGCAGTTGCAATCACACCTGACAACAGTTGCAATCATTGTTTGTTTAACAGATTTTTGGACATAGTTATATAGAAGTTGCAATCACACCAGACCAGCAGTTGCAATTACACCAGACAACAGTTGCAATCATTGTTTGTTTAACAAATTTTTGAACATAGTTATAAAGAAGTTGCAATCACACCAGACCAACAGTTGCAATTACACCAGACAGCAGTTGCAATCATTGTTTGTTTAACAAATTTTTGGACATAGTTATATAGAAGTTGCAATCACACCAGACCAGCAGTTGCAATTACACCAGACCAGCAGTTGCAATCATATTTTTTTAACAAAATTTCCAGAGTTATTCAGTACTTGCAATCACATCAGAGCAACTCAGCAGTTGCATCCACACCACACCAGCAGTTGCAATTACAACACACCAGCAGTTGCAATCATTGTGTTTACATTTTTAACAGATATTTGGGTAGAATTATACAACAGTTGCAATCACACCTAATGCGAGGGACATGGAGGCGCGCTGACAGAGAGGCGCGCGACGACGCGGGGACAGGGAGGCACGCGACGGCGCGGGGACAGGGAGGCGCTCGGCGGCGGTGGGAAAGAGGGTGGCGCTCGGCGGCGGTGGGGGAGAGGGTGGCACTCGGCGGCGGTGGGAGAGAGGGTGGCGCGGGGACAGGGAGACGCGCGGCGGCGGGGGGCAGGAAGGCGCGCATACAGGAGGCCGAGGCGTGCTCGAGGTGTTATTGCAGGTGGGTGCATTCAATATAGAGAATACACCCAGGTGCATTTTAGTGCCGACGTATATATATATATATATATATATATATATATATATATATATATATATATATATATATATATATATATATACATACATTTACAAATTACTCGGGAGATTTTGAAACCTCGCCCAGTTAATTTATATATAGGCCACCCGCCTCAATGATGATGATGATGCTTACCGTCCGGCGTCAATTATTGTTAGACATCCACGTAGAAACGGAAAATACAAAACGTTTCATGCGTGCATGGTTTGATTGATTAGGGCTAGTTTGGAAATTCCATTTTTTCAATAGGATTTTTATTTTCTCAAGAGAAAATGAACTAATTTTTCTTGAAAAAATAGAAATCTCTTTAAAAAATGTGGTTCTCAAACTAGCCCTAATTAATAATAGAAAGGGGCCTGGCCTAGTGTCGTCTTTTTCAAGCAGAGAAAATCAGCTAGCTAGCGTGCTCAAGTTTGAAACACCATCTCATCATCAACAGACGATCGATAAGCGAGCTAGAAAGCAAAGAACTAGTGTTTTTTTATCCTCTTGTTGTGGGAGCTAACCGCCGTTCATTGTGACGCCAATAATACTTAGATTATAGTTTTTATATTTACTCTGTTTTAAACTAAAACAATTGTTTCGGTCTTTTGATGTGTATAGTTTTTTAGGTCGTGTTTGTTTTCCTTCTAGGATTATATAACCTAGCTTATAAATAATTATATAAGAACATATTGACCTGCTTATATATTATATATAATCCAGATAATAATCTGTGTGAATTATACGATCTAGAGGGCAGGTATAAAATTAAATGCCCTTAAGAAGCAACAAAAGCTGGAGCCCAGGAACTTGAGCTGCGCTGCACGCACACGCACAGAGGGAAGGTTTTGCTAAAAGCAGACCGGCCGGCATATACTAGTCGTACCTGCTGTAGAGAAGAAAGCACAGTACGGCTAGAGCACACGAGAAGAGAGCGCTCCGCTCCTCGATCGTGGTAGAGAAGAAGATGAGTACGTTTTTATGCATGGGAGTTGGACGGTTTCTGTCACTCTAAAAGAAGGCCGCCCACTTCCTCTACTTGTAGTACTCCTCTTTGGGGGCTTCCGTACGCATAAACTATGAGTGAGTACGTACTACGTGCACCCTGATCTTTTTTGCTGTTGTTGTTGAGTGAGTACGTACGCATAAACATACGGTGGACAGCCCCAGCCATGGCATTGCATGCCCCCAAAGGAAAGGAGGAAGGGAGATCGAGATCTTGTTTGCTGTGTACCGAGGCGTACGTACGGGGCGACGTGGAAGGAAGCAGCTAGCTAGCTAGCAGTACCTTCTCTAGCAGTGAATGGGTGGGAGATTATTAGCAACGCATCGACCGGCTGGCACCGTGTAGAGGATTTAAATAGTAATAATAATACTAATAATGCCAGAGATACTACGACCCTTGATTGAACTAGCTGCCAGACAGTTTCAAAAAAAAGATCAAATTTTCACATATCGAGAAAAGCTGGACTCTGTATTAAATAAAGGAACAAGACTGGGTAGGCTGTGCTCAGCTGCTGCCTGCTGGCACGCCCAAACGTCCACCACCCCCGTGGAAGGTGGAACGGGTGAAAATGCGTCAGGTGATTATTGCCTCTTTACCACAAAAGGGCAAATGAAAAGGCCACACGCGACAGTAGCTTCACCCCCTCTCCTATTGGCCTGCAATGCAATGCATGGTCCCGGGCAGCGGCAGTCACCAGTCACCGCAGCAGCACGACACAGCACAGAGCATCCCCTCACACCTCACTACCAGCTGAGGTGAGAGGCAGAGCTGATGAGGTCGCCCGGCCCTGCTGGCGGCTGCTCTCCTGCTCGGGCGCGCTGTCTTCTGTCAGCGTAAAAATACAGCCCACCATGAATACACTCACCTATCATTGCTGCCGACCGCGCACACACGGGCTGACCGGCTGCGACCAGACACGAGTGGGCCCGGGACGGGCGGCCCGGCCCGGCCCCCCGCGCGTCAGGGAGCCTGGCCCCTGGCAGGCATGAGCAGTGCCATGACATGCCCCTTGGATTTGATACCGGATGCCCCCTCCTCTGTGCCTGTGCTGTGCTGCTCCTCCCTGTGTGACTGTGTCTGTGTCTGCTGCGGCAGCGGAGAGAGAGATGGAGGGAAGGCGGGATGCCACGGGGGTGACGAGGCTCTGGACTGACTGGGGTGTGGGTCGAGGACCCATCTGCCAGGGAGGAAGGGAACATCTTTCTGTACAAGGCAGCAGCCCGCACACGCACTCCGATCCCCGCTCGCCGCTTGCCCAGCCCAGCCCCAGCTGCCAGTGCCAATAACAGAGAGACGAGCTGCTAGCCTACGCGTTCGCATTCTTCGGTTCTCCCTCCTCCTATCTGCCTATCTTCGATCTCACCTCAACGGCATCTCTACTCACTGCTGCTGCTGCTGCTCAGCTAATTAACCTTCATTCAGCTGCTCACGTAAACCACTTGTTGGGGCTAATTAAAAACAGCTTTATGTTTTGACCAAATTTATGTTTAACAGTCGTCGAATTCGACGGAACGGACGCAGCCTCCGATGATTCAGAGCTGCACTCCTGTTCTTTTTTTTCCTCGAAGTTTACTCATGATCAACTTCTTCATACTGAGAGAAAGCGATGAGGGAAAAAAAACGGGGGACAAATTTCTCGATTCACCTAAGGCCCCGTTCGTTTGCACAGGATTACACCAGGATTTATTTCAGCTAATCAAAACTTATATAAAATAGAGAAACAATTCAGATAGGAATTGTTCCAGGCCTTTATTCCGTAGTAACCGAACGGACCCTAAGCGTGAAGACTAAAGCGAAGAGCGAAACCACTTGATCACCTTCGCCTTACGTTCAGAGGACAACACTATTGCTTCGTTTGGATGTAGGAATTTGGTAGTAGACGCCAAAAACATACTTCACTATTTTCGGTGGTATTAGGCTTAATTTACTTTAAGGGCTCGTTTGTTTCACTTCATTTTGAGGGATTAGAATTTAACTAATGAAGTAGGCTATTTTTTTAGAATGTGTTATTCCACAACTTTTCAAAGTGTATATATAGGCCTATCTCAAATTCATAGAATGAGAGATGGAAATTAATTCTATAAATTTACATGCTACTTTTTAAATGTACAATTTATAACACGCTCTTGTACTTGCTCCTCTATAACATAAATATAGTGTATAACTATATCTTACTTAGATGATTTGGGATAACATACAAATACATTACATAGATAAATATATTAACTCAATTAGTTTTATCTAAATTATAATTATTAGAATATAATTCAATTCCAACGAAACAAACAGGGCCTAAGAGTATTCAATACTTAATTTACTTAAAACCCCTGGCGAAGTATCCATGAAATGGGCTCATCTCTCAGGTTCCTATTTTGTTTATAAAAACTACTCTGCATATCGAAAACTACTTGAAAAATAGAGGGTTTGATAGATGTTACTCATACCATGCTTTGTTAAGTGTTGATTTGATGTTTATCAAGGTTGAGACTTGGTTAAGAGAAATCGCCTTTGAAAAAATAATTGTGCTATTGTTTCATTCAAAGAACTATTTTTATAGTGACCATCCGACGTTATTATGTTGTATATTGTGCCTTTGTATAGTGGCAACAACTTATTTGCTACATACTTTTTATTGGACACTCAGCAAAAAAAGTCACCGTTACGGCACCAAATAACAGTGATGGAGCCTGTGCCGAGTGCCCACAGAGTAACACCCGGCAAAGGCTCAATCTTTGTCGAGTGTCCGCTGTACTGACACTCGGTCGAGCGTGGGCCCCTTTACCAGGTCCTTTGTGGAGCGTATTAGGTGGCACTCGGCAAAGGCTCCCTCTTTGCCGAGTGCTCGCCGGACTAGCACTCGGCAAAGGGATCACCAATGGGCCCATTTATCAGTTTCTTTGCCGAGTGTGCTACTCTCGGTAAAGGTGGTCGTTACCGAGAGTGTGACTTTGCCAAGTGCGGCACTCGATAAAGCGTCGAGCACTCGACAAAGAGTCGGACTAAAGTGAAGGGGTGGGACCATTCACTCGGAACATGATCACAAAGCAGATTTTCTGTGGACTGATTTCAAAAATCGGCTAGTATCTTCTGACTTCATAGGCATTGATTTTGATTTGGCAAATCTATTAACTTCGCATGATGGTCTGCAATGGTTAGATTCCCCCTTCACTAAACAAGAGATTGATAACATTATTAAGTCGCTGTCTTCGGACAAATCGCCAGGTCCTGATGGTTTCAATACCAATTTTGTTAAAAAATGCTGGCATGTCATTGCACAGGACTTCTATGACTTATGCGACAAGTTTCATCAAGGTGATGTTTGCTTAAAAAGTATGAATGGCTCCTTCATCATCCTAGTGCCAAAGAAGGACAATCCACAAAAGGTAGGAGATTACATGCTGATATCGCTTCTAAACAATAGCATGAAAATTCTCACGAAGCTCCTAGCAAACCGTCTTCAGACAAATATGCCATTGTTAGTTCACAAAAACCAGTATGGCTTCATTAAAGGGAGAACGATTCAAAACTGCTTGGCTTGGGCTTACGAATATATCCATTTGTGTCATTCCTCTAAAAAGGAAATTATTATCCTTAAGCTTGATTTTGAGAAGGCTTTCGATACTTTAGAGCATGAGTTGATTCTTCAAGTTCTAATTCATAAAGGGTTTGGTCCCAAGTGGATTGGGTGGATTCGGAATATCCTTCAATCTGGCACATCCTCGGTTTTACTCAATGGAGTCCCAGGGAAAACCTTTCACTGCAATAGAGTGGTCAGACAAGGAGACCCACTTTCACCATTGTTGTTTGTCTTGGCGGCGGATCTTCTTCAGAGTATTTGTCGGAGACCATAATTAGGGGTACCCCCAAGACTCCTAATCTCAGCTAGTAACCCCCATCAGCACAAAGCTGCAAAGGCCTAATGGGCGCGATTAAGGTCAAGGCTCAGTCCACTCAAAGGACACGATCTCGCCTCGCCCGAGCCCAGCCTCGGGCAAAGGCAGCCGACCCCGGAGAATTCACGTCTCGCCCGAGGGCCCCCCTCAAGCAACGGACACACCTTCGGCTCGCCCGAGGCCTAGTCTTTGCAGAGAAGCAACCTTGGCCAGATCGCCACGCCAACCGATCGTATCGCAGGAGCATTTAATGCAAGGATCGCCCGACACCTTATCCTGACGCGCGCTCTTCAGTCGACAGAGCCGAAGTGACCGCAGTCACTTCACCGCTCCACTGACCGACCTGACAAGAAAACAGCGCCGCCTGCGTCGCTCCGACTGCTGTGCCACTCGACAGAGTGAGGCTGACAGCAGCTAAGTCCAGCCTCGGGCGCCATAGGAAGCTCCGCCTCGCCCGACCCTAGGGCTCGGGCTCAACCTCGACGCTGGACGACGGACTCTGCCTCACCCGACCCTAGGGCTTGGACACAACCTCGGCCTCGGAAGACGGTCTCTGCCTCGCCCGACCCTAGGGCTCGGGCTCAACCTCGACGCTGCACGACAGACTCCTCCTCGCCCGACCCCAGGGCTCGGACACAGCCTCGGCCTTGGAAGATGGTCTCCGCCTCGCCTGACCCAGGGCTCGGACTCAACCTCGATCTCGGAAGACGGACTCCGCCTCGCCCGACCCCAGGGGTCGGACTCAGCCTCGACCTCGGAAGACGGACTCAACCTCGACCTCGGAGGAGCCTCCGCCTCGCCCGACCTAGGGCTCGGACCGACCACGTCACAGGGGGGGCCATCATTACCCTACCCCTAGCTAGCTCAGGCTACGGGGAACAAGACCGACGTCCCATCTGGCTCGCCCCGGTAAACAAATAATGATGGCGCCCCGCGTGCTCCATGACGACGACGGCTCTCAGCCCCTTACGGAAGCAAGGAGACGTCAGCAAGGATTCGACAGCCCCGACAGCTGTCCTTCCACAGGGCCCAAGCGCTCCTCCGACATGATACTCCTTCCTCCGCCGCGCGACAGCGACAATGGCGGTCGTCAGCCCGCCCGCCGGCGGTGGAATTAACGACGTCTTCCCCACATGGCGGAAGAACAACATCCGGGTTTGTCCCGTCACCTCCCCCACCGACGGAGGAGGAGGCGGGGCAACCATGGCCAAGCAGGAGGCGGCACCTCGTCGGCTGTCGAGAAAGTCGACGACGCCGGCGCCCCAGCGGGGGACACGTCAGGCTTCGACCTTGCGTCTGAGATGAAGACGAACGCCATTTCCCCGCAACACGCCAACCCCAAGCAGACGAACGACGCCAGCACGCTCGCGAAGGACTTGCTGGGAGTCGCCCTCGTACCTGAGACAACGGTGCAGTCTGCCCCTGACGCGACTTCGTCACCGCCCGTCGACCAAGAGGTACCAACCAATTCCCATCTCATGCCTTTTGGATTCAGCTTCGACCCACCAAGCGACCTCGCTTCAGTGGAAGCCTTCATAGAGGCATGTACCAACCCTCCGGGGTACCATATGCGGTCGCCCTGGGACAGACTGATGGCCATCTCGACCTACGGACCCTCGGGTTCCGAGGAAGATGATGAGCCCGACTTTTGTTGGGATTTCTCCGGGCTCGGTAACCCCAGTGCCATGCAGGACTTCATGACCGCATGCGACTACTGCCTCTCCGATTGTTCCGATGGTAGCCGCAGCTTCGGCGACGAGGACTGCGGCCCAAGTCGTGAATGTTTCCACGTCGATCTAGGGGGTCCCGGCGAAGGCAACCATCTTGGTATGCCGGAGAGCGGCGATCCCCCTAGGCCTGCGCCTCGCGTTGACATCCTTCGGGAGCTAGCTGTGGTCCCAGTCCCTGCGGGGGGTCAGGACGCACAGCTCGAGCAAATCCGCGAGATGCAGGCCAGGCTCGACGAGGGAGCAGGAACACTTGAGCAGCTCCGGCGGAACATCGGGCAGGAATGGGCAGACCAAGCTCCAGTCGGAGAAGCGCGTCATCTACCCTAGGGCATCCAGCACCGCATTGCCGACGACGTCAGGGCAAGGCCGCCACCGGCTTCCAGTGGGGTCGGCCAGAACCTGGCTGCAGCAGCAATACTACTCCGCGCGATGCCGGAACCATCGACCACCGAAGGGCGGCGTATCCAGGGAGAGCTCAAGAATCTTCTGGAGGATGCCGCGGTCCGACGGGTCGAAAGCTTTGCCTCCCGAAGGCAGGGGTACCCCTCGGAGCATCGCGCCGCGACTTCCCGATTCGTGCGGGAAGCCTCAGTCCACACCGGGCGCACGCGCAACACGGCGCCTATGGCCCCGGGTCGCCTCGGCAACGAGCACCACCACCGTAACCGTCGAGCCCACCTCGACGAGAGGGTGCGCCGAGGCTACCACCCCAGGCGTGGGGGACGCTACGACAGCGGGGAGGATCGGAGCCCCTCGCCCGAACCACCCGGTCTGCAGGCTTTCAGCCGGGCCATACGACGGGCGCCGTTCCCGACCCTGTTCCGAACCCCGACTACCATCACAAAGTACTCGGGGGAGACGAGGCCGGAACTGTGGCTCGCGGACTACCGACTGGCCTGCCAGCTGGGTGGAACGGATGATGACAACCTCATCATCCGCAACCTCCCCCTGTTCCTCTCCGACACCGCTCGAGCCTGGCTGGAGCATCTGCCTCCGGGGCAGATCTCCAACTGGGATGACCTGGTCCAAGCCTTCGCCGACAATTTCCAGGGCACGTACGTGCGCCCTGGGAACTCCTGGGATCTCCGAAGCTGCCGCCAGCAGCCGGGAGAGTCTCTCTGGGACTACATCCGGCGATTCTCGAGGCAGCACACCGAGCTGCCCAACGTCACCGACTCGGACGTCATCGGCGCGTTCCTCACCGGCACCACCTGCCGCGACCTGGTGAGCAAGCTGGGTCGCAAGACCCCCACCAGGGCGAGCGAGCTGATGAACATCGCCACCAAGTTCGCCTCTGGCCAGGAGGCGGTTGAGGCCATCTTTCGAAAGGACAAGCAGCCCCAGGGCCGCCAGCCGGAAGACGTCCCCGAGGCATCCGCTCAGCGCGGCACCAAGAAGAAGAACAAGAAGAAGTCGCAAGTGAAACGCGACGCCACCGACGCGGACCTTGTCGCCGCCGCTGAGTACAAGAACCCTCGGAAACCTCCCGGAGGCGCCAACCTGTTCGACAAGATGCTCAAGGAGTCATGCCCCTATCATCAGGGACCCGTCAAGCACACCCTTGAGGAGTGCGTCATGCTTCGGCGCCACTTTCACAAGGCCGGGCCACCGGTGGAAGGTGGCAGGGCCCACAACAACGACAAGAAGGAGGATCACAAGGCAGAGGAGTTCCCCGAGGTCCACGACTGCTTCATGATCTACGGTGGGCAAATGGCGAACGCCTCGGCTCGGCACCGCAAGCAAGAGCGTCGGGAGGTCTGCCCGGTAAAGGTGGCGGCACCAGTCTACCTAGACTGGTCCGACAAGCCCATCACCTTCGACCAGGGCGACCACCCCGACCGCGTGCCGAGCCCGGGGAAATATCCGCTCGTTGCCGACCCCGTCATCGCCAACGTCAGGCTCACCAAGGTCCTCATGGACGGAGGCAGCAGCCTCAACATCATCTACGCCGAGACCCTCGGGCTCCTGTAGATCGATCTGTCCTCGATCCGGACAGGCGCGATGCCTTTTCACGGGATCATCCCCGGGAAACGCGTCCAACCCCTCGGACAACTCGATCTGCCCGTCTGCTTCGGGACTCCCTCCAACTTCCGAAGGGAAACCCTCACGTTCGAGGTGGTCGGGTTCCGAGGAACCTACCACGCAGTACTGGGGAGGCCATGCTACGCCAAGTTCATGGCCGTCCCCAACTACACCTACCTCAAGCTCAAAATGTCGGGCCCCAACGGGGTCATCACCGTCGGCCCCACATACCGACACGCGTACGAATGAGACATGGAGTGTGTGGAGTACGTCGAGGCCCTCGCCGAATCCGAGGCCCTCATCGCCGACCTGGAGAGCCTCTCCAAGGAGGCGCCAGATGCGAAGCGCCACACCGGCAACTTCGAGCCAGCTGAGACGGTCAAATCCGTCCCTCTCGACCCCAGCAACGACGCCTCCAAGCAGATACGGATCGGCTCCAAGCTCGACCCCAAATAGGAAGCAGTGCTCATCGACTTTCTCCATGCGAACGCCGAAGTCTTTGCATGGAGTCCCTCGGATATGCCTGGCATACCGAGGGATGTCGCCGAGCACTCGCTGGATATCCGAGCTGGAGCCCGACCCGTGAAGCAGCCTCTGCGCCGATTCGACGAAGAAAAGCGCAGAGCCATAGGCGAGGAGATCCACAAGCTGATGGCCGCAGGGTTCATCAAAGAGGTATTCCATCCCGAATGGCTTGCCAACCCTGTGCTTGTGAGAAAGAAATGAGGGAAATGACGGATGTGTGTAGACTACACTGGTCTAAACAAAGCATGTCCGAAGGTTCCCTACCCTCTGCCTCGCATCGATCAAATCGTGGATTCCACTGCTGGGTGCGAAACCCTGTCTTTCCTTGATGCCTACTCAGGGTATCACCAAATCAGGATGCAAGAGTCCGACCAGCTCGTGACTTCTTTCATCGCGCCCTTTGGCATGTACTGCTACGTTACTATGCCATTTGGTTTGAGGAATGCGGGTGCGACGTACCAAAGGTGCATGAACCACGTGTTTGGCGAACACATTGGTCGAACGGTCGAGGCTTACGTCGATGACATCGTAGTCAAGACGAGGAAAGCCTCCGACCTCCTCTCCGACCTTGAAACGACATTCCGGTGTCTCAAGGCGAAAGGCATAAAACTCAATCCCGAGAAGTGTGTCTTCGGAGTCCCCCAAGGCATGCTCCTGGGGTTCATCGTCTCCGAGCGGGGCATCGAGGCCAATCCGGAGAAAATCGCGGCCATCACCAACATGGGGCCCATCAAGGACTTGAAAGGCGTACAGAGGGTCATGGGATGCCTTGCGGCTCTGAGCCGCTTCATCTCGCGCCTCGGCGAAAGAGGCCTACCTCTATATCGCCTCTTAAGAAAGACCGAGTGCTTCACTTGGACCCCCGAGGCCGGAGAAGCCCTCTTGATCTACGTCGCCGCTACCACTCAGGTGGTCAGCGCCGCGATCGTGGTCGAAAGACGAGAAGAAGGGCATGCATTGCCCATCCAGAGGCCGGTCTGCTTCATTAGTGAGGTACTGTCCGAGACCAAGATCCGCTACCCACAAATTCAGAAGCTGCTGTACGCAGTGATTCTGACGCGGCGGAAGTTGCGACACTACTTCGAGTCTCATCCGGTGACTGTGGTGTCATCCTTCCCCCTAGGGGAGATCATCCAGTGCCGAGATGCCTCGGGTAGGATTGCAAAGTGGGCGGTGGAAATCATGGGCGGGACAATCTCGTTCGCCCCTCGGAAGGCCATCAAGTCCCAAGTCTTGGCGGACTTTGTGGCTGAATGGGTTGAAAGTCGCCTAGAGGGGGGTGAATAGGGCGAATCTGAAATTTACAAAATTAATCACAACTACAAGTCGGGTTAGCGTTAGAAATGTAATCGAGTCCGAGAGAGGGTGCAAAACAAATCACAAGCGAACAAAGAGTGTGACACGCGGATTTGTTTTACCGAGGTTCGGTTCTTGCAAACCTACTCCCTGTTGAGGTGGTCACAAAGACCGGGTCTCTTTCAACCCTTTCCCTCTCTCAAACGGTCACTTAGACCGAGTGAGCTTCTCTTCTCAATCAATTGGAACACGAAGTTCCCACAAGGACCACCACACGATTGGTGTCTCTTGCCTCAATTACAAGTGAGTTTAATCTCAAGAAAGAGTGAGAAAGAAGAAGCAATCCAAGCACAAGAGCTCAAAAGAACACAAGAAATCTCTCTCACTAATCACTAAAGCCTTGTGTGGAATTGGGAGAGGATTTGATCACTTTGGTGTGTCTTGTATTGAATGCTTAGCTCTTGTAAGTAGTTGGAAGGTGGAAAACTTGGATGACTTGAATGTGGGGTGGTTGGGGGTATTTATAGCCCCAACCACCAAACTAGCCGTTTGGTGGAGGCTGCTGTCGCATGGCGGACCGGACAGTCCGGTGCGCCACCGGACAGTGTCCGGTGCACCAGCCACGTCACCAGGCCGTTGGGTTCCGACCGTTGGAGCTCTGACTTATGGGCCCGCCTGGCTGTCCGGTGGCGCACCGGACAAGTCCTGTAGACTGTCCGGTGTGCCACCCGCGCGTGCTCTGACTTCTGCGCGCGCTGGCGTGCATTCAATGCGCCTGCAGTCGACCGTTGGCGCGAAGTAGTCGTTGCTCCGCTGGCTCACCGGACAGTCCGGTGTGCACCGGACATGTCCGGTGAATTATAGCGGAGCGGAAATCCGAAGCTGGCGAGTTCAGAGTCGCTCTCCTCTGGGGCACCGGACACTATCCGGTGGTACACCGGACAGTCCGGTGAATTATAGCGAAGCGCCTCTGAGAATTCCCGAAGGTGAAGAGTTTGGCTTGGAGTTCCCTGGTGCACCGGACAGTCCGGTGCGCCAGACCAGGGCAGCCTTCGGTTATCCCTTGCTCTGTTTGTTGAACCCATTTCTTGGTCTTTTTATTGGTTAAGTGTGAACCTTTGGCACCTGTATAACTTATAGACTAGAGCAAACTAGTTAGTCCAATTATTTGTGTTGGGCAATTCAACCACCAAAATTAATTAGGAAATAGATGTAAGCCTAATTCCCTTTCAATCTCCCCCTTTTTGGTGATTGATGCCAACACAAACCAAAGCAAGTATAGAAGTGCATATTTGAACTAGTTTGCATAATTGTAAATGCAAAGGTAACTTCGAATTGAGCCAATATAAATACTTAAGATACGCATGGACCACGCTTGCTCCACATGTTTTGTTTTTGCAAATTCTTTTGTAAATCCTTTTCAAAGTCCTTTTGCAAATAGTCAAAGGTAAATGAACAAGATTTTGTAAAGCATTTTCAAGATTTGAAATTTTCTCCCCTTGTTTCAAATGCTTTTCCGTTGACTAAACAAAACTCCCCCTTAATGAAATCTCCTCTTAGTGTTCAAGAGAGTTTTAAGATATCGATTTTGAAAATACTACTTTCTCCCCCTTTTGAACACAATAAGATACCAATTTGAAATTTACCAACTGAAAATCATTAAAACGAGGTGATGGTGGTGATGGTGCGGTCCTTTTGCTTTGGGCTCATACTTTCTCCCCCTTTGGCATGAATCGCCAAAAACGGATACTTCGAGTGAAATATAAGCCCTTTCTAAAACTACTTTCTCCCCTTTGGCAAATAAAACATGAGTGAAGATTATACCAAAGACGGAGAGTTGCTCGGAGCGACGGCGAAGGATGAGTTATGGAGTGGAGTGGAAGCCTTTGTCTTCGCCGAAGACTCCAATTCCCTTTCAATACACCTATGACTTGGTTTGAAATAGACTTGAAAACACATTAGTCATAGCATATATAAAAGAGACATGATCAAAGGTATATAAATTGAGCTATGTATGCAAGACATCAAAAGAAATTCCTAGAATCAAGAATATTTAGCTCATGCCTAAGTTTGTTAAAAGTTTGTTCATCTAGTGGCTTGGTAAAGATATCGGCTAATTGATCTTTAGTGTTAATATATGCAATCTCTGTAGGATTACGGGGAGGCTACGCTAGCGCAAAACAAAATTTTTCATCCCCATAATACCAAGAACTACTGCGGTTATAGGTCATGGAATTACCACTAGACGCGCAGAGCAGCGGAAGACGTCTCGATGTAGACGAACGCGTCGAGCAGTGCCGTGCAGTCGCTGGCGTCCTTCACGTCCTCGCACGGTTCGCCCAAGTGCTCCAGATGTAGCACCTCCGAGGTATCCACACGTACAGGGAGGAAGCGCCGCGTACCGAACTGCTAGGTTCGCGACGGCGGCTTGGCGAGGGCGAGAGGTGGGCGGCGGCTGTTAGTTCGCTGGTGGCGAATTAGGTTATCCTTAACCGCGCCCCCGCCCCTCATTATATAGGCGTTATGGTGGGCTTCTGACGCCGAGGCCCATCATTAACCCTAAAGCCCAGTCTAATTTCGGATCTAATCCGAATTAGGCTTCCTTCCCCTTAAGTGTGTGACCCTATAGGTTCACGTACAAATAGACATAGGCCGAGTACTCTTACTTGGCCCAATAATTGACAGCGGCCTCTAGCAAGACATGTCAACTCCTATGTGTACGTAAAGATCATATCAGACGAACCATTGCGACATTACGTACATGCTGTTCCCTTTGTCTCACGATATTTGGTCTGGCTCTAAGCTGACCTCTCTTTCTCGATACTGTGAATTGGAATCCTTTCAATGGTTAACTCTTAACCCTAGCACGGCCATGCATTTCTTGATCCAATCACTCGAGGGGCCCAGAGATATCTCTCTCACAAAGAGAGGGACAAATTCCATCTTGACTGACCATGCCTCATAGCATGCTTCCTGACAAACCCAAAACTACCTTTATAACTACCCAGTCACGGGATAGCGTTTGATAGTCCCTAAGTAAGTCAATTCACATCTTGAGAACATGCGACAATCTCAGGTCTAAGGATACAGTATTCATGTTGCAAGAAGAGAACTATATTACAATATCTCACGTTGGGTCGGTCCAGCCTCATGTCATACATGCGCCCACATTATTAGTTTAACATCTCCATGTTCATGACTTGTGAAATGTAGTCATCAACTAATACATGTGCTAGTCATCGACTCTGACTAGGGACATCATTTAGAATAACCATATAAGTAAAGAATCTCACAAACAATTCACATAATTGCTAATCAATACAAGGTGCCTTCCATGGATATTCAATTAAGCAATATATATATCATGGATACAAAGAAATATGCTCATCTCTATGATTATCTCTAGGGCATATTTCTAACAGTCTCCCACTTGCACTAGAGTTAATCTAGAAGATATCTAATACCCATAGATCTCACGTGTGCCTCATGCTTAGGTTGTGGAAGAGGTTTTGTCAAAGGATCAGCAGCATTCAAATCCGTATGTATTTTGCATATCTTTATCTCACCCCGCCTAATGAATTCCCGTATGAGGTGAAACTTCCGCAGTACGTGTTTGTTTTTCTGGTGGTTCCTTGGCTCCTTAGCTTGCGCAATAGCCCCATTGTTGTCACAGTAGAGGTTCAATGGGCTAGATGCATTAGGAAACACACCAAGCTCGATGAGGAACTTCCTTATCCAAACACCTTCCTTCGCAGATTCAGAAGCTGCAATGTACTCGGCTTCTGTTGTAGAATCAGTCACAGTCTCCTGTTTGGAACTCTTCCAACTAACAGCACCACCATTTATTGTGAACACAAAACCTGATTGCGATTTTAACTCGTCTGGGTCAGTTTGGAAGCTAGCATCAGTGTAACCAGTTACAACGAGCTCCTCCTTACCCCCATATACCAGGAACATATCTTTAGTCCTTCTTAAGTACTTAAGAATGCCTTTTACCGCTGTCCAGTGATCCTCACCTGGATCAGCCTGGTATCTACTCGTAGCACTTATAGCGTATGAAACATCTGGGCGTGTACTTATCATGGCATACATGATTGATCCAATCGCTGAGGCGTATGGTACCTTACTCATGCGCTCTCGCTCATTAGCCGTCGCAGGACATTGCATCTGGCTAAGGTGTTTACCATGTGACATAGGTATGAAACCTTTCTTGGACTGTTCCATGTTGAACCATTTCAAAACCTTGTCAATGTACGTATCTTGACTTAATCCTATAAGCCTCTTCGACCTATCTCTATAGATCCTTATGCCCAAAATATATGCTGCTTCCCCTAAGTCCTTCATAGAAAAACTCTTTTTCAGTGAAGCCTTGACGGACTCCAGCATAGGAATGTCATTCCCAATCAATAATATGTCATCCACATACAAGATCAGAAATACAACAGCGCTCCCACTTTCCTTCTTGTAAACACAAGCTTCTTCTTCATTCTGATGAAAACCAAGCCCTTTGATCACTTCATCAAAACGAATGTTCCAACTCCGAGATGCTTGCTTCAACCCATAAATGGATTTCTGAAGTTTGCATATCTTTCCAGCATTGATTGGATCGACAAAACCCTCGGGCTGTATCATATACACGTCCTCATCTAGGTTTCCATTAAGGAAAGCTGTTTTGACATCCATCTGCCAAATCTCATAATCGAAATATGCGGCAATAGCTAGAATGATCCGAATAGATTTAAGCATCGCTACTGGCGAGAATGTCTCGTCATAGTCAACTCCTTGAACTTGTCGAAAACCCTTTGCAACAAGTCGAGCCTTATAGATGTGAACATTTCCATCCATGTCTTTCTTCTTCTTATAGATCCATTTGCATTCTATAGGTCTAACACCATCAGGCGGGTCAACCAAGTTCCAAACTTGATTTTCTCCCATGGAATCTATCTCGGATCTCATGGCGACATGCCATTTCTCGGAATCTGGGTCCATCATCGCTTCTGAATATGTTGCAGGTTCGTCGTTGTCTAACAACAACACTTCCCCATTGCCCAACAATAGCACTTCTCCTCGTGCCTCGCGAAGCCTTGCTGACCTTCGTGGTTGTGGTGGTGATTCTCTTGCCATAGACGTCTCAACTTGTTCTGCTACATTAGCATCACTTGTTGAATCTTGTCCCACTGGCTCATCCTGAACTTCTTCAAGATACACCTTTTGTTTACTTTTCTCTCTTTTGAGAAACTCTTTCTCTAAGAACACACCGTTCCGGGCGACAAACACTTTGCCCTCTGACCGGTGGTAAAAGTAATATCCTAAAGTTTCCTTTGGATATCCCACGAACATGCACTTGTCCGATTTTGGAGTGAGTTTATCCGACTGTAGTCGCTTGACGTAAACCTCACAACCCCAAATCTTCAGAAAAGACAAGCTGGGAGTCTTCCCAGTCCACATCTCATATGGTGTCTTAACTACGGACTTAGACGGTACCCTATTTAGTGTGAAAGCTGCTGTTTCTAGAGCGTATCCCCAAAACGACAAAGGTAGGTCCGACTGGCTCATCATTGATCGAACCATATCCAATAAAGTCCGATTACGTCGCTCAGACACGCCATTCCTCTGAGGCGTTCCAGGCGGCGTAAGCTGTGGAACAATTCCACAACTCTTTAGATGATTGCTAAACTCATGACTCAAATATTCACCACCACGATCTGATCGCAGTGCTTTAATTTTCTTGCCACGCTGATTTTCTACTTCATTCTGAAACTCTTTGAACTTTTCTAAGGATTCAGACTTGTGTTTCATTAAGTAGACATACCCATATCTACTAAAATCATCAGTAAAGGTTATGAAGTATTGGAATCCTCCCCTAGCTGTCGTACTCATTGGTCCGCACACATCAGTATGTATGAGTTCCAATAAATCTAACGTCCTCTCCGGTAAACCCGTGAAGGGCGCCTTGGTCATCTTACCAAGTAAGCAAGCTTCACATGTCTCGTATGATTCAAAATCAAACGAAGTTAAAAGCCCATCAGAATGAAGCTTCTTCATGCGATTCTCACTTATATGACCCAAACGACAGTGCCACATGTAGGTAGGACTTAAATCATTAGGCCGAGGCCTTTTAGCACTAATATTACAGATAGGTGCATCATCAAGATTTAAAATGAATAACCCATTCATAATGGATGCAAAAGCCACAAACATGCCATTCTTAGAGATCACACAACCATTGTTTTCACTCGCAAATGAATAACCATCCTTCATCAAACATGAAGGAGACATAATGTTTCGACTCATACTAGGAACTAGATAACAATTATTTAACTCCAAAATAAATCCTGATGGGAGGTGGAGTTGCATCGTCCCGACAGTCAACGCAGCAACTCTTGCATTATTGCCTACCCGGAAATCAACTTCTCCTCTTTTCACGCTTCTACTTCTTATCATTCCCTGCATCGAATTGCAAATATGGGCAACCGATCCGGTATCAAATACCCAAGAATTAATATAAGAATCAGCAAGAAAAATTTATGTAATGTGAATAGCAAGTGTACCTGCTGCGGCTGTACCCTTACCGCCGCGATCCTTAATAGAGGCCAAGTACTGCTTGCAATTCCTTTTCCAGTGACCAAGTTCTTTGCAATAAAAGCACTCTGCATCTGCAGCTGGTCCAGCCTTGGGCTTTTGATTTGGCTTGGATACTGTATCCTTTGCCTTGCCCTTCTTCTTTTGAGATTTACCCTTCTTCTTAAAGTTGGGTTTGTTTTGGACCGCCATCACATGGCCGCTGCTGCCAGCGCTTTTCTTTATGTCCCCCTCTGCTGTTTTCAGCATGCCACATAGTTCATTGAGGCCCCTCTCCGCCCCATGCATATGGTAGTTCGTGATGAAGTTTCCATAGCTGGGCGGAAGAGATGCCAAAATGAAGTCAGTGGCCAACTCTTGGCTTATTGGGAAGCCTAGCTTCTCCAACCTCTGACTGTAACCAACCATTTTGATTACATGTGGCCCAACTGCTGCGCCTTCTGCTAGCTTGCATTCCAGAAAGGCTTTGGACACATTGAACCTTTCAGTCCTAGCCTGAGTCTGGAACATATCCTTGAGCGCCACGATCATATCGTACACCTCATGGTTTGACTCAAACTGCATCTGGAGCTCAGGCTCCATGCAAGCAAGCATTAGGCAACTCACTTCAAGATTAGCATCCATTGCTTTCTTGTAAGCGGTTTTAGCTGCAGCAGTTGCATTTTCACCAGGATCCTCTGGCAGTGGGGTGTCTAGAACGTCTTCCTTTTTTTCAGCCCTGAGAACAATTCTCAGGTTACGGATCCAATCCGTATAGTTTGTTCCATTTAACTTATCCTTTTCAAGAATTGATCGCAAAGTAAATGTTGGTGTGCTAGGTGCCATCTACAACAAAATAATGCAAAATACTAAGACAAAAATATCCATGACAGAGTAAATCATATTAAACATTTAATAGTCTACTCCCACTAAAATCAATATCCCTCGATTGATACTTAGTGATTCAGAACCCACAACTAACAAGTCTACTAGTGAGCTTTAGCATCACCGCTAGAAGACAAGGTAGATCGGTAAGCAACTCCTTGCTAATCATATCATATATATGACTCCTGTTGTTGGGTGACATCTCTATGTCTCGGCTCCCAACCTTATGCCTCAAAGTCCTTAACCATTAAGCTGACTTTGTTTAAGTTAACCAACCCTTTCTGCAGTTCGTATCCGATACAAACCTATCTAGTCAAGGAAAACTGGTGGCACCCTAATTTCATAGACCCACCACCAATTGTACAAGACTTATGATAGTGCAAGGTTTGGAGAGGCATTAAAGCTTAAACATTTATGAGGGATCGTCCTACTTATAACATCGCACGCAAGGACATATATGCAATATAAACAAGTAGAACAATAAGAATGGCATTCACACAACAGTTGTGATTCGGTATGGCTTGCTTTCACATGGTGATCCCCATCTCCAATAATCTGTCCATCACGATGATCTCCATCTCCATGATATAGGTATGCCATCCTCCAGGTGATGAGTCCTTCAAGACCTATCTAACGTATGCTGGTAAACAAATTACATATACGCTTTGGATCATCACATGTTGACACGCAGGTCATTACATTAAATTTGGACAATACATTTGGCTCCAGCCGTATTGCCCTGGTCACGACACGCAGGTCATGAATAATTTATTAACATGCATCACATACACATAATAGCCATACCGATCACATGTCCTGCAAAAACAGGTTAGACAAACACGTTTCTATACGTTCGCCACTCACAGGATTCCATGCATCGTATGTATGGAAATTCCACTGGAAATCTCATGCGGTTGATCAAATCAACCCAAATCCGAGACTTTCGACCCGAAGAAGATTACACTCATGACGTCGATCTGTTGCGTCAATCTGCTGGTTGTGTACGCAGTTAGCCCCGATGGTGATTCCAGCCGGTAGGGGCAAGTCGCGCATACAACAGAGAAGGACGAACTGATCTCTCCAGTCATATCCGATGTGATCTACTTCAACCCTTTATTACCAATTGATCTAATCAAACCGTGCAACAAGTAGATCCATCACATGAACCTAGATCCAGACCTAAAACTTACGCAGAACCTGCCTCTGATACCACTGTAGGATTACGGGGAGGCTACGCTAGCGCAAAACAAAATTTTTCATCCCCATAATACCAAGAACTACTGCGGTTATAGGTCATGGAATTACCACTAGACGTGCAGAGCAGCGGAAGACGTCTCGATGTAGACGAACGCGTCGAGCAGTGCCGTGCAGTCGCTGGCGTCCTTCACGTCCTCGCACGGTTCGCCCAAGTGCTCCAGATGTAGCACCTCCGAGGTATCCACACGTACAGGGAGGAAGCGCCGCGTACCGAACTGCTAGGTTCGCGACGGCGGCTTGGCGAGGGCGAGAGGTGGGCGGCGGCTGTTAGTTCGCTGGTGGCGAATTAGGTTATCCTTAACCGCGCCCCCGCCCCTCATTATATAGGCGTTATGGTGGGCTTCTGACGCCGAGGCCCATCATTAACCCTAAAGCCCAGTCTAATTTCGGATCTAATCCGAATTAGGCTTCCTTCCCCTTAAGTGTGTGACCCTATAGGTTCACGTACAAATAGACATAGGCCGAGTACTCTTACTTGGCCCAATAATTGACAGCGGCCTCTAGCAAGACATGTCAACTCCTATGTGTACGTAAAGATCATATCAGACGAACCATTGCGACATTACGTACATGCTGTTCCCTTTGTCTCACGATATTTGGTCTGGCTCTAAGCTGACCTCTCTTTCTCGATACTGTGAATTGGAATCCTTTCAATGGTTAACTCTTAACCCTAGCACGGCCATGCATTTCTTGATCCAATCACTCGAGGGGCCCAGAGATATCTCTCTCACAAAGAGAGGGACAAATTCCATCTTGACTGACCATGCCTCATAGCATGCTTCCTGACAAACCCAAAACTACCTTTATAACTACCCAGTCACGGGATAGCGTTTGATAGTCCCTAAGTAAGTCAATTCACATCTTGAGAACATGCGACAATCTCAGGTCTAAGGATACAGTATTCATGTTGCAAGAAGAGAACTATATTACAATATCTCACGTTGGGTCGGTCCAGCCTCATGTCATACATGCGCCCACATTATTAGTTTAACATCTCCATGTTCATGACTTGTGAAATGTAGTCATCAACTAATACATGTGCTAGTCATCGACTCTGACTAGGGACATCATTTAGAATAACCATATAAGTAAAGAATCTCACAAACAATTCACATAATTGCTAATCAATACAAGGTGCCTTCCATGGATATTCAATTAAGCAATATATATATCATGGATACAAAGAAATATGCTCATCTCTATGATTATCTCTAGGGCATATTTCTAACAATCTCGATATCTCCCTTTTGTTGGTGATCCCTTAAGAAATGATACCGAATGGCTATGTGTTTAGTGCGACTATGCTCAACGGGATTATCCGCCATGCGGATTGCACTCTCATTATCACATAGAAGAGGAACTTTGGTTAATTTGTAACCATAGTCCCTAAGGGTTTGCCTCATCCAAAGTAGTTGCGCGCAACAATGACCTGCGGCAATATACTCGGCTTCGGCGGTAGAAAGAGCTACAGAATTTTGCTTCTTTGAAGCCCAAGACACCAAGGATCTTCCCAAGAACTGGCAAGTCCCCGATGTGCTCTTTCTATTAATCTTACACCCCGCCCAATCGGCATCTGAATAACCAATCAAATCAAATGTGGATCCCCTAGGATACCAAAGCCCAAACTTAGGAGTATAAACTAAATATCTCAAGATTCGTTTTACGGCCGTAAGGTGAGCTTCCTTAGGGTCGGCTTGGAATCTTGCACACATGCATACGGAAAGCATAATATCCGGTCGAGATGCACATAAATATAGTAAGGAACCTATCATCGACCGGTATACCTTTTGATCTACGGATTTACCTTCCGTGTCGAGGTCGAGATGCCCATTGGTTCCCATGGGTGTCTTGATGGGCTTAGCATCCTTCATCCCAAACTTGTTTAGAATGTCTTGAGTATACTTCGTTTGGCTAATGAAGGTGCCCTCTTGAAGTTGCTTCACTTGAAATCCTAAGAAATACTTCAACTCCCCCATCATAGACATCTAGGATTTTTGTGTCATGATCCTACTAAATTCTTCACATGTAGATTCGTTAGTAGACCCAAATATGATATCATCAACATAAATTTGGCATACAAACAAATCATTGTCAAGAGTTTTAGTAAATAAAGTAGGATCAACTTTTCCAACTTTGAACCCATTAGTGATAAGAAAATTTCTTAGGCATTCATACCATGCTCTTGGGGCTTGCTTGAGCCCATAAAGCGCCTTAGAGAGTTTATACACATGATGAGGGTACTCACTATCTTCAAAGCCGGGAGGTTGCTCAACATAGACCTCTTCTTTGATTGGTCCATTGAGGAAGGCACTCTTCACGTCCATTTGATAAAGCTTGAAGCCATGGTAAGTAGCATAGGCTAATAATATGCGAATTGACTCAAGCCTAGCTACGGGTGCATAGGTTTCACCGAAATCTAAACCTTCGACTTGTGAGTATCCCTTGGCCACAAGTCGGGCTTTGTTCCTTGTCACCACACCATGCTCATCTTGCTTGTTGCGGAACACCCACTTGGTTCCTACAACATTTTGATTAGGACGTGGAACCAAATGCCATACCTCGTTCCTTGTAAAATTGTTGAGCTCATCTTGCATCGCCATCACCCAATCCTAATCTTGAAGTGCTTCCTCTACCCTGTGCGGCTCAATAGAGGAAACAAAAGAGTAATGCTCACAAAAATATGCAACACGAGATCTAGTAGTTACCCCCTTATGTATGTCGCCGAGGATGGTGTCGACGGGGTGATCTCGTTGGATTGCTTGGTGGACTCTTGGGTGTGGCGGTCTTGGTTCTTCATCCTCCTTGTCTTGATCATTTGCATCTCCCCCTTGATCATTGCCGTCATCTTGAGGTGGCTCATCTCTTTGATCTTCTCCTTCATCAACTTGAGCCTCATTCTCATTTTGAGTTGGTGGAGATGCTTGCGTGGAGGAGGATGGTTGATCTTGTGCATTTGGAGGCTCTTCGGATTCCTTAGGACACACATCCCCAATGGACATGTTCCTTAGGGCGATGCATGGAGCCTCTTCATCACCTGTCTCATCAAGATCAACTTGCTCTACTTGAGAGCCGTTAGTCTCATCAAACACAACGTCACAAGAAACTTCAACTTGTCCAGAGGACTTGTTAAAGACTCTATATGCCCTTGTGTTTGAATCATATCCTAGTAAAAAACCTTCTACAGTCTTAGGAGCAAATTTAGATTTTCTACCTCTTTTAACAAGTATAAAGCATTTGCTACCAATACCGGTTAGGAGTTCGTATGATGTCTTCTTGAGGATTCGGTGTAGATACAACCGGTTGATGGCATAGCAGGCGGTGTTGACCGCCTCGGCCCAAAACCGATCCGAAGTCTTGTACTCATCAAGCATGGTTCTTGCCATGTCCAATAGAGTTCTATTTTTCCTCTCCACTACACCATTTTGTTGTGGGGTGTAGGGAGAAGAGAACTCATGCTTGATGCCCTCCTCCTCAAGGAAGCCTTCAATTTGAGAGTTCTTGAACTCCGTCCCGTTGTCGCTTCTTATTTTCTTGATCCTTAAGCCGAACTCATTTTGAGCTCGTCTCAAGAATCCCTTTAAGGTTTCTTGGGTATGAGATTTTTCCTGCAAAAAGAACACCCAAGTGAAGCGAGAATAATCATCCACAATAACTAGACAGTACTTACTCCCGCCGATGCTTATGTAAGCTATCGGGCCGAATAGGTCCATGTGTAGGAGCTCCAGTGGCCTGTCAGTCGTCATGATGTTCTTATGTGGATGATGAGCACCAACTTGCTTCCCTGCTTGGCATGCGCTACAAATCCTGTCTTTCTCAAAATGAACATTTGTTAATCCTAAAATGTGCTCTCCCTTTAGAAGCTTATGAAGATTCTTCATCCCAACATGGGCTAGTCGGCGGTGCCAGAGCCAACCCATGTTAGTCTTAGCAATTAAGCAAGTGTCGAGTTCAGCTCTATCAAAATCTACCAATTATAGCTGACCCTCTAACATTCCCTTAAATGCTATTGAATCATCACTTCTTCTAAAGATAGTGACACCTACATCAGTAAAAAGACAGTTGTAGCCCATTTGACATAATTGTGAAACGGAAAGTAAATTGTAATCTAGAGAATCTATAAGAAAAACATTGGAAATGGAATGGTCAGGTGATATAGCAATTTTACCCAATCCTTTGACCAAACCTTGGTATCCATCCCTGAATGTGATAGCTCGTTGGGGATCTTGGTTTTTCTCGTAGGAGGAGAACATCTTCTTCTCCCCTGTCATGTGGTTTGTGCACCCGCTGTCGATGATCCAACTTGAGCCCCCGGATGCATAAACCTACAAAACAATTTTAGTTCTTGACTTTAGGTACCCAAATGGTTTTGGGTCCTTTAGCATTAGACACAAGAACTTTGGGTACCCAAACACAAGTCTTTGACCCCTTGTGCTTGCCCCCAACATATTTGGCAACTACTTTGCCGGATTTGTTAGTTAACACATAAGATGCATCAAAAGTTTTAAAAGAAATGTCATGATCATTTGATGCACTAGGAGTTTTCTTCTTAGGCAATTTAGCATGGGTTGATTGCCTAGAACTAGATGTCTCACCCTTATACATAAAAGCATGATTAGGGCCAGAGTGAGACTTCCTAGAGTGAATCCTCCTAATTTTGCTCTCGGGATAACCGACAGGGTACAAAATGTAACCCTCGTTATCCTGAGGCATGGGAGCCTTGCCCTTAACAAAATTAGACAATTTCTTAGGAGGGGCATTAAGTTTGACATTGCCTCCCTGTTGGAAGTCAATGCCATCCTTAATGCCAGGGCGTCTCCCACTATAGAGCATGCTTATAGCAAATTTAAACTTTTTATTTTCTAAGTCATGCTCGGCAATTTTAGCATCTAATTTTGCTATATGATCATTTTGTTGTTTAATTAAAGCCATATGATCATGAATAGCATCAATGTTAATATCTCTACATCTAGTACAAATGGAAGTATGTTCAACGGTAGATGTAGAGGGTTTGCAAGATTTTAATTCTACAACCTTAGCATGCAATATATCATTTTTACTTTTAAGGTCGGAAATGGAAGCATTGCAAACATCTTATTCTTTAGCCTTAGCAAGCAATTTTTCATTTTCATTTCTAAGGCTAGCAAGAGAAGTGTTCAATTCTTCAATCTTAGCAAGCAAATCAACATTATCATTTCTAAGATTTGGAATTGAAACATCACAAACATTTGAATCAACCTTAGCTAATAAATTAGCATTCTCATTTCTAAGGTTGTTAATGGTCTCATGGCAAGTGCTTAGCTCACTAGATAATTTTTCACATTTGTCTACTTCTAGAGCATAAGCATTTTTAACCTTAACATGCTTTTTGTTTTCTTTAATAAGGAAGTCCTCTTGGGAGTCCAAGAGATCATCCTTCTCATGAATAGCACTAATCAATTCATTTAATTTTTCCTTTTGTTGCATGTTTAGGTTGGCAAAAAGGGTACGCAAATTATCTTCCTCATCACTAGCATTATCATCGCTAGAGGACTCATATCTAGTGGAGGATTTGGATTTAACCTTCTTCTTTTTGCCGTCCTTGGCCATGAGGCACTTGTGGCCGACGTTGGGGAAGAGAAGACCCTTGGTGACAGCGATGTTGGTGGCGTCCTCGTCGGAGGAGGAGTCGGTGGAGCTCTCGTCGGAGTCCCACTCCCGACAAACATGGGTATCGCCGCCCTTCTTCTTGTAGTATTTCTTCTTCTCCTTTCTTCTCCCCTTCTTGTCGTCGCCCCTGTCACTGTTACTAGAAATAGGACATTTTGCTATAAAGTGACCGGGCTTACCACACTTGTAACAAACCTTCTTGGAGCGGAGCTTGTAATCTTCCCCCCCTCCTTTGCTTGAGGATTTGGCGGAAGCTCTTGATGACGAGCGCCATTTCCTCGTTGTCGAGCTTGGAGGCATCGATGGGTGTTCCACTCGATGTAGACTCCTCCTTCTTCTCTGTCGCCTTAAATGCGACCGGTTTTGCTTCGGACGTGGAGGGACCGTCAAGCTCGTTGATCTTCTTTGAGCCTTTGATCATAAACTCAAAGCTCACAAAATTCCCGATTACTTCCTCGGGAGTCATTAGTGTATATCTAGGATTGCCACGAATTAATTGGACTTGAGTAGGGTTAAGAAAAATAAGTGATTTTAGAATAACCTTAACCATTTCGTGGTCATCCCATTTTTTGCTCCCGAGGTCGCGCACTTGATTCACCAAGGTTTTGAGCCGGTTGTACATGTCTTGTGGCTCCTCCCCTTGGCGAAGACGGAAGCGACCTAGCTCCCCCTCGATCATCTCCCGCTTGGTGATCTTGGTTAGCTCATCTCCCTCGTGCGCGGTCTTGAGCACGTCCCAAACTTCCTTGGCGCTCTTTAATTCTTGCACCTTGTTATACTCCTCTCGACTTAGAGAGGCGAGGAGTATCATTGTGGCTTGGGAGTTGAAGTGCTCGATTTGGGCTACTTCGTCCTCATCATAATCTTCATCCCCTACGGATGGTACCTGTGCTCCAAACTCAACAACATTCCATATATTTTTGTGGAGTGAGGTTAGGTGAAATTTCATCAAATCACTCCACCTAGCATAATCTTCACCGTCAAAGGTTGGCGGTTTGCCTAATGGAACGGAAAGTAATGGAGTATGTCTAGGAATGCAAGGATAGCGTAGGGGGATCTTACTAAACTTCTTGCGCTCATGGCGCTTAGAAGTGATGGACGGCGCGTCGGAGCCGGAGGTAGATGGTGATGAGGTGTCGGTCTCGTAGTAGACCACTTTCCTCATCTTCTTTTTCTTGTCCCCACTCTGATGCGACTTGTGGGAAGAGGATTTCTTCTCCTTCCCCTTCCCTTTGTTGCGGGACTCTTCCGATGAAGCCTTCCCGTGGCTTGTAGTGGGCTTGTCGCCGGTCTCCATCTCCTTCTTGGCGAGATCTCCTGACATCACTTCGAGCGGTTAGGCTCTAATGAAGCACTGAGCTCTGATACCAATTGAAAGTCGCCTAGAGGGGGGTGAATAGGGCGAATCTGAAATTTACAAAATTAATCACAACTACAAGCCGGGTTAGCGTTAGAAATGTAATCGAGTCCGAGAGAGGGTGCAAAATAAATCGCAAGCGAACAAAGAGTGTGACACGCGGATTTGTTTTACCGAGGTTCGGTTCTTGCAAACCTACTCCCCGTTGAGGTGGTCACAAAGACCGGGTCTCTTTCAACCCTTTCCCTCTCTCAAACGGTCACTTAGACCGAGTGAGCTTCTCTTCTCAATCAATTGGAACACGAAGTTCCCACAAGGACCACCACACGATTGGTGTCTCTTGCCTCAATTACAAGTGAGTTTGATCTCAAGAAAGAGTGAGAAAGAAGAAGCAATCCAAGCGCAAGAGCTCAAAAGAACACAACAAATCTCTCTCACTAATCACTAAAGCCTTGTGTGGAATTGGGAGAGAATTTTACCACTTTGGTGTGTCTTGTATTGAATGCTTAGCTCTTGTAAGTAGTTGGAAGGTGGAAAACTTGGATGACTTGAATGTGGGGTGGTTGGGGGTATTTATAGCCCCAACCACCAAACTAGCCGTTTGGTGGAGGCTGCTGCCGCATGGCGCACCGGACAGTCCGGTGCGCCACCGGACAGTCCGGTGCGCCACCGGACAGTGTCCGGTGCGCCAGCCACGTCACCAGGCCGTTGGGTTCCGACCGTTGGAGCTCTGACTTGTGGGCCGGCCTGGCTGTCCGGTGGTGCACCGGACAAGTCCTGTAGATTGTCCGGTGTGCCACCCACGCGTGCTCTGACTTCTGCGCGCGCTGGCGCGCATTCAATGCGCCTGCAGTCGACCGTTGGCGCGAAGTAGTCGTTGCTCCGCTGGCTCACCAGACAGTCCGGTGTGCACCGGACATGTCCGGTGAATTATAGCGGAGCGGAAATCCGAAGCTGGCGAGTTCAGAGTTGCTCTCCTCTGGGGCACCGGACACTGTCCGGTGGTACACCGGACAGTCCGGTGAATTATAGCGAAGCGCCTCTGAGAATTCCCGAAGGTGAAGAGTTTGGCTTGGAGTTCCCTGGTGCACCGGACACTGTCCGGTGGTGCACCGGACACTGTCCGGTGTGCCAGACCAGGGCAGCCTTCGGTTATCCCTTGCTCTCTTTGTTGAACCCATTTCTTGGTCTTTTTATTGGTTAAGTGTGAACCTTTGGCACCTGTATAACTTATAGACTAGAGCAAACTAATTAGTCCAATTATTTGTGTTGGGCAATTCAACCACCAAAATTAATTAGGAAATAGATGTAAGCCTAATTCCCTTTCATGGGTCGACACCCAGCTCCCGGCAGCTCTGATCCAACCGGAACTCTGGACCATGTTTTTCGACGGGTCGCTGATGAAAACAGGGGCAGGCACGGGCCTGCTCTTCATCTCTCCCCTCGGGAAGCACCTCCTCTACGTGCTGCGCCTCCATTTCCCGGCGTCCAACAACGTGGCTGAGTACGAGGCTCTGGTCAACGGGTTGCGCATCGCCATCGAGCTAGGGGTCCGACGCCTCGACGCTCACGGTGACTCGCAGCTTGTCATCGACCAAGTCATGAAGAACTCCCACTGTCGCGACCCGAAGATGGAAGCCTACTGCGACGAGGTTCGGCGCCTGGAGGACAAGTTCTACGGGCTCGAGGTCAACCACGTCGCCCGGCGGTACAACAAGACTGCGGACGAGCTATCGAAGATAGCTTCGGCACGAACAATGGTTCCCCCGAACGTCTTCTCCCGGGACCTACATCAACCCTCAGTCAAGACAAACGACACGCCCGAGCCCGAGAAGGCCTCGGTCGACTCGAGGCACCCTCGGCCCCGCCCGAGGCATCCTCGGCTACCGAGGGTGAGGCTCTGCGCATCGAGGAAGAGCGGAATGGGGTCACACCTAATCGAAACTGGCAGACCCCATACCTGCAATATCTCCACCGAGGAGAGCTACCCCTCGATAGAGCCGAAGCTCGGCGACTGGCGCGGCGCGCCAAGTCATTCGTCTTGCTGGGTGACGGGAAGGAGCTCTACCACCACAGCCCCTCCGACATCCTCCAGCGATGCATATCCATCGCCGAAGGCCAGGAGCTCTTACAAGAAATACACTCGGGGGCTTGCGGTCATCACGCAGCGCCTCGAGCCCTTGTTGGAAACGCTTTCCGACAAGGTTTCTACTGGCCGACCGCGGTGGCCGACGCCACTAGAATTGTCCGCACCTGCCAAGGGTGTCAATTCTACGCAAGGCAGACGCACCTACCCGCTCAGGCTCTGCAAACAATACCCATCACCTGGCCGTTTGCTGTGTGGGGTCTGGACCTTGTCGATCCCTTGCAGAAGGCACCCGGGGGCTACACGCACCTGCTGGTCGCCATCGACAAATTCTCCAAGTGGATCGAGGTCCGACCCCTAAACAGCATCAGGTCCAAACAGGCGATGGCGTTCTTCACCAACATCATCCATCGCTTTGGGGTCCCGAACTCCATCATCACCGACAACGGCACCCAGTTCACCGGTAGAAAGTTCCTGGACTTCTGCGAGGATCACCACATCCGGGTGGACTAGGCCGCCGTGGCTCACCCCATGACGAATGGGCAAGTAGAGCGTGCTAACGGCACGATTCTGCAAGGACTCAAGCCACGAATCTACAACGACCTCAACAAGTTCGGCAAGCGATGGATGAAGGAACTCCCCTCGGTGGTCTGGAGTCTGAGGACAACGCCGAGCTGAGCCACGGGCTTCACACCGTTCTTTCTAGTCTATGGGGCCGAGGCCATCTTGCCCACAGACTTATAATACGGTTCCCCAAGGACGAGGGCCTACGACGACCGACGCAACCAGACCAACCGAGAAGACTTGCTGGACCAGCTGGAAGAGGCTCGGGACGTGGCCTTACTACACTCGGCGCGGTATCAGCAGTCCCTGCGACGCTACCACGCCCGAGGGGTTCGGTCCCGAGACCTCCAGGTGGGCGACTTGGTGCTTCGACTACGACAAGACGCCCACGGGCGGCACAAGCTCACGCCTCCCTGCGAAGGGCAGTTCGTCATCGCCAAGGTTTTGAAGCCCGAGACGTACAAGCTGGCCAACAGTCAAGGCGAGGTCTACAGCAACGCTTGGAACATCCGACAGCTACGTCGCTTCTACCCTTAAGATGTTTTCAAGTCGTTCATATACCTCGTTTACATATGAAGTCTAACCATCAAGGAAGGGTCAGCCTTGCCTCGACAAAGCCCGGCCCTCCCTCGGGGGCTAGATGGGGGGAACCCCCTCCGCGTCAAAATTTTCCTCGGAAAAAGTCTTTCTGCCAGAATATCTTTCGTGCTTTTCGACTACTTCGGTAGTGGGATCATGAAAACGACGGAGTACACGTAAGCAGGCAAGGTCGACCGAGCCGAGGGACTCCTACGCCTCCGGGATACGGATACCTCAGTCATCGCCTTCTGCGAGAAGTAACTCGCGTTCGGATGAGCGATCCTGCTGACCGAACAAGCCTTAACGCTCAAAAGACTCTGCCGAAACGGTTTTTCGGGTTTTCTCGACTACGTCGATAATAGAATCCCGTGGACGAGCAAGAGTACACGTAAGCGGCAAGGCCGACCGAGCCGAGGGATTCCTACGCCTCCGGGATACGGATACCTCACTTATCACCTTCCGTGAGAAGTAACTCTAGCTCGGATAAACGATTCTGCTACCGATGAGCAAGCCCTGATACTCGAAACAAGAGGAAAAGAAACGCAGCTTTACAACGCGACGACAGTATGTTTGGGCCTCGACGGCCGCAAAAAACATATGCATACTACAGGCGAACCGATCCTGCAGGCTCAGACGTCGATGGAGGGGGAGCAGTAGCACCCTTGGCGTCAACTCCACCTTCGGTGAAGTCCGACCGAGCCTCGGACGGCGACACGGGCGAAGGATCTCCGCTCCGAAGGACGACGTCAGCACCACGCCCGGGCCATCACCGTCAGGGTCTCCTCCAGGAACCCGGCCCGAGCAGACGGCTCGGTCGGTCGCCCCGAAGCCTCAACCAGCTGTCCCCCGAGGACACCAGCCCGACTCATGGCCTCGGCAACCCGACTCCGGCGCTGGTCCCGCCAGTGGACGGCCCGGCCAGGCTCCGGCCGACGAAGTCTTCTTTTCGAGCCAACTCTGCCTCTATCCATGCTGACACCGCTGTCTCTGGCTCCGGCTCATCGCAGAGCGGTCGAGGGTTCCTTTAACTAAGCAAGAGAAGCCTCGAGCGGCAAGACCGACCGAGCCGAGGGACTCCTACGCCTCCGGGATGCGGATACCTCACTCGTCACCTTCGCACGAGGCAACTCACACTTGGTTAAGCGGTTCAGTTAGCCGACAGGCGAGTCCTAGTGCTCGAAATGAGGAAAAATATGGTATTACACCAAAAATACCTAGATGTTCAGGCCCCGACAGCCGCAATGAACAAGACACCGTCACTCAAGGTGCCATTACAAACAGAACTCCGGTTCCACTCCCACAGGTACGAACAACCCCCCACATTGGAGGGCCTGCGGGGCGACAAAACCCCTGGTGGGTCGCCGACGCCCGCTCCGGAAGCAGCGACAACGACCTCCGCTCCGAGTGGCCAAACAGCAGCAGCGATGACCTCAGGGCGGACGCTGCTGTGACGAGCTCCTCGCCCACGTCCCCACTCGAGGGGCGAGGACAAGCTATCAAAGCCAAAGAGTCGGAGGCCCGGAGCACGGATGGTGGCGGCGATCTCGTCGGTAACAAGGACTTCTGCAGCCGCCACCACCTCAACGCTGACGACGGCAGCCATCTGCCCACCGGCAGATCCCCACTCGGATCCTCCTGGACAGGCGAGCACCGACCTCCGCGAAAGAGGCGTCGTACCGGAGCAAAGGCAGGACAGCCCAAGAACACGAACGCCGCCCTAGCAGCGCGCGACGTCTTGGGCGGCCCTCCGGTGCGCGCGGCGCGGCGACCGCTCGTACGGCAGAAGGGGGCACCGGGAGCCGAGCCAGAGCCAGCTGAGCCAGCGAGCCCAACGCACTGAAGCTGACGACGCTCGCGGCCGACCAGCCCCGCGTTGTCGGAGTCCGCCCCTTCCGCTAGGCCAGTGAGCACCCTCTCCCCTGAATGCTGAAGGAGAGGGTGACCCACGAACCCGTGCGGGAGGTAGAGCTCCGGCTCAGCCCGCCCTCCGCCCCAGCAAGGATGATGAAGATCCTTGAAGCTGAGGGCGGGGCAGAGGCCGCAGCCCGGCTCGCTTCTCCCCACCATCGAACTGGTGGTCACTGTCTTGGGTGACCACCGGCGAGGGGATGCAGCCGGGCTGCCTGATGAAAATCCTTGAAGCCAAACGATGGCTGAAAGGTACCAACTTCCGCGAAGTTGCGTTCCTCCAACGACGGCAAGACGAAAGCGACGCGAGCGCTCCCCATCCGGGGGCTCGGAAGGTGGAAGGACGCGATACATGGAGTGCGAAGACATGGCTGCCATCCAAGGGAGTCGCCCTCCTTTTAAAGGCGACTCTCCCCACTTGCGTCCTCAGCTGGCGCGGACTGAGTCTTCTCCAACACGCTCCAAGGTCCTCCCCCTACGACACGGGGGCTGGGTCCCAAGCGTCATGCAAGATGGCCCAGGATAGAAGAAGCCAAACCGCCGCGCGCGGAGCGCACAACAGCCCAGCGGTTACAAGCATTCCTCCACTATCGCCCGGACCAGCGGGTGAAAGGGCGGACCGCCATGTAGGTGGCATCCAACCGCACCAAGGGGGCGCACCCTTTCAACTTCGACGCGTCCAGCATGGAGGCCCGGGCCCACACGTCATGTAACCGGCGTGCCGGTTACTACGTGCGAGAAACTGCACCGCCACTCGCGCCAGTACCGTGCCTCCTCGACTGCGGAACCGGTGCCGCGACTCGAGGCGACCCTGCGCATGACCCGACAGTGCCAACCGAGCACATTGGTCACGGGTCGGTCAGCCGCGGGAGAAGGCGCGACGGTCGATACGGCCAGAAATGGGCCGACAATAATGGCGGTGGCAGGCGGGCGGAAGCAGCAGTCAAGTCGTCAGCAAGCTCACGCCCCCTCCTGGGACAGCGAGAGAACCCTCTCCCACGGCGTGAAGACGACGCGCCCGTGTTCCGTTCCTCGAACGGCTCGCGCACGCACAACGGCTGCCCCGCGAACCACTCGTCCCGTCGCATTAACTCTGCGGCAGGACAGGCGGCACCTTTGGCAGGCGAAGCAGGTGACGCTTCACCTCCGCCATAATGACCGTGTCAAAAAAGGTGCGCCACGTCGTTCGATTTCGTATCCTTTTCCTCTTCCTCTCTCTCTTGCCACAGGGACCGGGAAAGGGGACACTCCGAAAGGGATCCTTCTCCGCGAAGGAAGCGGGCCCCGAGCCCCCCTACTGATCAGAGGTTCGAAGGCTGGCCCCTCGGAAGAGTTCAACAGCCGCCTCAGAGCACTCGGGCTCCGCGCCCACTACTGGTCAGAGGTTCGAAGGCTGGCCCCTCGGAAGGGTTCAACGGCCGCCTCAGGCCACTCAGGCTCCACGCCCACTACTGATCAGGGGTTCGTAGGCTGGCCCCCGAAGGGTTCGACAGCCGCCTTAGATCACGCAGAGTGAGGGATGACCCTGGGTACGTTCGATACATAACCAAGGCTCGGGCTACGCTCCCGAGGTACCCTAGGACATTTCCGAGACCGACGGGAACGATTTGTAACGGAATCCCACTAGAGGGAGGCATCGAGCCCTCGGACCCCGTCAAAAGGGGACCGGGTCCGGCGAATCACCCGTAGGTACTTTTGGAGCGCGCCTCCGGGCCACTAGCCGACCCCTAACGAATGGGGCACGGGCGTCCACTCGGATTACCCGTTAGCAACTCACTGGAGACACCATGTTCGACGCCCTCCGAGGGCAACATGGCGCTTTCCTCCCCTCCTCCTTGCGGAAAGGCGACGCAGGGGCGTATGAAAAAAGCCGAGTCTGTCCTTGACCGTCCTCTCGCTCTGTGTAGAGGCTCGGGGGGCTGCTCTCGCAAACCCGGTTTCGGCCAAACTGTTGACAGCGTCAACATACCAGCCCAAGAACTTGGGACTCGACTATGCACCCGGGCTACGGCCAGTTCGCATGAGGGAACAACCAGACCGGTCGAGCCATCACGAAAGGCACTAAGACCTCGAAGGAGTCAAAACACTCCTCCGAGGCCTCGGGGGCTACACCCGGCGGGTGCGCTCGCGCGCACCCACCGGAACGAAATGCAACCGAGAAAGGCCGGTCCCCATGCAAAAAAGTGTGACAAAAGCCTCCAAGCGAGTGCCAACACTCCCTTTGAGGCTCGGGGGCTACTGTCGGGGACCATAATTAGGGGTACCCCCAAGACTCCTAATCTCAGCCGATAACCCCCATCAGCACAAAGCTGCAAAGGCCTGATGGGCGCGATTAAGGTCAAGGCTCAGTCCACTCAAGGGACACGATCTCGCCTCGCCCGAGCCCAGCCTCGGGCAAAGGCAGCCGACCCCGGAGGATTCACGTCTGGCCCGAGGGCCCCCTCAAGCAACGGACACACCTTCGGCTCGCCCGAGGCCTAGTCATCGCAGAGAAGCAACCTTGGCCAGATTGCCACGCCAACCGACCGTATCGCAGGAGCATTTAATGCAAGGATCGCCTGACACCTTATCCTGACGCGCGCTCTTCAGTCGATAGAGCCGAAGTGACTGCAGTCACTTCGCCGCTCCACTGACCGACCTGACAAGAAAACAGCGTCGCCTGCATCGCTCCGACTGCTGTGCCACTCGACAGAGTGAGGCTGACAACAGCTAAGTCCAGCCTCGGGCGCCATAGGAAGCTCCGCCTCGCCCGACCCCAGGGCTCGGGCTCAACCTCGACGCTGGACGACGGACTCCGCCTCGCCCGACCCCAGGGCTCGGACACAGCCTCGGCCTCGGAAGACGGTCTCCGCCTCACCCGACCCCAGGGCTCAGGCTCAACCTCGACGCTGGACGATGGACTCCTCCTCGCCCGACCCCAGGGCTCGGACACAGCCTCGGCCTCGGAAGACGGTCTCTGCCTCGCCCGACCCAGGGCTCGGACTCAACCTCGACCTCGGAAGACGGACTCCACCTCGCCCGACCCCAGGGGTCGGACTCAGCCTCGACCTCGGAAGACGGACTCGACCTCGACCTCGGAGGAGCCTCCGCCTCGCCCGACCTAGGGCTCGGACCGACCATGTCACAGGGGGGCCATCATTACCCTACCCCTAGCTAGCTCAGGCTACGGGGAACAAGACCGGCGTCCCATCTGGCTCGCCCCGGTAAACAAATAATGATGGGGCCCCGCATGCTCCATGACGACGACGGCTCTCAGCCCCTTACGGAAGCAAGGAGACGTCAGCAAGGATTCGACAGCCCCGACAGCTGTCCTTCCACAGGGCCCAAACGCTCCTCCGACGGCCACGACATCACATGAACAGGGTGCCAAAACCTCTCCGAATGCCACGACAGCATGTACTTAGGGCTCTAGCTCCTCTCTGCTAGACACGTTAGCACACTGCTACACCCCCATTGTACACCTGGACCCTCTCCTTACGCCTATAAAAGGAAGGTCCAGGGCTCTCATACGAGAAGGTTGGCTGCGCGGGAGAACGGACCGACGCATAAGGCTCTCGCTCTCTCTCTCTCTCCCACGCGAACGCTTGTAACCCCCTACTGCAAGCGCATCCATCCGCCCTGGGCGCAGGACAACACGAAGGCCGCGGGTTCCCCTTACTGTTCTCCCCCCTTTGTGTCCCGTCTCGCACCGACCCATCTGGGCTGGGACACGCAACGACAATTTACTCGTCGGTCCAGGGACCCCCCGGGGTCGAAACGCCGACAGTATTATTAATAAAGCCAGGCATTTGAACCTGCTTCATCTACCTCTACCAAACAGATGTGGATAGGACTTCTCTATTGTCCAATATGTTGATGACACTCTTTTGATAATGGAAGCTTGCCCAAAGCAGTTATTCTTCCTAAAAGGAATTCTCAATTCATTTGCAACATCAACCGGTCTCAGAGTGAACTACAACAAATCAAGCATGTATCCGATCAATGTTAACTCTGAGAAAATGGAGATTCTCTCAAGAACGTTCAATTGTCAGACCGGACCAATGCCATTCACCTACCTTGGTCTGCCATTGGGTCTTTCAAAGCCACGACTTCAGCATTTTCTTCCCCTGATACATAGAATTGAAAAGAGATTGTCCTATTCCTCTAAATGTTCATATTGTTTTATAAGTGGCTATGGAAAAACAAATGCCAACCAAAGCACAAAGTTTTCTACTGATTGTGGTTAAAAACAGACTTAACACAAGGAATATGTTGAGACGAAAGAACATGGCACTTGAGTCATATTCGTGTGAAAACTGCATTTGACAAAAGGAGGAAACTCTATATCACCTGTTTCTTAGATGTAACTTTGCAAAGGCCTGCTGGAATTCCATTGCTATGACCCCTCCTAGAATTGCTCATCCGGAAGAAGCCTCGGCTAACCTCAGGCAATAACTTAATATTCCTTTCTCTATGGAAATAATCATCCTCATGACATGGAGTATCTGGAAATGTCGAAATGCATGGATATTTAAAAACAAAGACCCAACAGTGCAACATTGCAAAAATAAATTCTCAAAGGAATTACTCCTGGTCATCTAGAGAGCAAGAGGAAAATATGACAATTCAATCCCAGACTGTCTTAATCAGTGGCAGTCTTAACCCTATAGCTCATTCGGTTTACCTTCTCAACTATTCAATTAGGATTCTCCTGTACATACACTACGCTGTAATTTACCATTATTAATACAAAATTTACAGTAGGAGTCTCTCCCTCCTGATCTTTAAAAAACCACTTGATCACCTTCTCCTTACGTTCAAAGGACAACACTATTACTTCGTTTGGATGTTGGAATTTGGTAGCAAGGAATCGAATAGATGTTGAATACCAAATCGCTAAAGATATTTAGCGCTCCCCTATCGATGCAACGCTGCTCGCTTGAGCCCCTCTATGCTCTACAGTACAAGGGCTATACACAGGAATCCGCGAAATTCGGCCTGAGGCTATCCGCAGCGGTTCTTCCTAATTTTTCCCTCTATATCACTTTTTTGCGTCACATCATCAACATTTCACCCCCTATTTTTTTCATCTCCCGCAGCGGTTCCCCCTATATTATCCCCTATACCCAACTAAAAATATAAAATATCATTATCTAACCATATTTATCTTTTATTACTATTTTTATCAATTATTAAATAGGGGAGCACTGTGCAAGGGGCGCTACAGTGCTCCCCTTGATCTGGGGGACGTGCGCGCCCTCTCCTTACGCTGCAGCGCGTAGGGGCTCTTTAGTGTCAGTCGCTGCGGGCCTAGAGATCCCGTACGTGAGAGACAGAGGAGGGGTCACGGCGTCGCAAGCGCTGCGGCCAGTCTGAGCAAACCAACCCTTTGTCTGAAATGTCGTGCGCGCGCATTATTTGTTAGTTAGGTAAAATAATATTTTATGGCTGAGGTAGGGAGCGGAAGAATTTAGGAGAAAACCCGTTGCAGAAAAGAGAAATGTAGGAGATAAAATCTGATGATGTTGCGCGCGGTGCCGCCACAAGCCCACAAGCTTGCGCAGCCTCCCTCCGCCCGTCCCTGGCGTCTACAAAAAGCCCTCGGCAGGTGGCGAGTGGAGACGCTCCCTCATACCTACCAGCCAAACCAAGCAAGCAGGGAATCCCCACAAGGCAGCAGATGGAAGCGAAAGGTGGCGGTGGCGCGGCGTGGCGCGGGCGCGGGCGCGGCTAGCTAGGCCGGCTCGTGTGCGTGCGCGAGGAGACAGCCACAGCCATACAGGGATGCTGCCTGCTTCGTGACCGTGCTGGTGGTGGTGGGCTGCAGCCTGCAGCTCGTATCACACGCCCACAGTGCAGGAAGGAGGGAGTGGAAGAAGAGAGAGGAAGTTGTTTTTAAAGGCAACAGCGAGTCCCGCTGCTGTCCCTCTCCTTCGCCACCTCCCTCCCTCACTCTCTTCCCTCCCTCTCGGAGGAGGAGAGAGAAGAGAGGGAGCCAGTCCAGCTCCAGCCAGCCGGACGCCCGGACCAACACCACCCCGCCTCCCCCTCCCCCCGCCCCACCGGCCCGCCCTCTCGCGCTGCCGTACCCACGGCCCCACGCACGTTCACAAGTCTCGTCGCCGCCGCAATGGAGTCCGGCGGTGGCGGGGACGACCAGCTGCACGGCCTCAAGTTCGGCAAGAAGATCTACTTCGAGGACGCCGCCGGCTCCAGCAGCGGCAGCAGCAGCGGCGGTGGCAGCGCGCCCGCGCCTCCAGCGACGCAGCAGCCGTCGCCGCCGGCCGCTTCGCCTAGGGCCCCGGCCGGCGGCGGCAGGAGGGGCAGGGCCGCGGCCGGCGGCGCGGGCCCCTCGACGGCGCCCGCGCCCGCGCGCTGCCAGGTCGACGGCTGCAACGTTGACCTCACCGACGTCAAGCCCGCCTACTACTGCCGCCACAAGGTGTGCAAAATGCACTCCAAGGAGCCCCGCGTCCTCGTCAACGGCCTCGAGCAGCGCTTCTGCCAGCAGTGCAGCAGGTCACCACCCAGCCCCGCCCCGCCATTGCTGCACAGTTGCACTCCCCCCCTCTTCCACCTCCACCTCTCATTCAATTGATTGTTTCCAGTTGTCACTTGTTGGTTGCATTCGCTCTGCAGTCTGCTCCCCCGTGTTTTTTTTTCCAGTCCCACTCCCTTCATTCACAGTCTAGGGTTTTAGGGAGGCTACCTAGACGAAGACCAGACGGTTTCAGGTCCATCATACCACGGACACGCTACAAAACTATAGATGCGCTAAACAGTGGGAGCTAGGGAAAGAAACTTGGCTCGGTTTGACGGAGCTTCCATCCCATTTCATCTATGGCGACGGCTTCTCCTCCTGAAGCTGAACAAGAACGAAGGAGGAAAAAAACAAAAGCTGCTTTGGCATTACTGCTACGCTTTAATGTTTCGCTTGAATGGTGCTCATGAGCACAGGTAGGTCTGATGGATGCTCCTCCTAAAAATATGATAGAGTGATGTGACTCAGCCTGCCCCTGCCCTGCCCTGCCTGTCTGTCAGTTCGCTTTGCATTAGATTCCACCGCTAATACTACTCGGGTATCCCAGTGAAGCCTGTCAGCTAACAAGCCATTACAATAAGCGATTAGTAGCCTTGAGCCTGGTTATACGTGTGGTCCCCAAAAAAGGAACAGCAACAGTGAGGAATTTTCAAAGGAGTCTTTGCTTTGCCGATGCAGTAGTATTTTAATTTAGAGGAGTCCCAACTTTGCACAGGTTGACACTATCCATTGTTTTAGCTAGCTAGCCTGCCTCAAATATAGCATTATACATTGTTTGTCCCCTGTACTTAACCATACTACATCGGGCATCCTTCGCCCCCGCCCCCCCCCCCCCCCCCCCCCCCCCCCCCCCTTTTTTTTTTTGCATTATGCAAATGGTCCCCCGAGGAAGAACAAGTTGTAGCCTTTGCAATGTGTTGTTCTTGGCGCTGCAACTTTACAGGTTGTACGATCCTGTTCATCCGGTGTAAGATCTGGAGGATTTCTAGTCCCTTCAGGTGCTACACCAAACTAGACTGTTCCTGGAACAGCTTTGTTTCCTTTGGATACAATTAGCATTTTCATTCATAAATCTTAATTCAGTCATCTATCTAATTTGACATACAATAGAGAGAGAGAGAGAAACTAAACATGATGGTGGCGAGCTGCATCTAATTTGATATGGGTAGGGCCTGGACACATTACCCTAGCGGCGACCGCAGGCTTTGTGCTTTAGGACTAGGCTACAGGAGTGTCCTCATGTCCCCAGCAAAAGAGAAGGGCGCCACAGTTCTGGATTTGGGGCTCTCTACTAAACCACACTGCCACTTATAGCAACAAGGCATATCATTAGAGAAGAGCTAAGTTGGACCAGCCACCAGTACCACTTGGCGTTATTAGATGGAAACCTCATTATTGGTGGGTGTGTACTGTTGTGTTAAGCCCGGCATCACACATCTCTATGAAATGATTACACACACACTTTCTCTTTGCTTTTCTTTTCTTTTTAGTATGGATGTGCAGGTGTCATTATGAGCGGCATAAGACAGAGGTTAATGTTAATCTTTAATGGGGGATGTGCAGTAGTACAACCCTAACCTAGGGAGAAGAGAAATGTTACTCTCTTTGATGATTGTACTGGCATTCCCACTGGCTTTGACCTAAAGTGTGGTTTCCTATATCCATGTCGCGCTAAGCGCTATGCATGTTGCTAGCTACTACTGAGATAAACTAGTGCCTTCAACTTGCTACGTACTGTCCCACCATTCAGCTTGCACTTTATTCTACTGTAAGAGTTACTACTATGGTAAATGGTTTATGCTTGGTCCATGGAACTTTTTTACTGCCTGATTTGTTTGCATTCTACACAAAAGCTATGAATCTACAGCAATGTATATGTGGATTTATAGAATGCAACTTCCATTACTTATAAAAATTCTGTTGCTGTGCCACCAACTTCCATTACCTGTAATAAACTGGGATCAAGGGCGCGTGAATGAACACACCTCTGTTTGTCGCATCAATCGCAGGTTCCACCAGCTGCCTGAATTCGACCAGCTAAAGAAGAGCTGCCGCAAACGCCTCGCAGGCCACAACGAGCGCCGGAGGAGGCCGCCGCCTGGACCCCTTGCGTCACGATACGGCCGTCACGCTGCGTCGCTCGGCGGTAACCAAAAGCTGGTTTTTACCCTGTGATGTCGTCTCGGCGACCAAAGTTCCCGTCTTTTTTTTGTAACCGCTAATGTTCATGTGCTTGGTCCAGAAGAGCCCGGCAGGCTCAGAAGCTTCATGCTGGATTTCTCGTACCCGAGGGTCTCAAGCGCCATGAGGGGTGGGTTTCCGGCGGTGAGGCCCGGTGGTGAAAGGGTGCCTGGCGGTATCCAGTGGCAAGCGGGCTTGGATCCTCGTCACCACCAAGGCGCGGTCGCGGGATACGGCGCCCACTATGGGAGCGAGGGTGGTAGCTCGTCGTCGGCGAGGCCGCCGGTGTTCCCTGGCCCGGAGCTGCCCCCAGGTGGATGCCTTGCAGGAGTCCCCGCGGACTCCAGCTGTGCTCTCTCTCTTCTGTCAACTCAGCCATGGGATGCTGCCCACAGCCACAGCCACAGCCACGCTGCGCCAACAGCGGGTTTCGACGGCGGCAGCCCTGTGGCGCCCTCCCTCATGGCGGCGAGTAGCTACATCGCGCCGAGCCCCTGGACCGAGACCGACTCCTGGGGCCACGAAGGCGGGCGGAGCGTGCCTCAGCTGCCACCTGACGACGTCCCCCTCGGCGAGGTGCACTCCGGCTCGAGCAGCCACCACGGCCAGTTCTCAGGTGAGCTCGAGCTCGCCCTGCAGGGAAACAGGCCAGCGCCAGGGTCGGCGGCACCGCCAGCGCCGCGCAATAATCAGGGCTCCGCGGGCACGTTCGACCAGGCTGGCAACACGATGGACTGGTCGCTCTAGGCCGGGGGCCGAAATAAAGCGCAGCAGATCCTAGCCGCGCAGGGAGATGGAGGAGGCTGAAAGTCTGATGCTGCACGCTGCTTGCTTAGCTTAGAGCATCCAGCATGATAAGAGTGATGAACTGATGCGGTGTCAGGAGACTAGTTTATTCTGTGCTTCACCATGAACTCGTCTGTCGCGGCGTCTATGTAGACAGACGGCACACGTCCGTGGTTCGAAGTTACCAGTATGCTTGTCGGGGACTTTGCTCGCGATGCATTAATCTCATTGTTCACCATCCAGAAATCTCATGTTCTCTACTCGTTTGCTGGCCCGTCCATGCTGCCGCTGCTGTGGTCTTTACATCACCATGGCTCCGCCTCCATGCATCATCATTTCTACTGAATAATAATGTGCTTGTACCCTCCAACGTTGCCGCCTGGCATTGCCAAGAATCGGTTCCAAGGGGGTGTTGTTTAAGTAAAGCGAGACCACAGGCACAGCGCGGCTTTGCAGCATGCTCTTGGCACCAGTGGTGTGGTGTGGTGTTGCTGCTGATAGACTGACCGACGGCAGAATGAGATCCACGCAGCAGCTTCTTTCAAATCCACAAAATTTTCTCAGTGGAGAACACCAGCACCTTTCCTGCGAAAGATTTTTTCCCCTTCCCTTGCGAATTCATTTCCCTTTTGCCCAACCACACAGTCTGCTGCGCAGGTGTTTCAATTTCCTTCGCTCTTTTGTCCAGTCTCCACTGTTGGTTGAGCAGCCGGCGTTCTCGATTTCTTCACTGTTCTGGATCTGTTGTACAGGTCGGGACTGTAGCTGCCGCTGCGCTGCGTGATTGATGGTCGGAACAGTTCTGAGGAACCCACGCTCGAAAGAAAACCAATAGAACTGCATCGACCGCAAATGCTGTCGTCTTTCGCCATATGCAGCTCCTGCGACGATGAACAGTGATCGTTCCAGGCTTACCATCGGTGCTCAGTGATCCTTAGACGACACACAGTGCAGGGATTCTATCGTCACACTGTAGATGCTCGAGAGAGAGTAGGGTTGGGCATTCACGAGTCACGACTACAAGCTCGAGCAGATTGTCAGTGTTAAAAGACAGATTTCAATATGGTCGCAGATTCTTTGTCAATATATATATATATATATATATATATATATATATATATATATATATATATATATATATATATATATATATATATATATTGTTGGGGGCCTTCGTCCTCCGAAGGTCCTCAAAAACATGATTTGACAATGTTTTCCAAGTGGATTATGTGAACAGGTACCTTCGGACTCAGAATTACGAACATGAAGTGCGGTCAGGACGAAGCCTGAACCAGACGAAGGACGGGCTGATTACCAAGCTCCACGAAGGATGGTGCACAGCCGAAGCTGTGCGCAGGGAAGCTTCGTCGCGATAGCAGAGAGGGGAACCGACTTAAAGATGAAAAGACTACGTGGACCTTGTCAGGTTTCCATAAGTCATTGACAAATGTAATGGACATAAATGTAATTTTACGTGGGCTGCGTCCCGCGTCTATAAATAGATGAACAGTACTCCCGTACTGTTCACGTTGACTTGGCATTTGCTTTTGCGTCACGCTTGTACTTTTTATCTTCTCTCAGGACCGAAGGTACATTTGTAATTTGAAATCATTTCTATTTTTCCATGTTAATAAAATAGAAATGATTCTATGATGATGCTTATATTATATTTCATGCTTTATATGAATCCTTCGTCATTACTTGTTATGTTTACGAAGGTATGTCTCTTATGACCTTCGTCCGAAACTCATTATTTCCCGAAGGGACATAATGCTTCGAAGGACGAAGGACTTTAACACTTAACACTTTTTATGTTGCCTTGTTCTTAATTCTTAGCATTTGAGAACAAGTCCCCAACATTGGCGCCCACCTCCGGTGAACTCACTTCCACTTCGAGTTTTTTGAACACCTTCGGAAGCTATAGACCCTCGCTATGGCACCGAAGAAAGCTTCAGCGACTGGGGCTGCAGCACTGCAACCGCTGGACCCCAACCAGGAGACCGTCTCTCTCCGGGAGGCCCGAAACCAGAAGAGGAAGGCTGTCAGCCCGACGATTCAGGAGGATGAACTAGACCAAGAGATCAGGGACATGGAGATGCTACATCAACAGGTGCAGAGGAAGAAGGAGAAGATGGCCAGGCTAGCTGAGCTGCAGAGGCAGATAGACGAAGCTTCTGAAGAAGTCCGTCATCTTACCCACGATGAGCAGAACCGAAGGCCTCAACAAAAAGACCTTCATCAGGAGGGCTTCTTCAATGAAGATGACTGGTATGATAATTTTCATCATGGAAATTTTGTTTTCGACGATGCTTCTCCTCTGTCCGCTGAGCTGCAGGCTACACCTTGGCCTTCGTCCTATAAGCCACCCCAGCTTCCCATGTTCGATGGCCATTCGGACCCGAAGCAGTTCTTGATGAGTTACGAAGCAACAGTGTCTTCGTATGGTGGCAATGCTGCAGTAATGGCAAAGTCTTTCGTTATGGCCGTCAGGAGTGTTGCTCAGACCTGGTATTCCTCCCTTCGGCCAGGAACGATCACTTCATGGCAGAAGCTGAAGGATATGTTATTGACCAGCTTTCAAGGATTTCAGACGAAGCCGGTCACTGCTCAAGCCTTGTTCCAGTGCACTCAGGATCATGAAGAATACCTTCAGGCGTATGTCAGAAGGTTCTTGCGTTTGAGGGCGCAGGCACCAACGGTGCCCAATGAAATTGTCACCGAAGCCATGATCAAGGGGCTTCGTCCTGGACCTGCTGCTCAATACTTTGCTAGGAAGCCTCCTCAGACCCTGGAGAAGCTGCTCCAAAAGATGGACGAGTACATTCGTGCTGACAATGACTTTCGCCAAAGAAGGGAGGAGGCCTTCAGATTTTCCGAAATGACCAGGGGCTTCGGAGGAAGATCCTATCCGAGGCATGTCAGGTCCATCCACAACTCCACTCAGAATGATGATAAGGGGAGTCAGCAGAACAGACCGCAGTGCTCTTCACAGGCTTCGGGGCAACAGCAAAGCTCCTTCCGACCACCAGCTCCAAGAGGCAGAGGCGCCAGGGGCTTCGGCGGAAGATTCGGGGATCAACCCAGAAGAATATTTTGCTTATTCTGTGGTGAAAACAAAGGTCATACTACCAGGATGTGTCATGTTACCATTCAGAAGCAAAAAGAGATAGCCGAAGCTGCCGCGCAACAGGCTCAGCCGAAGCAGGTCATGCACACTGCTTCGTATCATTCGCCCTACATCCCAGAATATGTGGGCAACCATCCTGCACTCTCTGCTGCTTCGGCAAGTCAGCCTTCAGCTTCCTGGCAACAGCCCCCGCCTCCACCTCCGTTGCAACAAGGCCAGCAGCCAGAAGGGAGCCAATATGCTCCACATCAAAGGGACTTCAGAGAACAGTCCGAAGCTCGCACGGTCAACAGCACCGTGCCAGAGTCAAAACACATCTATTGACAAATATCCTACCTTAATAGCAATCTTTTTCATTCAGTTTTATTTTTTGTAATAAAGGACATTGTTTAGGTTTCATGTAATTAGTTTCGTTGATTCCTACAAGAAAAATATGTTTTCTTCACAGGTTTGTGATAATAAAAAGGACCTTCGGACTATCGAAAATCCTTCGAAGCAACAAAAAGTCGTTCTAAGGAACGCAGAGTAAGTCTGACGAAGTCACAAAAAGTCGTTCCGAAGGGAGCGCAGTGTAAGTTTTCTGCTCCAAAGTCGTTCCAAAAGGAATGCAGAGCATACAGCGAAAAGTCAACGCTGATACCGCCTAAGTAAAAGGCGAAGAAGCTCCAAAGACGTTCCTAAGGGAATGCAGAGCTTATACCGCCTAAGTAAAAGGCGAAGAAGTTCCAAAGACGTTCCTAAGGGGATGCAGAACTTACAGCGAAAAATAAACGCTGATTCCGCTGAAGTAAAAGGCGAAGAAGCTCCTAAGGGAGGCTTATAATGAAAAAGTCAGTATTGATACAAAAGATTGTGCCCCATTGCAGGAATGTGCGTATCTTCGGCACAAAATATCATTCTACATAACATAACATCATCACATCATTTTGCATAGCATAATCATCATACATCATGCTGCATGTGGCACAAGAAGGGGGCATGTTATCGATCTTCGGAAAATGCTTTGAAAAAGGGCAAATCATGCCAAGTTACAGGGAGAAACAATATTGATTTTTCGAGGTATAGCTTCGGAGATTATTTTTACGAAGCTTGGATATTTCTTATCAGAACACTATGGATATTGTCGTGATAAATGATAAATTCTTCTTCACGAAGCATGAAAAGAAGGGAAGGTGTTTTTTCGTCGAAGACTCAAAAATGGTACGTGTTTAAAGTTTCATGCATCGTAAAGAATTGAATCATAAAACAAGTATATTACATACAGGATTACAGAATATTACACAAATCATATATCAAATGTTTTTTGCAATAGCACTTAGTCTTCCCTAAGTACTATCTCTGCAGCTTCGTTCAGCAGTCGATCGACAACCTGATCCATGATAGCTTCGGCCATCTTTTTAATTTCGTCGTCATCTTTAGGCTGAGGGCCCGAAGATGCTTTAGTAGGATCTGAGTGAGGACGGGATACTATTACATCATTATTACAGATCGCGAGCGAACTATAAAATTAAAAGTTATAATGCAATGAAAACTATTCGCTAGTACCTATTTGCCCTTCGGGCTCTGCGTTTTTCTCAGCAGCCTCGGCTACTTTTCTAGCCTCATGAATCCCTTTCTCGCTTTTCTGAATGATTTCTTGGGCCATTTCTCTACCACCGTTGTCCCAGATGTCGGTGAAAAATTTTCCCCCAACCGCGCTAGCTTCGGCTGAAGGATCTTTTATATCTTCAGTGGACAAGGTGGCTTCGGACTGCGATAAAATCTTTACATGTTCACATCCTTTCCCCTCCAAAATAGTGGCAATCCCTCTGGCACCAGAAAAAGCGCAGATGTCACCGCGGCTACTCAGGATTTCCTCGAAGGCCTCCGCCTCATGATTGATCCATTCCAGGGGACCTTCGGGGTTACCTCTTATAAAGTTTTCTTCTTGCGAAAATGCGCCAACGCTGGCGAAGCTAGTTTTTATTTTCTTGACACACTCTATAGATTTGTCGAAGCATTTCTTCTTGGCTGACCGAAGCTCTTTAACAGTTTCTTCTAAATGATTTGCCCATTGGTCGCTGAGTTCTCGCCTTGTTTCTTCAAGTATGCATTCCTCTTTAGCTCTGGCTAATTGTTTACGAAGGTTTTCAATTTCACACTTCTGAGCTTCGGCCTGACCTTTGAAAATAGCTTCGTCTTCTTTTATTTTATTTATTAAGGAATGCAATATTTTGTCTTTTTCGAGACCTTCGTTCCTCAGTTCAATTACTTCGGAACGAAGGTTGCTCAGGGCTATAGTACATCCTTCGTCCTCAGCATCTTTCTGTGCTCTGAGGGCATTGCTGAGTATCAGGCCCTGCAGACAGGAATATGTCTGTGTTAATAGTTTTAAACAAATGAAAAATTTTGAATTCAACAAAAATATAAGAATTCCATTTGTCGCACCTTTAAACTGTTGTAAGCTAGGCTGTCAGCCAGATCGTTCTTTGACAGCACCGAAAGTCCGTCTTCTAAAGTTGGAAATCCGAAGCTTCTGCTCATCTCCCGACAGACAGAAATTTCCTTGCTGTCGGGGAGGCAATACAAGGAATCTTCTTCTCCACTGCCATTAAATATCAACGCCCCCTTTGGATATTTCAACTTTTGGGCATAGTGTTGGGCCTCTTGTTCTTCTTTTTCTGTTAATTTTTTCCCCGAAGCATGACGAAAAATATAATCACGAATTTTGGATGCTTCGGGGGTAACAACACCAGTTCCTTCAGCAAAAGTTGGCTTTGTTATTTTTTCTGCCTCACTTTCCAAGGTCTTTGCCTTTGAGGGCTCTGAGGGCCCAGCTTCGGCTTCAGTATCTTGCTCTGGAGCTTTAGAACCCGAAGCTTCGACTGTTGTTTCAGGAGTGACGGCAGCCTTCTTCGGAGGGGTGCTTGAAGATTTGATCGTTTCCAGCACATCTAGCACATTAGCCATTCTCCTTCTTTTCGGAGTCACTGCTGGCACTTTTTGATTACTTACTGTTTCAATGTTTGCCACAGGACTCAAAACTTCTGATGTTTTGGAGTCCTCGGTTGCTTCCTTTATCTCTTCCATTTTTTCTGTGAATGGCGCTTCGGCCTTCTCTTTCGTTTCTGATAACAAAATTTTTGATTGCTCCAATTTTGTCTTCGTTGGTATTTCGGCTGTTTCTGTGACTTCTGGCAGCAAACTTGGCTCGGCTGGTTTTTCAGCTTCGGTGGCCGAAGAAGTCTCTCCGGTAAACTCAGGCACCGAAGCTGGTTCAATATAACGCGGTCGATAAGTAAGAACCTTTATCTTCTTCCTTTTCGGTTCTGGCTCGCTAGGAGCAGCTGCAGTTTCTTCTTTTGCAGAGGTTGTATTTTTTCTCTTCTGCCTTCGAATGGGGTAGCAATAGTCAGGGTAGACGAACCCGATGGCATCAAATACCCGATTCAGCCTTTTCTTTTTTCGGCCTCCGAAGGCTGCTGACATTGCAGTATCTTCGGCCTTCGAGTATGTCCCAAGCAGCTCATCACTTAAATTGTCAATGCTTTTCAACCACTCATCGTCTGGCTCAATAAATTTATCTTCAAATTTAAAAGTGTACTTAAACCTGACGAGTCCACCTTCGTCGGCCTTTTTAACGATTTCTTGTGGCATTTCCCATTTCTCCGCAAGCGGCCACACCCTGAAGGCAATATGCTCTTGTACTAAGTCCCTTGTTCCTATAAAAGAGCAGACAACGCCGAAGGCTCTTTGGCACTCTTCGGCGGCTTCGTTCATTTCAACCTTCGGCCTCCGAAGGCCGAAGCTTTGCCAAATAGGACGCATAATTATACCTTTGATGTCTTCTCGTACTGATAAGTCATTCTTCACATAAAACCATTCTGTCATCCAATCCCCGGGCCATCTCTTCCGAAAGGTTGGCACGGGACAGCTTGCCCCGGACCGAGAGACGAAGCTGTAGCAGCCAAAGTTGTTATGGTACTGTTCTTTGCCCCAAGGTTTTGTTTCATATAATAATTCATGAACATTACAGAAGCTTCTTGCGTCAGGCTTCAGACCTTGGCTTCTCGTGGCCCACACGAAGATATTTAGCCTTATAATAGCCTCTGGAGTAAGTTGATGAAGATAGACTTCGAAGATTTTCAACACCTCCACGACGAAGCTGCTCAAGGGGAATCGCAATCCGGCTTTCAAAAAGCTTCGGTACACCACAACTTCATTTTCTTCAGGGTGTGGACAAGTCTTTTCCCCTTCGTCCGCCCTCACAATGGACAGATCCCGGAAATACCTTCCTCTCATATTAACAAGATGACTCTCTTTGATAGTTGATTTACCATAAACTGAATGGCTTGGTCGCCAGGGGCGATCTTCGGAGTCTTCGCCACCGCTGTCCACATCATAACTTTCACTGTCACCAGTATCTTCAGACAGCCCTTCCAGAATTTCCCTGGTGATCTTTTCTGTGTTGGTCTTCGACATTGCTATAAGAAACCCTAAGTTCTTCTCTTTATCAAGACTCAGCTTCATTTCAGCAGCAGCCTTCTTAGCAGCTTCAGACATCTTCGGAAACACTAAAAAACTGTTTTCAAAGCCGAAGCTTCAAAGCTAAAAGCTTAGCAGATCACAGTGCACAAGAGCTAAAAAATGAGTGAGCAAGAGTGGTTGGCCAGAAAGCGTGCAAAATAAGTTTGCGGTATGGCCGTATTTATACGCTTGATGCGTTGAAAGTTGAAAGACCCCACTTGTCATTGAATGTTGCTATTCTAGCAAAGGGAAGGTGTTTTTTTCGGACCTTCGGCATAAAGCCTTCGTCCATATCGCAATCTGAATTTATTATTTCAAACAAATTAATATTGCGAGGGGCTACTGTTGGGGGCCTTCGTCCTCCGAAGGTCCTCAAAAACATGATTTGACAATGTTTTCCAAGTGGATTATGTGAACAGGTACCTTCGGACTCAGAATTACGAACATGAAGTGCGGTCAGGACGAAGCCTGAACCAGACGAAGGACGGGCTGATTACCAAGCTCCACGAAGGATGGTGCACAGCCGAAGCTGTGCGCAGGGAAGCTTCGTCGCGATAGCAGAGAGGGGAACCGACTTAAAGATGAAAAGACTACGTGGACCTTGTCAGGTTTCCATAAGTCATTGACAAATGTAATGGACATAAATGTAATTTTACGTGGGCTGCGTCCCGCGTCTATAAATAGATGAACAGTACTCCCGTACTGTTCACGTTGACTTGGCATTTGCTTTTGCGTCACGCTTGTACTTTTTATCTTCTCTCAGGACCGAAGGTACATTTGTAATTTGAAATCATTTCTATTTTTCCATGTTAATAAAATAGAAATGATTCTATGATGGTGCTTATATTATATTTCATGCTTTATATGAATCCTTCGTCATTACTTGTTATGTTTACGAAGGTATGTCTCTTATGACCTTCGTCCGAAACTCATTATTTCCCGAAGGGACATAATGCTTCGAAGGACGAAGGACTTTAACACTTAACACTTTTTATGTTGCCTTGTTCTTAATTCTTAGCATTTGAGAACAAGTCCCCAACATATATATATATATATATATATATATATATATATATATATATATATATATATATATATATATATATATATATATATATATATATATATATATATATATATATATATATATATATATATATATATATATATATATATATATATATATATATATAGCGGTCGCAGATTGTCGGTGTTTGCCAAGGCAATGTCATATGCTTCGCTATCAGGAAACAATTACTCAACAACTCCTGCTAAACAAATCGGGATAAGTTCACAGATATACCGAAACAAAATTCCAAGTGGAGGAGTGTAAAATCTTTCCATTGAAGAATCCCAGCCAAAGTCAACTTACAAGAGACGCAACAAGACAGCCGAGGTTGAAGGATACCCAATTTTTACAGACTGGGACACTGAATTTGCTGACAGTAGAACATTTATGGAGCAGAAAAAACAGTGAGGATTTAGGAACAGCGTTCAGGTATGCAAACCATTGACCACAGAAGAAATTTTTTTAAAAAAATGATATTATTGTCTACTTAGCCAAATAAAAATAAATAAAAACTCAACCTACGAGGTTATAACCATAAGAGCCCTCATGCATTACATTAAGAAAACATTCTCACACAGGTCGAGAAAAACATTAAACCCCTATCCCACCCATTAATGTCAGAAAAAAATTTGGTGTAGTCGGCTGCAAACTAGAATGTTTGCAGCGCCTCACAAAAAATGAGGATTGACCCCACCTGCAGGTCCACCAGATAACGTTTTAGTTGTGTTAATGCTGTTGCGGGTGGGGTTAGACCTCCTTTTTGTGAGGAGCTGCAAACATTCTGGTTTGCAGCCGGCTGCAGCAATTTTTTTCCTTAATGACACACTCAGCATAACAACGGTCAAAGCTAGACCTTAGACTTGTGCTTTGGTACAAGGCAGACCTCCCGATCAGAGTCAAACTCAAGACTTAAGTATTACTCAAGCCACCTAACCAACTCAGATAGAGATTATTTTACAATTAGCCAAATCAAACAAGCAAAACAAAGAATAACAAGTAAGAACACAAGCAAGCAAATAACTGCAAACATCCATGAGGACTGAAATCCAGCTATTAGTATGATTGTTTTATTTTCTACATAAAGCATCAAGACTTGGAATTGCACGAAACAGAATGTCTTGGAAAGTTTGATGCTTCTATCTCCTTTTATGTCCAATCACTATTTCATGCCATTCCTTCCCTTTTTATTTCCAAAGACTGGTTTGATTGTGCTGTAGAAGCTGAAAATATTGCTGTTGGAGAACCGTCTGATTCAAAGAGCATACAGATGAGGAACCTAGATCAAAGAAGGAATGCAACAGGAAGTAAGAACCGGCCTCGTGCTAAATAATGCTGCAGCATATGGTATTATGGTACCTTCTGTGATGTTCAACAGTGATCGTGGCCCTTTCCAGGCATTTATTCAGCAATCATGGATCCTTAGACGACACACAGGACTGACAGTAATGTACAGATATTCCATTCCAACATCGTACAGTGGAAGTTTCATAAAATAGACTTACTTCTCTTCTGACAACAAAATTGAGCAGATGTCCACAAGTATAGCCCCCTCTCTCGCTCAGTTGGAAAGCAGATACAAAATTGTTATCTGATTATCACAGATCAAAATCAAAGTTTGCTTGTTCACCACCGGCAACATTTCACTTCTGGCTCTGAAGTGCATTGGTGCCTCGATGAGGCATTTCTGAAGATGTAGCTCCACTTCAGTTTTGCTGCATAGCATGTCATATGCAGACGCTCCTTGTGGCTTTCCATCCACTCCCACCTTTCCAGGCCGACGAAGAACAAATACTATTCAATTTTCATATCGATATATTTATCACTGCAATAAGCTTCTCAAGAATGTGAAGGGTACCAATACCCTAATCATCCTAGTGACTTGGGAAGTCTAGAAGCATCGAAGCACCTGCGTGTTTGAGAGAGCGACATAATTATTCAGATCATAAACCTAGTAAACCTAGTCAAGGGGTGCAGTTTGTGGTGCTTGGCTGGTGCTTCCACACTCCATGAACTCCTCCTTAGGTCGCTCATGCCTGACTCTTAATTGGTATTCTGGTGGTGGATGATGGTTTCTTTTTTTCAATAAGGGAAGATTTATAATTTCAAGATCGTTGCATCGAGTAGATAATAAACGATCTTCAAACACTCCAGGATAATGATCTTCAAACACTCCAGGATAGTTACATCGAGTTGATATGAGATGAGGCAGTAGAATGGAGACTTGAATATACCAAAAAAATTAGCCTTGAATAAAGGTGCACGGACCACGTGTCTGAATTTTGACCTGTGGTTTCTCTTAAGTTTCAACTCTAACCTACTTTAATTTACCAGAGACTAAAATGCTTTGTTGTTGTTATGGTTGCATGGCATCACTCTAGAAGATATACCTTCCAGCACTTACAGGGCAACAATTCTGTTTTGTGTCAACTTAAGGTCTCATCACCCTGATATAAAATAATAGTTAGAAACTATTTAACTAGAAGTATAAAAGTAGCCAATACAGCCAACAAAACAAGCTATTCTAGAGCTTAGTGTGTCCGTATGATGACGACAAGAGCACAAACCACAAAGTTTGTGCTCCAATGTATTGGGAATCCAATGAAGTACACCAATCATGACTGAACATCATTGTGATGATGGTGAGTATAGAACCATCACCTGTTTGTATCAAAGACAATTATTTGTCACCTTCACACAACAAATCAATGGTCATCCTCATCAGGACCAGGGCATTCCTTTGACAGCACTTCTAGTGATTCATACTGAACAAAGGAGGAAAAAGCATCCGGTTTAAAAAGGTATAGAAGATGTTGTATAAAAAAATTTGAGTTTCCAGAACAAAACTCACTTTGCATCCACAATAAAGGCAATACTGGTACTGATCACGCAACTTAGACAGTATTTGCTGCAAATCCTGCAAAACAAAACATGGTATATTAATCTCTTCCTCTTTGGCAGCACCAGCACAGTTAGTAGGATTCAGAATTTACAAATTATTTTAGAACACGTCCGTTGACGTCTTTTCCATCAAGAGGCAGAATTCACAATCCATATCCATGCTACACCTCACTGTCTTCTCAGTCTACTCCTTACTTTATCCATATCCATGTTTTAGTCTTCTTGAAGCCAGAAAAAAAAAACAAGGTTGACTTATTTTTCTGTGTCCAATACACGGTCTTGACGAGTCGACGACAATGGTGTTAATATGGTTGAACAGTAATGTTCCTGATTTAACACCATGATCAGTTTTGTGTTGACTCCACTACATTCTGGGGATCCCATCAAAATTCTACAGACTTCACTAAGTTCAAGTTTTGTAAATCATAACACATAGCACAATCACATTGGGCCTGTGAGTCTGTGATCCTAAACAATGGGACCAACATAGAACAAGGAAAAGAGTGAAATTAACTACCTCTTCAGTGATCACATCCTCTTCCTCCTCTGCCCCTTTCTCCTTGTCCTCCCCCTCCGGTGCCTGTGGCTCCACCTCCCGGTTCTCCAGCTGCGCGAGTGCCCTCTCGGCCTTGCGGTAGTCCCACACCACCCTCCGGCCCTTCCACTGCGTGCTCTTCCGCGCCCTTAGCTCTACCGCCATCTCCTCCTGCTGCCTACGCTCCCGCTCCGACACCTCCCGGGGCTTCTCCACCGGCGCCGGCGCCGGCGCCGGAGCCAACACAGGCTCCTCCGCCCCGAGCCCCGCCCGCGAGCGGCGGATCTCGATGCCGACCGGTTCGGCGCCGGCGCCGGCGCGGGAGTCGGGATCGTACCCCATCTGCCTCAACATCCTGAACCCTACGTTGCTCTCAGGGATAGCTTCCGCGAGCCCGGCCATCGTGCGTGCGTCCTCCTCCCGCTGCTTCCGCTCGCGCTCCTGCCTCCGCCGCTCCTGCCACGGCACACCCTTCCCGCGCTTCGCCCTCGGCTGCGCCTGCGCCTGCGTGGATGGCTGCTTCCGGCGCCCGAGGTTCTTCGGTGGGGAGGAGGACGGACTCGGCGGGAGGAAGCGTGAGAGGTCTCCCATGTAGTCCTCATCGGCGTCCGGCTCCATGGTCGGGGTCGGAGAAGAGGAAGACGAAACTGTGGGGGGGCGGTCTCATTGGACGATGACGAGGGCGTAGCGGGCTTTGGCCAATTCGGTTTCGCAGAGTGATGGGCTGGGCTTTGGTTTGTTGGGCTTTAGCAGCGGGAATGCGTTTTCTTTTACCTCACATATATGTAACTAAATAGTGTTCGTGCGTTGCAACACAATATATAGCCCCTCTTTGTTTCGGCTTCTCGCAGCTTCTGGCCACCGAAAGCTGCGGTGGACTATCAAACACTCAGCTTTTCAGTCAGCTTCTATAAAATTCGTTTGGGTAAAAATCATTCAAAATCAACATAAACATATAATCGGTTAAGTCGTCGCAATAGTAGTAATCCGTCACTTTATAGATCCTGAGCCCCATGGACAACTTTATCTTCCTCCGCACATAATCCTAATGATACTCAGATTCTCTACACAGTCAGATTCTCCCCACAGTTAGAATCTCGGAAAAGCTGGTCAGAAAAAAGTTGAACCAAACAGACCCATAATATCACGATAACTTATATATAAAATGTGTATTATATTATTGTGAGAAAAAGTTTCATAATTCATTTGTGATCTTGGTCATACATAAATTTTAATATTTTAATCTGGTTGTTTCACCACTACATTGCAACCATCAGTACCATGCAGACTTCTATATATGTCACGATCTGCATGGTCTCGTCGTTAGAGAGCATGTCCCACACCTACCGAAAGAAGTTCCCTCGCACATCGTCATTCATCAAGCACGTACCACCATACGTGCTTGCTTAAACAAAAAGGCAAATGTGTGTTTATGGAGAGAATTAAATGCAGGACGGCACAAAAGCTACCCCGAAGGTGGCGAGGATGACGAACTGGTCATTGTTGTCGGTCCTCCTCTGTGTCACCTCCGGCGCCGAGATGATGCCACGGACCACAGTCCCGACGACTCTTGGTTGGGCTACCATACGAAGTGCACCCAGGCTCATCAGCGAGGTAGTACACTTGGCGTTACACCATCGGATATGCTACTCCTCTGCATACATCATGTTCGAGGACACTCACACAACGTCAGCAACGGCAGTCGTCCTAGCGCACAATAATTTATGGTCGGTCAGTAGCGACTTACGTGGCAGGTTAGGCTTCAGGTGGATGATGAGTTGGACTGCGTGATGGCACCGTCGTCGGATGCGGTGCCTATAACAACCCGGGAGTCACCAACGTTGGCGATGACCGTGAGGTCTCCCTGCTTGACGATGGACAGCGTGGTGCAGTCGCTCTAGACCGCGTCAAGCGACGGCTACGCCGAAGCTTGTCATCCACAGTGGCGCATGCGGCCACGTAGGACTGCTTCCAGAGGTCGAACTGGCAGTCGCCAAGCTTCTTCTCGTCGTCGATGAGCGACGCCAACGCGAGCGCCTCCTGCTAGTGGTATTTGTTCGGGGTTTCCAAGTAAGAAACATGGATTCGTCTTTGGCGTTGGTTTATAAAAATGACTCATAAGTTAGATCCATGAAAAAATATTACGGAGAATAAATGTCACACATGCAAAAAAAGGATTTTAAGTTCAAAACATTATTCAAACAAAAGAAATTGCAAGCAAGGTTTTTCTTTAAACACTACTCACTCCATCCAAAAATACAATTTAAGAATCTCAGTGATACTTATCTACTACTGCGCATTGTGCCAGGATAGCAGGTGGACTTGTGGAGAGATGTACTAGACGGTTTTTCTGTCGTAAATGCAGACAAAAACACACATGTGGTGTAGTGGTAGCTACTACTCACATTGGCTCGAGGGGGGTGGTGGTTCGAATCCCCTTGTGACAATGTGTTTTTAAAATTTAGTTAGGCGTGGGCTGTGCGGGGGAATGTGAATGGGTGTGGGCTGTGCGGACAGAGGGGAATAAGAAATACAGAACAAAAAATGAGAATGGGCATGGGCTGTGCGGGTAGAGGTGTCGGGGACCATAATTAGGGGTACCCTCAAGACTCCTAAATCTCAGCTGGTAACCCCCATCAGCACAAAGCTGCAAAGGCCTGATGGGTACGATTAAGTCAAGGATCGGTCCATTCGAGGGACGCGATCACGCCTCGCCCGAGCCCAGCCTCGAGCAAGGGCAGCCGACCCCGGAGGATTTACGTCTCGCCCGAGGACCCCCTCCAGCAACGGGCACACCTTTGGCTCGCCCGAGGCCCAGTCTTCACCAAGAAGCAACCTTGGACAAATCGCCACGCCAACCGACCGAATCGCAGAGGCATTTAATGCAAAGGTGGCCTGACACCTTTATCCTGACGCGCGCTCTCCAGTCGACAGAGCCGAAGTGACCGTAGTCATTTCGCCGCTCCACTGACCGGCCTGACAAGAGGACAGCGCCGCCTGCGCCGCTCCGACTGCTGTGCCACTCGACAGAGTGAGGCTGACAGCAGCCAAGTCTGGCCTCATGCAGCATAGGGAACTCCGCTTCACCCGACCCCAGGGCTCGGACTCGGGCTCAGCCCCGGAAGACGACGAACTCCGCTTCGCCCGACCCTAGGGCTCGGACTCGGGCTCAGCCCCGGAAGACGACGAACTCTGCTGCGCCCGACCCCAGGGCTCGGACTCGGGCTTAGCCCCGGAAGACGACAAACTCCGCTTCGCCCGACCCCAGGGCTCGGACTCGGGCTCAGCCCCGGAAGACGACGAACTCCGCTTCGCCCGACCCCAGGGCTCGGACTCGGGCTCAGCCCCGGAAGACGACGAACTCCGCTTCGCCCGACCCCAGGGCTCGGACTCAGCCCTGGCCTCAGCCGACGGTCTCCGCCTCGCCCGACCCAGGGGCTCGGACTCGACCTCGGCCTTGGAAGACAGACTCGACCTCGACCTCGGAGGAGCCTCCACCTCGACCAACCCAGGACTCGGACCGACCACGTCACAGGAGGCGCCATCATTACCCTACCCCAAGCTGACTCAGGCTACGGGGAACAAGACCGGCGTCCCATCTGGCTCGCTCCGCTAAACAAGTAATGATGGCGCCCCGCACGCTCTATGACGACGGCGGCTCTCAGCCCCCTTACGGAAGCAAAAGGACGTCAGCAAGGACTCGACAGCCCCGACAGCTGTCCTTCCGCCAGGCTCCAGCGCTCCTTCGACGGCCACGACACCACACGAACCGGGTGCCAAAACCTCTCCGGCTGCCACGATGGCATGTACTTAGGGCACTAGCTCTCCTCCGCTAGACACGTTAGCACACTGCTACACCCCCATTGTGCACCTGGATCCTTTCCTTACGCCTATAAAAGGAAGGTCCAGGGCCCTCTTACAGAGGGTTGGCCGCGCGGAGAAGGACGAGACGGCGCTCGCGCAGGGCCGCTCGCTCCCTCCTGCGTGGACGCTTGTAACCTGATAGTCGCCTAGAGGGGGGTGAATAGGGCGAAACTGAAATGCTCAAAAATAATCACAACTACAAGCCGGGTTAGCGTTAGAAATATAATCGAGTCTACGAGAGAGGGCGGAAAACAAATCGCAAGCGAATAATGAAGTGAGACACGTGGATTTGTTTTACCGAGGTTCGGTTCTCTCAAACCTACTCCCCGTTGAGGAGGCCACAAAGGCCGGGTCTCTTTCAACCCTTCCCTCTCTCAAACGGTCCCTTAGACCGAGTGAGCTTCCTTTCTCAAATCACTTGGGAATCAAACTTCCCGCAAGGGCCACCACACGATTGGTGCCTCTTGCCTCAATTACAAGTGAATGTTTGATCACAAGAAAGAATGCGAAAGAAAAGAAGCGATCCAAGCGCAAGAGCTCAAATGAACACTACAAATCACTCTCTCTAATCGCTAGTGCTTTGTGTGGGATTGGGAGAGGATTTGATCTCTTTTGGTGTGCTTTGCAATGAATGCTAGCTCTTGTATAGTGGTTGGAAGCTGGAAAACTTGGATCCATGAATGGTGGGGTGGTTGGGGTATTTATAGCCCCAACCACCAACTTGACCGTTGGTGGAGGCCGTCTGTTCGATGGCGCACCGGACAGTCCGGTGCACACCGGACATGTTCGGTGCCCCCGCCACGTCATCAGTGCCGTTGGAAATTGACCGTTGGAGTTCTGACTTCTGGGCCCGCCTTGATGTCCGGTGGCGCACCGGACATGCACTGTTCACTGTCCGGTGCGCCGGCATGGGCGACTCTGACTTCTGCGCGCGCTGCGCGCGCATTAAATGCCGTCGCAGGTAGCCGTTGGTGCGAAGTAGCCGTTGCTCCGAGGATGCACCGGACAGTCCGGTGTACACCGGACAGTCCGGTGAATTTTAGCGGAGCACCTGAAGTGAAAACCCGAGGCTGGCGAGTTCCAGAGACCGCCCTTCCTTGGAGCACCGGACATGTCCGGTGTGCACCGGACAGTCCGGTGAATTATAGCGGAGTGGTCTCTGGAAATTCCCGAAGGCGAGCAGTTCGGAGTTGGAGTCCCCTGGTGCACCGGACATGTCCGGTGGCACACCGGACAGTCCGGTGCGCCAGACCAGAGGAGCCTTCTGTTGCTCCTTTGCTCTTGTGTTGAACCCAACACTTGGTCTTTTTATTGGCCAAGTGTGAACATTTTGCACCTGTATAACTTATTCACTAGAGCAAACTAGTTAGTCCAATATTTGTGTTGGGCAATTCAACCACCAAAATTATATAGGAACTGTAAGCCTAATTCCCTTTCAATCTCCCCCTTTTTGGTGATTGATGCCAACACAAACCAAAGCAAATATAGAAGTGCATAATTGAACTAGTTTGTATGATGTAAGTGCAAAGGTTGCTTGGAATTGAGCCAATATAAATATTTACAAGATATGCATGGATCGTTTCTTTCTTATTTAACATTTTGGACCACGCTTGCACCACATGTTTTGTTTTTGCAAAAATCTTTTGTAAATCTTTTCAAAGTTCTTTTGCAAATAGTCAAAGGTAAATGAATAAGAGTTTGCAAGGCATTTTCAAGTTTTGGAATTTCCTCCCCCTGTTTCAAATGCCTTTCCTTTGACTAAACAAAACTCCCCCTAAATGAAATCATCCTCTTAGTGTTCAAGAGGGTTTTGATGATTCAAATTGAAAAACTATTTTCTCCCCCTTTTGATAAGATACCAATTGAAAAATACTCTTGGAAAACACTAAGTTTTTGAAATTGGTGGTGGTGCGGTCCTTTTGCTTTGGGCTCAACCTTTCTCCCCCTTTGGCATGAATCGCCAAAAATGGAATCATTAGAGCCCTTGAAGTGCTATCTTCCCCTTTGGTCATAAATAAATGAGTTAAGATTATACCAAAGACGAAGTCCTTTTGTTCTCTCCCCCAAAGATGGAGAGTCTCTTGGAGCGACGGCGAAGGATGAGTTACGGAGTGGAAGCCTTTGTCTTCGCCGAAGACTCCAATTCCCTTTCAATATACCTATGACTTGGTTTGAAATACTCTTGAAAACACATTAGTCATAGCATATACAAAAAAGACATGATCAAAGGTATATTTATGAGCTATGTGTGCAAGTTAGCAAAAGAAATTTCTAGAATCAAGAATATTGAGCTCATGCCTAAGTTTGGTAAAAGTTTGTTCATCAAGTGGCTTGGTAAAGATATCGGCTAATTGATCTTTAGTGTTAATGTATGAAATCTCGATATCCCCCTTTTGTTGGTGATCCCTAAGAAAATGATACCGAATGGCTATGTGTTTAGTGCGGCTATGCTCGACGGGATTGTCGGCCATTTTAATTGCACTCTCATTATCACATAGCAAAGGGACTTTGGTTAATTTGTAACCGTAGTCCCGCAAGGTTTGCCTCATCCAAAGCAATTGCGCGCAACAATGGCCTGCGGCAATATATTCGGCTTCGGCGGTAGAAAGAGCGACCGAATTTTGCTTCTTTGAAGCCCAAGACACCAAGGATCTTCCCAAGAACTGGCAAGTCCCCGATGTGCTCTTTCTATTAATCTTACACCCTGCCCAATCGGCATCCGAATAACCAATCAAATCAAATGTGGATCCCCGAGGGTACCAAAGCCCAAACTTAGGTGTATAAGCTAAATATCTCAAGATTCGTTTTACGGCCGTAAGGTGGGATTCCTTAGGGTCGGATTGGAATCTTGCACACATGCAAACGGAAAGCATAATATCCGGTCGAGATGCACACAAATAGAGTAATGAACCTATCATCGATCGGTATACCTTTTGATCCACGGACTTACCTCCCGTGTCGAGGTCGAGATGCCCATTTGTTCCCATGGGAGTCTTGATGGGCTTGGCATCCTTCATTCCAAACTTGGTTAGAATATCTTGAGTGTACTTCGTTTGGCTAATGAAGGTGCCCTCTTGGAGTTGCTTTACTTGGAATCCTAAGAAATACTTCAACTCCCCCATCATAGACATCTCGAATTTCTGTGTCATAATCCTACTAAACTCTTCACATGTAGACTCGTTAGTAGACCCAAATATAATATCATCAACATAAATTTGGCATACAAACAAGTCATTTTCAAGAGTTTTAGTAAAGAGTGTAGGATCGGCTTTTCCGACTTTGAAGCCATTAGCAATGAGAAAGTCTCTAAGGCATTCATACCATGCTCTTGGGGCTTGCTTGAGCCCATAAAGCGCCTTAGAGAGCTTATAGACATGGTTAGGATACTCACTGTCTTCAAAGCCGGGAGGTTGCTCAACATAGACCTCTTCCTTGATTGGTCCATTGAGGAAGGCACTTTTCACGTCCATTTGATAAAGCTTAAAGCCATGGTAAGTAGCATAGGCTAATAATATGCGAATTGACTCAAGCCTAGCTACGGGTGCATAGGTTTCACCGAAATCCAAACCTTCGACTTGGGAGTATCCCTTGGCCACAAGTCGAGCTTTGTTCCTTGTCACCACGCCATGCTCATCTTGCTTATTGCGGAAGACCCATTTGGTTCCTACAACATTTTGATTAGGACGTGGAACCAAATGCCATACCTCATTTCTAGTGAAGTTGTTGAGCTCCTCTTGCATTGCCACCACCCAATCCGAATCTTGTAGTGCTTCCTCTACCCTGTGTGGCTCAATAGAGGAAACAAACGAGTAATGTTCACAAAAATGTGCAATACGAGATCTAGTGGTTACCCCCTTATGAATGTCGCCGAGGATGGTGTCGACGGGGTGATCTCGTTGGATTGCTTGGTGGACTCTTGGGTGTGGCGGCCTTTGCTCTTCATCCTCCTTGTCTTGATCATTTGCATCTCCCCCTTGATCATTGTCGTCATCTTGAGGTGGCTCATTTGCTTGATCTTCTACTTCATCAACTTGAGCTTCATCCTCATTTTGAGTCGGTGGAGATGCTAGCGTGGAGGAGGATGGTTGATCTTGTGCATGTGGAGGCTCTTCGGATTCCTTAGGACACACATCCCCAATGGACATGTTTCTTAGCGCTATGCATGGAGCCTGTTCTTCACCTATCTCATCAAGATCAACTTGCTCTACTTGAGAGCCGTTAGTCTCATCAAACACAACGTCACAAGAAACTTCAACAAGTCCTGAGGACTTGTTAAAGACTCTATATGCCCTTGTGTTTGAGTCATATCCTAGTAAAAAGCCTTCTACAGTTTTAGGAGCAAATTTAGATTTTCTACCTCTTTTAACAAGAATAAAACATTTGCTACCAAAAACTCTAAAATATGAAATATTTGGCTTTTTACCGGTTAGGAGTTCATAGGATGTCTTCTTGAGGATTCGGTGTAGATATAACCGATTGATGGCGTAGCAGGCGGTGTTGACCGCCTCGGCCCAAAACCGATCCGGAGTCTTGTACTCATCAAGCATGGTTCTTGCCATGTCCAATAGAGTTCGATTCTTCCTCTCCACTACACCATTTTGTTGTGGAGTGTAGGGAGAAGAGAACTCATGCTTGATGCCCTCCTCCTCAAGGAAGCCTTCAATTTGAGAGTTCTTGAACTCCGTCCCGTTGTCGCTTCTAATTTTCTTGATCCTTAAGCCGAACTCATTTTGAGCCCGTCTCAAGAATCCCTTTAAGGTCTCTTGGGTTTGAGATTTTTCCTGCAAAAAGAACACCCAAGTGAAGCGAGAATAATCATCCACTATTACAAGACAATACTTACTCCCGCCGATGCTTATGTAAGCAATCGGGCCGAATAGATCCATGTGGAGTAGCTCAAGCGGCCTGTCGGCCGTCATGATGTTCTTGTGTGGATGTTGGGTTCCAACTTGCTTCCCGGCTTGACATGCGCTACAAATCCTGTCTTTCTCAAAATGAACATTTGTTAATCCTAAAATGTGTTCTCCCTTTAGAAGCTTATGAAGATTCTTCATCCCAACATGGGCTAGTCGGCGGTGCCAGAGCCAACCCATGTTAGTCTTAGCAATTAAGCAAGTGTCGAGTTCAGCTCTATCAAAATCTACCAAGTATAGCTGACCCTCTAACACTCCCTTAAATGCTATTGAATCATCACTTCTTCTAAAGACAGTGACACCTACATCAGTGAATAGACAGTTGTAGCCCATTTGACATAATTGGGATACGGAAAGCAAATTGTAATCTAAAGAATCTACAAGAAAAACATTGGAAATAGTATGGTCAGGTGATATAGCAATTTTACCCAGTCCTTTGACCAAACCTTGATTTCCATCCCCGAATGTGATAGCTCGTTGGGGATCTTGGTTTTTCTCATATGAGGAGAACATCTTTTTCTCCCCTGTCATGTGGTTTGTGCACCCGCTGTCGAGTATCCAACTTGAGCCCCCGGATGCATAAACCTACAAAATAATTTTAGTTCTTGACTTTAGGTACCCAAACGGTTTTGGATCCTTTGGCATTAGAAACAAGAACTTTGGGTACCCAAACACAAGTCTTGGAGCCCTTGTGTTTGCCCCCAACAAATTTGGCAACTATTTTGCCGGATTTATTAGTCAAAACATAAGATGCATCAAAAGTTTTAAATGAAATGTCATGATCATTTGATGCATTAGGAGTCTTCTTCTTAGGCAACTTAGCACGGGTTGGTTGCCTAGAACTAGATGTCTCACCCTTATACATAAAAGCATGATTAGAGCTAGAGTGAGACTTCCTAGAGTGAATTCTCCTAATTTTGCTCTCGGGATAATCGGCAGGGTACAAAATGTAACCCTCGTTATCCTGAGGCATGGGAGCTTTGCCCTTAACAAAGTTAGACAAATTTTTAGGAGGGGCATTAAGTTTGACATTGTCTCCCCTTTGGAAGCCAATGCCATCCTTGATGCCCGGGCGTCTCCCATTATAGAGCATACTTCTAGCAAATTTAAATTTTTCATTTTCCAAGTTATGCTCGGCAATTTTTGCATCTAATAATGCTATATGATCATTTTGTTGTTTAATTAAAGACATGTGATCATGAATAGCATTGATATCAACATCTCTACATCTAGTACAAATAGAAATATGCTCAACATTAGATGTAGAGGGTTTGCAAGATTTTAATTCAACAACCTTAGCATGTAACATATCATTCTCAGTTCTAAGGTCGGAAATAATAGAATTGCAAACATCAAAATCTTTAGCCTTAGCAATCAAATTTTCATTTTCTACTCTAAGGCTAGCAAGAGAATCATTCAATTCCTTAATCTTAGCAAGCAAGTCATCATTATTATTTCTAAGATTTGGAATTGAAGCATCACAAACATGAGACTCAACCTTAGCAATTAAACTAGCATTTTCATTTCTAAGGTTGACAATGGTGTCATGGCAAGTGCTTAGCTCACTAGATAGTTTTTGACATTTTTCTACTTCTAGAGCATAAGCATTTTTAACCTTAACATGTTTCTTGTTTTCTTTAATTAGAAAATCCTCTTGGGAATCCAAAAGGTCATCTTTTTCATGAATAGCACTAATCAATTCATTTAATTTTTCCTTTTGTTCCATGTTAAGATTGGCAAAAAGGGTAAGCAAGTTATCCTCCTCATCAACAGCGTTATCATCACTAGAGGACTCATATTTTGTGGAGGATTTAGATTTAACCTTTTTCCTTTTGCCGTCCTTTGCCATGAGGCACTTGTGGCCGACGTTGGGGAAGAGAAGCCCCTTGGTGACGGCGATGTTGGCGGCATCCTCGTCGTCGGAGGAGGAGTCAGTGGAGCTCTCGTCGGAGTTCCATTCCCGGCAAACGTGGGCATCGCCGCCCTTCTTCTTGTAATATTTCTTCTTTTCTCCCCTCTTTCCCTTCTTGTCGTCGCCCCTGTCACTGTCACTAGACATAGGACATTTTGCAATAAAATGACCGGGCTTACCACATTTGTAGCACACTTTCTTGGAGCGGGGTTTGTAGTCCCTCCCCCTCCGATGCTTGAGGATTTGCCGAAAGCTTTTGATGATTAAAGCCATCTCCTCATTGTCGAGCTTGGAGGCGTCAATTGGTTGTCTACTCGGTGTAGACTCCTCCTTCTTCTCCTCCGTTGCCTTGAAGGCCACCGGCTGTGCCTCGGACGTGGAGGGTTCGTCAAGCTCGTTGATCTTCTTTGATCCTTTAATCATGCATTCAAAGCTCACAAAATTCCCGATAACTTCCTCGGGGGTCATTAGTGGGTATCTAGGATTACCACGAATCAATTGAACTTGAGTGGGGTTAAGAAAAATGAGAGCTCTTAGAATAACCTTAACCACCTCATGGTCATCCCACTTTTTGCTCCCGAGGTTGCGCACTTGGTTCACCAAGGTTTTGAGCCGGTTGTACATATCTTGTGGCTCCTCCCCTTGGCGAAGACGGAAGCGACCGAGCTCCCCCTCGATCGTTTCCCGCTTGGTGATTTTGGTGAGTTCATCACCCTCGTGCGCGGTCTTGAGTAGGTCCCAAATCTCCTTTGCATTCTTCAACCCTTGCACTTTGTTGTATTCCTCCTTGCTTAAAGAGGCGAGGAGTATGGTTGTGGCTTGAGAGTTGAAGTGCTCGATTTGGGCCACTTCGTCCGTATCATAATCCTCATCCCCTACAGAAGGTACCTGTGCTCCAAACTCAACAACATTCCATATACTTTTGTGGAGTGAGGTTAGATGAAATTTCATTAAATCACTCCACCTAGCATAATCTTCGCCATCAAAAGTTGGCGGTTTGCCTAATGGAACGGAAAGCAATGGAGTATGTCTAGATGTACGGGGATAGTGTAAGGGAATCTTACTAAACTTCTTGCGCTCTTGGCGCTTAGAAGTTACGGACGGCGCATCGGAGTCGGAGGTAGATGTTGATGAAGTGTCGGTCTCGTAGTAGACCACCTTCCTCATCCTTTTGTGCTTGTCTCCTTTCCGATGCGACTTGTGGGAAGAAGATTTCTCCTTCTTCTCCTTTTGGTGTGAGGAAGAAGATCTTTTCTCCTTCCGTTTGGAGGAGTCCTTCTTCTTCTCCTTCCTCTTGGTGCGGGACTCTTCCGATGAAGTGCTCCCTTGGCTCGTAGTGGGCTTTTCGCCGGTCTCCATCTCCTTCTTGGCGTGATCTCCCGACTTCACTTCGAGCGGTTAGGCTCTAATGAAGCACCGGGCTCTGATACCAATTGATAGTCGCCTAGAGGGGGGGGTGAATAGGGTGAAACTGAAATTCTCAAAAATAATCACAACTACAAGCCGGGTTAGCGTTAGAAATATAATCGAGTCTACGAGAGAGGGCGGAAAACAAATCGCAAGCGAATAATGAAGTGAGACACGCGGATTTGTTTTACCGAGGTTCGGTTCTCTCAAACCTACTCCCCGTTGAGGAGGCCACAAAGGTCGGGTCTCTTTCAACCCTTCCCTCTCTCAAACGGTCCCTTGGACCGAGTGAGCTTCCTTTCTCAAATCACTTGGGAATCAAACTTCCTGCAAGGGCCACCACACGATTGGTGCCTCTTGCCTCAATTACAAGTGAATGTTTGATCACAAGAAAGAATGCGAAAGAAAAGAAGCGATCCAAGCGCAAGAGCTCAAATGAACACTACAAATCACTCTCTCTAATCGCTAGTGCTTTGTGTGGGATTGGGAGAGGATTTGATCTCTTTTGGTGTGCTTTGCAATGAATGCTAGCTCTTGTATAGTGGTTGGAAGCTGGAAAACTTGGATCCATGAATGGTGGGGTGGTTGGGGTATTTATAGCCCCAACCACCAACTTGACCGTTGGTGGAGGCCGTCTGTTCGATGGCGCACCGGACAGTCCGGTGCCCCCGCCACGTCATCAGTGCCGTTGGAAATTGACCGTTGGAGTTCTGACTTCTGGGCCCGCCTTGATGTCCGGTGGCGCACCGGACATGCACTGTTCACTGTCCGGTGCGCCGGCATGGGCGACTCTGACTTCTGCGCGCGCTGCGCGCGCATTAAATGCCGTCGCAGGTAGCCGTTGGTGCGAAGTAGCCGTTGCTCCGAGGATGCACCGGACAGGCGGAGCACCTGAAGTGAAAACCCGAGGCTGGCGAGTTCCAGAGACCGCCCTTCCTTGGAGCACCGGACATGTCCGGTGTGCACCGGACAGTCCGGTGAATTATAGCGGAGTGGTCTCTGGAAATTCCCGAAGGCGAGCAGTTCGGAGTTGGAGTCCCCTGGTGCACCGGACATGTCCGGTGGCACACCGGACAGTCCGGTGCGCCAGACCAAAGGAGCCTTCTGTTGCTCCTTTGCTCTTGTGTTGAACCCAACACTTGGTCTTTTTATTGGCCAAGTGTGAACATTTTGCACCTGTATAACTTATTCACTAGAGCAAACTAGTTAGTCCAATATTTGTGTTGGGCAATTCAACCACCAAAATTATATAGGAACTAGGTGTAAGCCTAATTCCCTTTCATAACCCCCTACTACAAGCGCACCCGACCTGGGCGCGGGACAAACACGAAGGCCGCGGGTTTCACCTCTCACGCCTGTCTCCCTCCAGCTTCTCTTCCCCCCTTCGCACTCCGTCTCGCACCGACCCATGTGGGCTGGGGCACGCGGCGACAATTTACTCGTCGGTCCAGGGACCCCCCGGGTTCGAAACGCCGACAGTTGGCGCGCCAGGTAGGGGCCTGCTGCGTGTTGACGAACAGCTTCTCGTCAAGCTCCAGATGGGCAGTCTCCAGCAACCTTTCCAGCCCGGGACGGTGCTCCGTTTCGGGAGTCTTGAGTTCATGTCCCTCGACGGCAGCTACGACATGATACTCCTTTTGAAAGGGAATTAGACTTACACCTAGTCCCTAATTAATTTTGGTGGTTGAATTGCCCAACACAAATATTTGGACTAACTAGTTTGCTCTAGTGTATAAGTTATACAGGTGCCAAAGGTTCACACTTAGCCAATAAAAAGACCAAGTATTGGGTTCAAACAAAGGAGCAAGGGATAACCGAAGGCACCTCTGGTCTGGCGCACCGGACTGTCCGGTGTGCCAGAGGCACTTCGAGGCTGAACTCTTCACTCTCAGGAAATTTCAGAGACGACTCCGCTATAATTCACCGGACTGTCCGGTGTACACCGGACATGTCCGGTGCGCCAAGGAAGAGCGGCCTCAGGAACTCGCCAGCCTCGGGAATTCATTTCAGCTGCTCCGCTATAATTCACCGGACTGTCCGGTGTACACCGGACTGTCCGGTGTAACAGCGGGGCAACTGCTACTTCTGGCGCCAACGGCTACCTGCGACACATTAAATGCGCGCCAGCGCGCGCAGAGGTCAGGCACGCCCATGCTGGCGCACCGGACACTCTACAGTACATGTCCGGTGCGCCACCGGACATCGAGGCGGGCCCAGAAGTCAGAGCTCCAACGGTCGGAACCCAACGGCTTTGGTGACGTGGCTGTCGCACCGGACATGTCCGGTGTGCACCGGACTGTCCGGTGCGCCATCGAACAGACAGCCTCACCAAACGGCTAGTTTGGTGGTTGGGGCTATAAATACCCCCAACCACCCACCATTCATTGTATCCAAGTTTTCCACTTCCCAACTACTTACAAGAGCTCTAGCATTCAATTCTACACACACTCAAGAGATCAAATCCTCTCCCAAATTCCACACAAAGCGTTAGTGACTAGTGAGAGAGATTTGCTTGTGTTCTTTCGAGCTCTTGCGCTTGGATTGCTTTCTTCTTTCTTGATTCTTTCTTGCGATCAAACTCACTTGTAATTGAGGCAAGAGACACCAATCTTGTGGTGATCCTTGTAGGAACTTTGTGTTCCAAGTGATTGAGAAGAGAAAGCTCACTCGGTCCGCGGGACCGTTTGAGAGAGGGTAAGGGTTGAAAGAGACCCGGCCTTTGTGGCCTCCTCAACGGGGAGTAGATTTGTGAGAACCGAACCTCGGTAAAACAAATCCGCGTGTCACACTTCTTATTCGCTTGCGATTTGTTTTACGCCCTCTCTCGCGGACTCGATTATATTTCTAACGCTAACCCGACTTGTAGTTGTGATTATTTTTGGGAATTTCAGTTTCGCCCTATTCACCCCCCCTCTAGGCGACTTTCAATTGGTATCGGAGCCCGGTGCTTCATTAGAGCCTAACCGCTCGAAGTGATGTCGGGAGATCACACCAAGAGGGAGATGGAGACCGGCGACAAGCCCACTACGAGCCAAGGGAGCACTTCATCGGAAGAGTCCCGCACCAAGAGGAAGGAGAAGAAGGACTCCTCCAAACGGAAGGAGAAAAGATCTTCTTCCTCTCACCACAAAGAGAAGAAGGAAAAATCTTCTTCCCACAAGCCGGATCGGAGTGGGGACAAGAAAAAGAGGATGAGGAAGGTGGTCTACTACGAGACCGATACGTCATCAACATCGACCTCCGACTCCGACGCGCCGTCCGTAACTTCTAAGCGCCAAGAGCGAAAGAAGTTTAGTAAGATCCCCTTACACTACCCTCGTACATCTAAACATACTCCATTACTTTCCGTTCCATTAGGCAAACCGCCAACCTTTGATGGCGAAGATTATGCTAGGTGGAGTGATTTAATGAAATTTCATCTAACCTCACTCCACAAAAGTATATGGAATGTTGTTGAGTTTGGAGCACAGGTACCATCCGTAGGGGATGAAGATTATGATACGGACGAAGTGGCCCAAATCGAGCACTTCAACTCTCAAGCTACAACCATACTCCTCGCCTCTCTAAGCAAGGAGGAATACAACAAGGTGCAAGGGTTGAAGAATGCAAAGGAGATTTGGGACCTTATCAAGACCGCGCACGAGGGTGATGAACTCACCAAGATCACCAAGCGGGAAACGATCGAGGGGGAGCTCGGTCGCTTCCGTCTTCGCCAAGGGGAGGAGCCACAAGATATGTACAACCGGCTCAAAACCTTGGTGAACCAAGTGCGCAACCTCGGGAGCAAGAAGTGGGACGACCACGAGGTGGTTAAGGTCATTTTAAGATCACTTATTTTCCTTAACCCTACTCAAGTACAATTAATTCGTGGTAACCCAAGATATACACTAATGACTCCCGAGGAAGTAATCGGGAATTTTGTGAGCTTTGAATGTATGATTAAAGGATCAAAGAAGATCAACGAGCTTGACGAACCCTCCACGTCCGAAGCACAACCGGTGGCTTTTAAGGCGACGGAGGAGAAGGAGGAGGAGTCTACACCGAGTAGACAACCAATTGACGCCTCCAAGCTCGACAATGAGGAGATGGCTTTAATCATCAAAAGCTTTCGCCAAATCCTCAAGCAACGGAAGGGGAAGGACTACAAATCCCGTTCTAAGAAGGTTTGCTACAAGTGTGGTAAGCCCGGTCACTTTATTGCTAAATGTCCATTATCAAGTGACAGTGACAGGGATAACGACAAGAAGGGCAAGAGGAGAGAAAAGAAGAGGTACCACAAGAAGAGGGGCGGCGATGCCCACGTGTGCCGCGAGTGGAACTCCGACGAGAGCTCCACCGACTCCTCCGACGACGACGAGGACGCCGCCAACATCGCCGTCACCAAGGGACTCCTCTTCCCCAACGTCGGCCACAAGTGCCTCATGGCAAAGGACGGCAAAAGGAAGAAGGTTAAATCTAAATCCTCCGCTAAATATGAATCCTCTAGTGATGATAATGCTAGTGATGAGGAGAATAATTTGTGTACCCTTTTTGCCGACCTTAACATGCAACAAAAGGAAAAATTAAATGAATTGATTAGTGCTATTCATGAAAAGGATGATCTCTTGGACTCTCAAGAGGACTTCCTTATTAAGGAAAACAAAAAGCATGTTAAGGTTAAGAATGCTTATGCTCTAGAGGTAGAAAAATGTGAGAAATTATCTAGTGAGCTAAGCACATGCCATGACACTATTGCCAACCTTAGAAATGAAAATGCCAAATTAATTGCTAAGGTTGATTCCCATGTTTGTATTGATTCAATTCCCAATCCTAGAGATGATAATATTGATTTGCTTGCTAGGATTGATGAATTGAATATTTCTCTTGATAGCCTTAGGATTGAAAATGAAAAGTTAATTGCTAAGGCTAAAGATTTTGATGTTTGCAATACTACCATTTCCGACCTTAGAACCAAGAATGATATGTTGCATGCTAAGGTTGTAGAATTAAAATCTTGCAAACCCTTTACATCTACCGTTGAGCACACTTCTATTTGTACTAGATGTAGAGATGTTGATATCAATGCTATTCATGATCACATGGCTTTAATTAAACAACAAAATGATCATATAGCAATATTAGATGCTAAAATTGCCGAGCATAACTTAGAAAATGAAAAGTTTAAATTTGCTAGAAGTATGCTCTATAATGGGAGACGCCCTGGCATCAAGGATGACATTGGCTACCAAAGGGGAGACAATGCCAAAATTAATGCCCCTCCTAAAAATTTGTCTAACTTTGTTAAGGGCAAGGCTCACATGCCTCAGGATAACGAGGGATACATTTTGTACCCTGCCGGTTATCCTGAGAGCAAAATTAGGAGAACTCATTCTAGGAAGTCTCACTCTGGCCCTAACTATGCTTTCATATATAAGGGTGAGTCATCTAGCTCTAGGCAACCAACCCGTGCTAAGTTGCCTAGAAAGAAAACTCCTAATGCATCAAATGATCATAACATTTCATTTAAGACTTTTGATGCATCTTATGTCTTGACTAACAAATCCGGCAAGGTAGTTGCCAAGTTTGTTGGGGGCAAACATAAGGGCTCCAAGACTTGTGTTTGGGTACCCAAAGTTCTTGTTTCTAATGCCAAAGGACCCAAAACCGTTTGGGTACCTAAAGTCAAGAACTAAAATTATTTTGTAGGTTTATGCATCCGAGGGCTCAAGTTGGATACTCGACAGCGGGTGCACAAACCACATGACAGGGGAGAAGAAAATGTTCTCCTCCTACGAGAAAAATCAAGATCCCCAACGAGCTATCACATTCGGGGATGGAAATCAAGGTTTGGTCAAAGGATTGGGTAAAATTGCTATATCACCTGCCCATACTATTTCCAATGTTTTTCTTGTAGATTCTTTAGATTACAATTTGCTTTCTGTATCTCAATTATGTCAAATGGGCTACAACTGTCTCTTTACTGATGTAGGTGTCACTGTCTTTAGAAGAAGTGATGATTCAATAGCATTTAAGGGTGTGTTAGAGGGTCAGCTATACTTGGTAGATTTTGATAGAGCTGAACTCGACACATGCTTAATTGCTAAGACTAACATGGGTTGGCTCTGGCACCGCCGACTAGCCCATGTTGGAATGAAGAATCTTCATAAGCTTCTAAAGGGAGAGCACATTTTAGGACTAACAAATGTTCATTTTGAGAAAGACAGGATTTGTAGCGCCTGCCAAGCAGGAAAGCAAGTTGGCACTCAACATCCACACAAGAACATCATGACGACCGACAGGCCACTTGAGATACTCCACATGGATCTATTCGGTCCGATTGCTTACATAAGCATCGGCGGGAGTAAGTATTGTCTTGTAATAGTGGATGATTATTCTCGCTTCACTTGGGTGTTCTTTTTGCAGGAAAAATCCCATACCCAAGAGACCTTAAAGGGATTCTTGAGACGGGCTCAAAATGAGTTCGGCTTAAGGATCAAGAAAATTAGAAGCGACAACGGAACGGAGTTCAAGAACTCTCAAATTGAAAGCTTCCTTGAGGAGGAGGGCATCAAGCATGAGTTCTCTTCTCCCTACACCCCACAACAAAATGGTGTAGTGGAGAGGAAGAATCGAACTCTATTGGACATGGCAAGAACCATGCTTGATGAGTACAAGACACCGGATCGGTTTTGGGCCGAGGCGGTCAACACCGCTTGCTACGCCATCAACCGGTTATATCTACACCGAATCCTCAAGAAGACATCCTATGAACTCCTAACCGGTAAAAAGCCCAATATTTCATATTTTAGAGTTTTTGGTAGCAAATGCTTTATTCTTGTTAAAAGAGGTAGAAAATCTAAATTTGCTCCTAAAACTGTAGAAGACTTTTTACTAGGATATGACTCAAACACAAGGGCATATAGAGTCTTTAACAAGTCCTCAGGACTTGTTGAAGTTTCTTGTGACGTTGTGTTTGATGAGACTAACGGCTCTCAAGTAGAGCAAGTTGATCTTGATGAGATAGGTGAAGAACAGGCTCCGTGCATCGCGCTAAGGAACATGTCTATTGGGGATGTGTGTCCTAAGGAATCCGAAGAGCCTCCACATACACAAGACCAACCATCCTCCTCCACGCAAGCATCTCCACCAACTCAAAATGAGGACGAGGCTCAAGTTGATGAAGAAGAAGATCAAAGAGATGAGCCACCTCAAGATGATGGCAATGATCAAGGGGGAGATGCAAATGATCAAGACAAGAAGGATGAACAACCAAGGCCGCCACACCCAAGAGTCCACCAAGCAATCCAACGAGATCACCCCGTCGACACCATCCTCGGCGACATTCATAAGGGAGTAACCACTAGATCTCGTGTTGCACATTTCTGTGAGCATTACTCTTTTGTTTCCTCTATTGAGCCACACAGGGTAGAGGAAGCACTCCAAGATTCGGATTGGGTGATGGCGATGCAAGAGGAGCTCAACAACTTCACTAGGAATGAGGTATGGCATTTAGTTCCACGTCTTAATCAAAATGTTGTAGGAACCAAGTGGGTCTTCCGCAACAAGCAAGACGAGCATGGTGTGGTGACAAGGAACAAAGCTCGACTCGTGGCCAAGGGGTATTCACAAGTCGAAGGTTTGGATTTTGGTGAAACCTATGCACCCGTAGCTAGGCTTGAGTCAATTCGTATATTATTGGCCTATGCTACTTACCATGGCTTCAAGCTTTACCAAATGGACGTGAAGAGTGCCTTCCTCAACGGACCAATCAAAGAGGAGGTCTACGTTGAGCAACCTCCCGGCTTTGAAGACAGTGAGTATCCTAATCATGTCTATAAGCTCTCTAAGGCGCTTTATGGGCTCAAGCAAGCCCCAAGAGCATGGTATGAATGCCTTAGAGACTTCCTTATTGCAAATGGCTTCAAAGTCGGCAAGGCCGATCCTACTTTATTCACTAAAACTCTTGACAATGATTTGTTTGTATGCCAAATTTATGTTGATGATATCATATTTGGGTCTACTAACGAATCTACATGTGAAGAATTTAGTAGGATCATGACACAAAAAATTGAGATGTCGATGATGGGGGAGTTGAAGTATTTTCTAGGATTCCAAGTCAAGCAACTCCAAGAGGGCACCTTCATTAGCCAAACGAAGTACACTCAAGACATTCTAACCAAGTTTGGGATGAAGGATGCCAAGCCCATCAAGACACCCATGGGAACCAATGGGCATCTCGACCTCGACACGGGAGGTAAATCCGTCGATCAAAAGGTATACCGGTCGATGATTGGTTCATTACTTTATTTATGTGCATCTCGACCGGGCATTATGCTTTCCGTTTGCATGTGTGCAAGATTCCAATCCGACCCTAAGGAATCCCACCTTACGGCCGTAAAACGAATCTTGAGATATTTGGCTTATACACCTAAGTTTGGGCTTTGGTATCCTCGGGGATCCACATTTGATTTGATTGGTTATTCGGATGCCGATTGGGCGGGGTGCAAGATTAATAGAAAGAGCACATCGGGGACTTGCCAGTTCTTGGGAAGATCCTTGGTGTCTTGGGCTTCAAAGAAGCAAAATTCGATTGCTCTTTCTACCGCCGAAGCCGAGTATATTGCCGCAGGCCATTGTTGCGCGCAATTGCTTTGGATGAGGCAAACCCTGCGGGACTATGGTTACAAATTAACCAAAGTTCCTCTTCTATGTGATAATGAGAGTGCAATCCGCATGGCGGATAATCCCGTTGAGCATAGCCGCACTAAACACATAGCCATTCGGTATCATTTTCTTAGGGATCACCAACAAAAGGGGGATATCGAGATTGCATACATTAACACTAAAGATCAATTAGTCGATATCTTTACCAAGCCTCTCGATGAACAAACTTTTACCAAACTTAGGCATGAACTCAATATTCTTGATTCAAGAAATTTCTTTTGCTAAATTGCACACATAGCTCATAAGTATACCTTTGATCATATCTCTTTTATATATGCTATGACTAATGTGTTTTCAAGTATATTTCAAACCAAGTCATAGGTATATTGAAAGGGAATTGGAGTCTTCGGCAAAGACAAAGGCTTCCACTCCACTCTACTACTCATCCTTCGCCGTCGCTCCGCATCACTCTCCATCTTTGGTATAAGCTTCACTCATATGTTTTTATTTGCCAAAGGGGAGAACATAGTTAGCAAGGGCCTATATTTCATTCCAAGTATCCGTTTTTGGCGATTCATGCCAAAGGGGGAGAAAGTATTGGCCCAAAGCAAAAGGACCGCACCACCACCCTAATTTTAAAATTAATGGTTTTCAATTGGAAAATTTCAAATTGGTATCTCTTTGTGTTCTAAAGGGGGAGCAAGTAGTATTTTCAAAACTTGATATCTTAAAACCCTCTTGAACACTAAGAGGAGAATTTATTTGAGGGGGAGTTTTGTTTAGTCAAAGGAAAATCATTTGTAACAAGGGGAGAAAATTTTAAACTTGAAAATTCTTTGCAAAAATTTTATTCATCTACCTTTGACTATGTTGCAAAAGGACTTTGAAAAGGATTTACAAAAAGAATTTGCAAAAACAAAACATGTGGTGCAAGCGTGGTCCAAAATGTTAAAAATAAAGAAACAATCCATGCACATCTAGTAAGTAACATTTATTGGCTCAATTCTAAGCAACCTTTGCACTTACATTATGCAAACTAGTTCAATTATGCACTTTTATATTTGCTTTGGTTTGTGTTGGCATCAATCACCAAAAAGGGGGAGATTGAAAGGGAATTAGGCTTACACCTATTCCCTAATTAATTTTGGTGGTTGAATTGCCCAACACAAATATTTGGATTAACTAGTTTGCTCTAGTGTATAAGTTATACAGGTGCCAAAGGTTCACACTTAGCCAATAAAAAGACCAAGTATTGGGTTCAAACAAAGGAGCAAGGGACAACCGAAGGCACCTCTGGTCTGGCGCACCGGACTGTCCGGTGTGCCACCGGACATGTCCGGTGCACCAGAGGCACTTCGAGGCTGAACTCTTCACTCTCGGGAAATTTCAGAGACGACTCCGCTATAATTCACCGGATTGTCTGGTGTACACCGGACATGTCCGGTGCGCCAAGGAAGAGCGGCCTCAGGAACTCGTCAGCCTCGGGAATTCATTTCAGCTGCTCCGCTATAATTCACCGGACTGTCCGGTGTACACCGGACTGTCCGGTGTACACCGGACTGTCCGGTGTAACAGCGGGGCAACGGCTACTTCTGGCGCCAACGGCTATCTGCGGCGCATTAAATGCGCGCCAGCGCGCGCAGAGGTCAGGCACGCCCATGCTGGCGCACCGGACACTCTACAGTACATGTCCGGTGCGCCACCGGACATCGAGGCGGGCCCAGAAGTCAGAGCTCCAACGGTCGGAACCCAACGGCTTTGGTGACGTGGCTGTCGCACCGGACATGTCCGGTGTGCACCGGACTGTCCGGTGCGCCATCGAACAGACAGCCTCACCAAACGGCTAGTTTGGTGGTTGGGGCTATAAATACCCCCAACCACCCACCATTCATTGTATCCAAGTTTTCCACTTCCCAACTACTTACAAGAGCTCTAGCATTCAATTCTAGACACACTCAAGAGATCAAATCCTCTCCCAAATTCCACACAAAGCGTTAGTGACTAGTGAGAGAGATTTGCTTGTGTTCTTTCGAGCTCTTGCGCTTGGATTGCTTTCTTATTTCTTGATTCTTTCTTGCGATCAAACTCACTTGTAATTGAGGCAAGAGACACCAATCTTGTGGTGATCCTTGTAGGAACTTTGTGTTCCAAGTGATTGAGAAGAGAAAGCTCACTCGGTCCGCGGGACCGTTTGAGAGAGGGTAAGGGTTGAAAGAGACCCGGCCTTTGTGGCCTCCTCAACGGGGAGTAGGTTTGTGAGAACCGAACCTCGGTAAAACAAATCCGCGTGTCACACTTCTTATTCGCTTGCGATTTGTTTTACGCCCTCTCTCGCGGACTCGATTATATTTCTAACGCTAACCCGGCTTGTAGTTGTGATTATTTTTGGGAATTTCAGTTTCGCCCTATTCACCCCCCCCCCTCTAGGCGACTTTCACCTTCCCCCGCCGCGCGACAGCGACAATGGCGGCCGACAACCCGCCCGCCGGCGGCGGAATCGACGACTTCTTCCTCGCGTGGTGGAAGAACAACATTCGAGCTCGCCCCATCCCCTCCCTCGCCGACGGAGGAGGAGGCGGGGCAACCAAGGCCAAGCAGGAGGCGGCACCTCGTCGGCTGTCGAGCGAGTCGACGGCGCCGGCGCCCCAACGGGGGGCACGTCGGGCATCGACCTCGCGTCTGAGACGAAGACGAGTGTCGTCTCCCCGCAACACGCCAACCCCAAGCAAACGGACGACGCCAGCACGCTCGCAAAGGACTTGCTGGGCGTCACCCTCGTACCTGAGACGGCGGTGCGGTCTACCCCTGACGTGACTTCGTCACCACCCGTCGACCAAGAGGTACCGACCGATTCCCATCTCACGCCTTTTGGATTTAGCCTCGACCCACCAAGCGACTTCGCTTTGGTGGACGCTCTCATAGAGGCGAGTCCAAACCCTCTGGAGTATCATATGCGGTCACCCTGGGACCGGTTGACGGTCGTCTCGACCTACGGGCCCTCGGGGTCCGAGGAAGATGACGAGCCCGACTTCTGTTGGGATTTCTCCGGACTTGGTAACCTCAGTGCCATGCGGGACTTCATGACCGCATGCGACTACTGCCTTTCCGATTGTTCTGACGGTAGCCGCAGCCTCAGCGATGAGGACTGCGGCGCAAGTCGTGAATGTTTCCACGTCGATCTAGGGGGTCCCGACGAAGGCAACCATCTTGGTATGCCGGAGAACGGTGACCTCCCTAGGCCTGCGCCTCGCGTTGACATCCTTCGGGAGCTAGCTGTGGTCCCCGCCCCGGCGGAGGGTCATAACCCACAGCTCGAGCAAATCCGCGAGATGCAGGCCAGGCTCGACGAGGGAGCAGGAACACTTGAGCCGTTCCACCGGGACAATGGGCAGGAATGGGTGGGCCAACCTCTGGTCGGAGAAGTGCGTCATCTACCCCAGGGCATCCAGCACCGCGTCGCCGACGATGTCAGGGTAAGGCCGCCACCGGTTTCCAGTGGGGTCGGCCAAAACCTGGCTGCAGCGGCAATACTTCTCCGCGCGATGCCGGAGCCATCAACCACCGAGGGGCGGCGTATCCAGGGAGAACTCAAGAATCTCCTGGAGGACACCGCGGTCCGACGGGCTGAAAGCTCTGCCTCCCGAAGGCAGGGGTACCCCTCGAAACATCGCGCCGCGACTTCCCGATTCATGCGGGAAGCCTCGGTCCACACCGGGCGCACGCGCAACACAACGCCTGCGGCCCCGGGTCGCCTCGGCAACGAGCACCATCACTGCAACCGTCGGGCCCACCTCGACGAGAGGGTGCGTCGAGGCTACCACCCCAGGCGTGGGGGACGCTACGACAGCGGGGAGGATCGGAGCCCCTCGCCCGAACCACCCGGTCCGCAGGCCTTCAGTCGCGCCATACGACGGGCGCCGTTCCCGACTCGGTTCCAAACCCTGACTACTATCACAAAGTACTCGGGGGAGACGAGACCGGAACTGTGGCTCGCGGACTACCGGCTGGCCTGCCAACTGGGAGGAACGGACGATGACAACCTCATCATCCGCAACCTCCCCCTGTTCCTTTCTGACACCGCTCGCGCCTGGCTGTAGCACCTGCCTCCGGGGCAGATCTCCAACTGGGACGACCTGGTCCAAGCCTTTGCCGGCAATTTCCAGGGCACGTACATGCGCCCTGTAAACTCCTGGGATCTCCGAAGCTGCCGCCAGCAGCCGGGAGAGTCTCTCCGGAACTACATCCGGCGATTCTCGAAGCAGCGCACCGAGCTGCCCAACATCACCAATTCGGATGTCATCGGCGCGTTCCTCGCCGGCACCACCTGTCGTGACCTGGTGAGCAAGCTGGGTCGCAAGACCCCCACCAGGGCGAGCGAGCTGATGGACATCGCCACCAAGTTCGCCTCTGGCCAGGAGGCGGTTGAGGCCATCTTCCGGAAGGACAAGCAGCCCCAGGGCCGCCCACCGGAAGATGTCCCCGAGGCATCAACTCAGCGCGGCGCCAGGAAGAAAGGCAAGAAGAAGTCGCAAGCGAAACGCGACGCCGCCGACGCGAACCTTGTCACCGCCGCCGAGTACAAGAACCCTCGGAAACCTCCCGGAGGTGCCAACCTCTTCGACAAGATGCTCAAGGAGCTGTGCCCCTATCATTAGGGGCCCGTCAAGCACACCCTTGAGGAGTGTGCCATGCTTCGGCGCCACTTTCACAAGGCCGGGCCACCCGCGGAGGGTGGCAGGGCTCGCGACGATGATAAGAAGGAAGATCACAAGGCGGGAGAGTTCCCCGAGGTCCACGACTGCTTCATGATCTACGGTGGGCAAGTGGCGAATGCCTCGGCTCGGCACCGCAAGCAAGAACGTCGGGAGGTCTGCTCGGCAAAAGTGGCGGCGCCAGTCTACCTAGACTGGTCCGACAAGCCCATCACCTTCGACCAAGGCGACCACCCCTACCGCGTGCTGAGCCCGGGGAAATACCCGCTCGTTGTCGACCCCGTCATCGGCAACATCAGGCTCACCAAGGTCCTCATGGACGGAGGCAGCAGCCTCAACATCATCTACGCCGAGACCCTCAGGCTCCTGCGGATCGATCTATCCTCCGTCTGGGCAGGCGCTGCGCCTCTCCACGGGATCATCCCCGGGAAGCGCGTCCAGCCCCTCGGACGACTCGATCTACCCGTCTGCTTTGGGACACCCTCCAACTTCCGAAGGGAGGCCCTCACGTTCGAGGTGGTCGGGTTTCGAGGAACCTACCACGCAGTGCCGGGGAGACCATGCTACGCCAAGTTCATGGCCATCCCCAACTACACCTACCTCAAGCTCAAGATGTCGGGCCCCAACGGGGTCATCACCATCGGCCCCACGTACCGACACGCGTACGAATGCGACGTGGAGTGCGTGGAGTTCGCCGAGGCCCTCATCGCCGACCTGGAGAGCCTCTCTAAGGAGGCGCCAGACGTGAAGCGCCACGCCAGCAACTTCGAGCCAGCGGAGACGGTTAAATCCGTCCCCCTCGACCCCGGCAGCGACGCCTCCAAGCAGATCCGAATCGGCTCCGAGCTCGATCCGAAATAGGAAGCAGTGCTCGTCGACTTTCTCCGCGCAAATGCCGACGTTTTCGCGTGGAGTCCCTCGGACATGCCCGGCATACCGAGGGATGTCGCCGAGCACCCGCTGGATATCCGAGCTGGAGTCCGACCCGTGAAGCAGCCTCTGCGCCGATTCGACGAAGAAAAGCGCAGAGCCATAGGCGAGGAGATCCACAAGCTAATGGCGGCAGGGTTCATCAAAGAGGTATTCCATCCTGAATGGCTTGCCAACCCTGTGCTTGTGAGAAAGAAAGGAGGGAAATGGCGGATGTGTGTAGACTACACTGGTCTGAACAAAGCATGTCCAAAAGTTCCCTACCCTCTGCCTCGCATTGATCAAATTGTGGATTCCACTGCTGGGTGCGAAACCCTGTCTTTCCTCGATGCCTACTCGGGGTATCACCAGATCAGGATGAAAGAGTCCAACCAGCTCGCGACTTCTTTCATCACACCCTTTGGCATGTACTGCTATGTTACCATGCCGTTCGGTTTGAGGAATGCGGGTGCAACGTACCAACGGTGCATGAACCACGTGTTCGGCGAACACATTGGCCGAACGGTCGAGGCCTACGTCGATGACATCATAGTCAAGACGAGGAAAGCCTCCGACCTCCTTTCCGACCTTGAAGCGACATTCCGATGTCTCAAGGCGAAAGGCGTGAAGCTCAATCCCGAGAAGTGTGTCTTCGGGGTTCCCCGAGGCATGCTCTTGGGGTTCATCGTCTCCGAGCGGGGCATCGAGGCCAACCCGGAGAAGATCGCGGCCATCACCAGCATGGGGCCCATCAAGGACTTGAAAGGCGTACAGAGAGTCACGGGATGCCTCGCGGCTCTGAGCCGTTTCATCTCGCGCCTCGGCGAAAGAGGCCTGCCTCTGTACCGCCTCTTAAGGAAGGCCGAGTGCTTCACTTGGACCCCTGAGGCCAAGGAAGCCCTCGGGAACCTGAAGGCGCTCCTCACGAACGCGCACATCTTGGTGCCCCCGCTGCCGGAGAAGCCCTCTTGATCTACGTCGTAGCGACCACTCAGGTGGTTAGCGTCGCGATTGTGGTTGAGAGACGAGAAGAGGGGCATGCATTGCCCGTCCAGAGGCCAGTCTACTTCATCAGTGAGGTACTGTCCGAGACCAAGATCCGCTACCCACAAATTCAGAAGCTGCTGTACGCGGTGATCCTGACACGGCGGAAGTTGCGACACTACTTCGAGTCTCATCCGGCAACTGTGGTGTCATCCTTCCCCCTAGGGGAGATCATCCAGTGCCGAGAGGCCTCGGGTAGAATTGCAAAGTGGGCGGTGGAAATCATGGGCGAGACGATCTCGTTCGCCCCTCGGAAGGCCATCAAGTCCCAGGTCTTGGCGGACTTTGTGGCTGAATGGGTTGACACCCAGCTCCCAACAGCTCTGATCCAACCGGAGCTCTGGACCATGTTCTTCGACGGGTCGCTGATGAAGACAGGAGCAGGCGCAGGCCTGCTCTTCATCTCGCCCCTCGAGAAGCACCTACGCTACGTGCTACGCCTCCACTTCCCGGCGTCCAACAATGTGGCTGAGTACGAGGCTCTGGTCAACGGGTTGCGCATCGCCATCAAGCTGGGGGTCCGACGCCTCGATGCTCGCGGTGACTCGCAGCTCGTCATCGACCAAGTCATGAAGAACTCCCATTGCCGCGACCCGAAGATGGAAGCCTAATGCGATGAGGTTCGGCGCCTAGAAGACAAGTTCTACGGGCTCGAGCTCAACCACATCGCCCGACGCTACAACGAGACTGCGGACGAGCTGGCTAAAATAGCCTCAGGGCGAACAACGGTTCCCTCGGACGTCTTCTCCCGAGACTTGCATCGACCCTCCGTCAAGACCGACGACACGCCCGAGCCCGAGAAAGCCTCGGCCCAGCCCGAGGCACCCTCGGCTCGGCCCGAGGCATCCTCGACCCTCGAGGGTGAGGCACTGCGCATCGAGGAGGAGCGGAGCGGGGTCACACCTAATCGAAACTGGCAGACCCCGTACCTGCAATATCTCCACCGAGGAGAGCAACCCCTCGACCGAGCCGAAGCTCGGCGGTTGGCGTGGCGCGCCAAGTCGTTCATCTTGCTAGGAGACGGGAAGGAGCTCTACCACCGCAGCCCCTCGGGCATCCTCCAGCGATGCATTTCCATCGCCGAAGGCCAGGAGCTCCTACAAGAGATACACTCGGGGGCTTGCGGCCATCACGCAGCACCCCGAGCCCTTGTTGGGAACGCCTTCCGACAAGGTTTCTACTGGCCGACGGCAGTGGCCGACGCCACTAGAATTGTCCGCACCTGCGAAGGGTGTCAGTTCTACGCAAGGCAGACCCACCTGCCCGCTCAGGCTCTGCAGACCATACCCATCACCTGGCCGTTTGCTGTGTGGGGTCTGGACCTAGTCGGCCCCTTGCAGAAGGCACCCGGGGGCTACACGCACCTGTTGGTCGCCATCGACAAATTCTCCAAGTGGATCGAGGTCCGACCCCTAAACAGCATCAGGTCCAAACAGGCGGTGGTGTTCTTCACCAACATCATCCATCGCTTTGGGGTCCCGAACTCCATCATCACCGACAACGGCACCCAGTTCACCGACAGAAAGTTCCTGGACTTCTGCGAGGATCCCCACATCCGGGTGGACTGGGCCGCCGTGGCTCACCCCATGACGAATGAGCAAGTAGAGCGTGCCAACGACATGATTCTACAAGGACTCAAGCCTCGGATCTACAACGACCTCAACAAGTTTGGCAAGCGGTGGATGAAGGAACTCCCCTCGGTGGTCTGGAGTCTAAGGATGACGCCGAGCCGGGCCACGGGCTTCACACCGTTCTTTCTAGTCTATGGGGCCGAGGCCGTCTTGCCCACAGACTTAGAATACGGTTCCCCGAAGACGAGGGCCTACCCCGACCAAAGCAATCAAGCTAATCGAGAAGACTCACTAGACCAGCTGGAAGAGGCTCGGGACGTGGCCTTACTATACTCGGCGCAGTACCAGCAGTCCCTGCGACGCTACCACGCCCGAGGGGTTCGGTCCCGAGACCTCTAGGAGGGCGACCTGGTGCTTCGGCTGCGACAAGACGCCCGAGGGCGGCACAAGCTCACGCCTCCCTAGGAAGGGCCGTTCGTCATTGCCAAAGTTCTGAAGCCCGGGACGTACAAGCTGGCCAACAGTCAAGGCGAGGTCTACACCAACGCTTGGAACATCCGACAGCTACGTCGCTTCTACCCTTAAGATGCTTTCAAGTTGTTCGTATACCTCGTTCACACGCAAAAGTTTAGTCATCAAGGAAGGGTCAGCCTTGCCTCGGCAAAGCCCGACCCTCCCTCGGGGGCTAAAAGGGGGGGACCCCCTCTGCGTTCCCCGACTATATCAGTAGCAGGACCCCAAGAAGCGAACGAGGGCGCATGTAAGTGGCAAGGCCGACCGAGCCGAGGGACTCCTACACCTCTGGGATACAGATACCTCACTCGTCACCTACCACGAAAAATGACTCCTACTTGGGCAAGCCACCCTGCTACTGACGAACGGCGCCAGATACGCAAAATGAAAGGAAAAAGAGCACAACTTTATATTACGATAGTAAAGTGTTCGGGCCTCAGCGGCCGCAAAAGACACACGCACATTCAAGGAAAAATGCTCCGGCAGAGTTAGGCGTCGCCCAGAGAAGGAGTCGCGCCCTCGGCTTCATCCCCGCCTTCGGCAAAGTCCACCCCGGCCTCGGACGACAGCGCAGGCGGGAGGATCTCTGCCTCGAAGGTGGTTGCCAGCACCGCGCTCGGGCCCGCGGCGGCCGCGTCGAGCCTCTGGACTTCAGCCAGGGCGGCTTCATCTTCGTCAGGGAGGCTATACCCCTCGCTGACCCGCTCCAGATCCACGACGTAGTGGGAAGCAAGCACGGCGAAGGCCCGCCTGACGCCGTGGTGTAGCGCCTCGCGGAGTCTGCCACGCACATGGTCACCTAAGGCCTGCAGGCGACTTTGAGGGGAGCTTCCTGAGGGGACGTCACCGAAGCCAAAGACCCGGCAGAAGTCCGAGATGGCCTCGGACATGGCTGCGTGGTCGGCCTCCCTCTGCTCGGCCGCCTGAGCAAGCGCCCTGGCGGACTCATCAAGGGCAGACTCGAGCTCTGCGAACAGCCAAAGCGCAAGGCCTCAAACACAAGTGGAGGAACCAAGCTGAAACGAAAACTTAAAAACAGCCAGGACATACCTCCGGCTCGAGCACGCTGCTCCGAGGATGCGGCTTGGGCTACGGCTAGGTCTGCTGCAAGGGCTCCGGCCCGGCTTTCGGCCTCAGCGGCCTGGCTTTCGGCCTCGGCGGCCCGGCCCCGAGATTGGTCCCACTCATCGGTGACCTGGTCAAGCTCCGACTGCCGCCGCTGCACCTCTGCGCGCGCCGCTGCTGCCTCTTCTCTCAGATCGGCACAAAGCAACCGAAGGTCCGCCACCTCGGTGCCCTGCTGGGAAAGGCGCACGGTAGCCCTGGCAAGCGAGGTCCTCAGGGATCATAGTGAACCCCAGACATCTACCTCACGGCGGATGAACGACGACTTGGCGGCGCTCAAATCCGTCAGATCCTGAGGGAAGGAAGCGGGGCGTCACAAAGGACGCCTTAATCACGAAAAAGGTATGCCAGAAATCATTACCTGGAGAATCTTGGGGACGTCCCTGCAAAAGACCTCTAAGGATGACCGAAGCGACCCCACCGTTGCCTCGGCACACTTGCGGAGCTCGTCCCAAGACTGCTCCTCCCGCTCGTCGTCAAGAACGAAGAAGGGATCCGAGGCCTCACGGGTCCGGAACCAGAGCAACTGGCGCCGCCCCTCGGAGCTCCGCCGCGCAGGGACAAGGCTGCCGCTCGGCAGGACGGGTCGCGGTTCCACGCTCCCCTCCTCCGAGACATCAAGTAGCGATGTCTCGGCCATCGCAGCGTCGGCAGCGACGGGTCGCTCCACGGCCGGGACGGCAACGGCTTCAACAGCAGCCGGCGCCAGCGCCGACGGCATGTCTGGTGGGCCCGAGGCCACGGCCGCGCCAGCCGCCTCCCCCAACGCGACGGCCGCCTCGACAGAAGAGCCGGCCTCGGGAACTCGCTCCACGGCAACTGGAGCCGCCTGAGCCCCCCGCTGTGGGGCGTCTTGCGAGAAGGTCAGCTGGCCGGCGAGGCCCGGCGCGGCACCGGCTGTGGAGGCCGACGCCGTCTTGAGGACCTTCCGGGGAGCCAGATCGGTCAGGTCGTGACTCCGCTTGCTAAAGAGGAAAGGAAAGTCAGGATCGGGACATACAAAGGAGGAGCTAAGACGGAGACATCCTAGGGTACTTACCCACTCCGGGCCATGATCAACCATGCCTGTGGGGAGGAATCTCGAACCTCGACCCCCAAAGGCACCGCCGAGGTCCGCCTCGCTGCCAGCTTCGGTGCCATCCTCGCCTTGGGCGCCCCAGACGCCCGGGAGACGGACTGCCCAGACGCTGCCACGATGACCTGAGGATCGCCCTCCTGCACAACCGGCACGGGCGACGGTTTTCGGGGAACAGGCAGCTCGGCCTGACTCCCCGGGGTCACCTCAACTTCCCCAACCGAGGGGTCAAGTACCCCCTCGGTCTGCCCCCGCTCTTCGGACCGGGACCCCGGCGTCCCGGCCCCGGAAATCGACGGCGCCAGCCTGCTCGGGGGCTGGCTTGACGACTCTTGGCCTAGCCTCAAGCCCGGACTGAGGCCAAGGCGAGCAGCCATATCGTCATCTGCATCATCGTCTTCATCATCATCGGGCGTTTCCGGCGACGGCTCCCTCGGGAGTCCATCCCTCTCCTGCCGGCGACGGAGCTTTTCCAAGGCGTCTCGGGCCCGCGTCCGCTCGCGGGCCCGAGCCTTCTTCGCGTCCTTTTTCTCCTTCCTCTTCTCCGTGGCAACCCGCCGCGCAGCTCGGTCCACCGCGTCCTCCGGGACCGGTGGCCGGGAAGGCTTGTGACACCCTACCTCCTGGAGACAGACGAAAAGTCTCGACCGTGAGGACCAAGGGCAATCCGACGCAAGGAGAAAGAAGGAGAGGACACTCACCAGGGACACTGAGAGCACCTAGAGGGGGGGGTGAATAGGTGGTCCTGTAAATCTTAAACTTATAGCCACAAAAATTTGTTAAGTGTTAGCACAATAATCGCCAAGTAGCTAGAGAGGAGTCTCAACAAAACACAATACCACAAGAGATCAAACACAGAGATGACACAGTGGTTTATCCTGTGGTTCGGCCAAGACCAACGCTTGCCTACTCCACGTTGTGGCGTCCCAACGGACGAGGGTTGCAATCAACCCCTCTCAAGCGGTCCAAAGACCAACTTGAATACCACGGTGTTTTGCTTTGCCTTTCAATATCCCGTTTGCGAGGAATCTCCACAACTTGGAGCCTCTCGCCCTTACACTTGAGATTCACAAAGAAATACGGAGTAAGGGAGGAACTAGCAACGCACACAAGACTCAAAATCAGAGCAACAGCACGCACACAAGTCGCAACAAGAGCTCGCAACACCACTCAATGAGTTCACAACTCAACAAGAGCTCTAGATGCTATCACAATGAACCAAATGCGCGGAATCGATGTCTTGGTGCTTAGGAATGTTGTAGGAATGCTTGGTGTGCTCCTCCATGCGCCTAAGGGTCCCTTTTATAGCCCCAAGGCAGCTAGGAGTCGTTGAGAGCAAATCTGGAAGGCTGATCTTGCCTTCTGTCGACTGGTGCACCGGATAGTCCGGTGCACACCGGACACTGTCCGGTGCCCGATTTCTTTCCTTAAACGACGCAGCCGACCGTTGGCTGCCAGAGAGCCATTGGCGCACCGGACATGTCCGGTGCACACCGGACAGTCCGGTGCCCCCTTCTAGCCGTTGGCTCGGCCATGTGTCCCACGTAGATCGCGCGGCCGACCGTTGGCTCACCGGACAGTCCGGTGCACACCGGACAGTCCGGTGAATTATAGTCGTACGTCGCCGGTAAATTCCCGAGAGCTGCCAGTTCGCCCGAGTCAGTCTGGCGCACCGGACACTGTCCGGTGCACCACCGGACAGTCCGGTGCTCCCAGACTCAGCAGAGTCTTGGCTGCTCGAGCCAAGACATTTTCAATTGGATTTTTCCTGTTTCTAGCACTCAGACACAATACATTAGTCCATAAAACAATGTACTAAGTCTGAGAAACATACCTTTATCCTTGATTTGTACTTTGTCCACCTTTTTACACTTAGGCACTTGTGTTGGGCACTAAACCACCAAAATACTTAGAAATGGCCCAAGGGCACATTTCCCTTTCAATCTCCCCCTTTTTGGTGATTTATGCCAACACAATATAAAGCAAGTAGAACAAATACAAAATCAATTCAAATAAGAACTCAAATTGTTTTGATTCAAATTTGACATATATGGATCACTCTATGCCACCACTTGGTTTGTTTTTGCAAATCAAACTCAAATTCCTATCTCTAAGTCAAATCCACTTGTAGAGACATAAAGAGAGGTTTTCCAAAGAAATTTGATCAAGGATTTCAAAAAACTCCCCCTTTTTCTCATAATCAACACTTCTCCCCACAAGAGGCCAATTTTTGACATAAAAGAGTTTTGACAAACCAAAAGCTCTAATCTACTATTTTCAAAATTTCTCAAGTGGTAGCTGATCCATCTATTGCTTTGGCCTTTATTTTCTCCCCCTTTGGCATCAAGCACCAAAACGGGATCAATCTTGGCCCTTGAACCCCATTGCCTCACCAAAATCTTCAATTAAGAGCAAATAGGCAATAAGAGTTAAAAGATGAACTTGGAAAAGTTACTCTTTTCATCGGAGTGCAGTGGAAGTCTTGCATGGTCCAAGTCCACCTTTTCCCTTTTAATTCTCCTTCGAGACTAAAACAAGCAAACTCAAGCATATGGTTAGTCTCAAAGGGTCAAGTTGTAACACATCTCCCCCTAAAACTGTGCATCACTTTGCAACGGACTTGTGAGGGCCAGGGAGTGTTTGTACACCTTGAGCACCATACTAAACAACAAAATGCAAAAAGGAACATGATCAAAAGCATAAATACATGTATGCTACAATTCAATCCAAGTTCCGCGAATCTAAGACATTTAGCTCACTACGCAGCCTGCAAAAGGTCTTCTCATCTAGAGGCTTGGTAAAGATATCGGCTAGCTAGTTCTCGGTGCTAACATGAAACACTTCGATATCTCCCTTTTGCTGGTGGTCTCTCAAAAAGTGATGCCGGATGTCAATGTGCTTTGTGCGGCTGTGTTCAACAGGATTTTCCGCCATGCGGATAGCACTCTCATTGTCACATAGGAGTGGGACTTTGCTCAGATTGTAGCCAAAGTCCCGAAGGGTTTGCCTCATCCAAAGTAGTTGCGCGCAACACTGCCCTGCGGCAACATACTCGGCCTCAGCGGTGGATAGGGCAACGGAGGTTTGTTTCTTAGAGTTCCATGACACCACGGACCTTTCTAAGAATTGGCACGTCCCTGATGTACTCTTCCTATCGACCTTACACCCAGCATAGTCGGAATCTGAGTATCCAACCAAGTCAAAGGTAGACCCCTTTGGATACCAAAGCCCGAAGCAAGGCGTAGCAACCAAATATCTAAGAATTCGCTTCACCGCCACTAAGTGACACTCCTTAGGATCGGATTGAAATCTAGCACACATGCATACGCTAAGCATAATATCCGGTCTACTAGCACATAAGTAAAGTAAAGACCCTATCATTGACCGGTATGCTTTTTGATCAACAGACTTACCTCCTTTGTTGAGGTCGGTGTGTCTGTCGGTCCCCATCGGAGTCTTTGCAGGCTTGGCGTCCTTCATCCCAAACCGCTTTAGCAGATCTTGCGTGTACTTCGTTTGGGAGATGAAGGTGCCGTCCTTGAGTTGCTTCACTTGGAACCCAAGGAAGTAGTTCAACTCGCCCATCATCGACATCTCGAATTTCTGCGTCATCACCCTGCTAAACTCTTCACAAGACTTTTGGTTAGTAGAGCCAAATATTATGTCATCGACATAAATTTGGCACACAAACAAATCACCATCACATGTCTTAGTAAAAAGAGTTGGATCGACTTTCCCAACCTTGAAAGCATTAACAATTAGAAAGTCTCTAAGGCATTCATACCATGCTCTTGGGGCTTGCTTAAGTCCATAGAGCGCCTTAGAGAGCTTACACACGTGGTCGGGGTACCGTTCATCCTCGAAGCCAGGGGGTTGCTCCACATACACTTCCTCCTTGATCGACCCGTTGAGGAAAGCGCTCTTCACATCCATTTGGAACAACCTGAAGGAATGGTGAGCGGCATATGCTAGCAAGATACGAATTGATTCTAGCCTAGCCACAGGAGCAAAAGTCTCCTCAAAGTCCAAACCTGCGACTTGGGCATAACCTTTTGCCACAAGTCTAGCCTTGTTCCTTGTCACCACCCCGTGCTTGTCTTGTTTGTTGCGGAACACCCACTTGGTTCCCACAACATTTTGCTTGGGACGAGGCACCAGCGTCCAAACTTCATTTCTCTTGAAGTTGTTGAGCTCCTCCTGCATGGCCAATACCCAGTCTGGATCTAGCAAGGCCTCCTCTACCCTGAAAGGCTCAATAGAAGAGACAAAGGAGTAATGCTCACAAAAATTAACTAATCGAGATCGAGTAGTTACTCCCTTGCTAATGTCACCCAGAATTTGGTCGACGGGATGATCCCTTTGAATCATTGCTCGAACTTGGGTTGGAGGTGCCGGTTGTGCTTCTTCCTCCATCACATGATCATCTTGTGCTCCCCCTTGATCACACTCCTCTTGATGAACCTGTTCATCGTTTTGAGTTGGGGGATGCATCATTGTTGAGGAAGAAGGCTGATCTTGCTCCAATTGTTCCTGTGGTCGCACATCACCAATCGCCATGGTGCGCATAGCGGCTGTTGGAACGTCTTCTTCATCTACATCATCAAGATCAACAACTTGCTCTCTTGGAGAGCCATTAGTCTCATCAAATACAACGTCGCTAGAGACTTCAACCAAACCCGATGATTTGTTGAAGACTCTATACGCCTTTGTGTTTGAGTCATAACCTAACAAAAACCCTTCTACAGCTTTGGGAGCAAACTTAGAATTTCTACCCTTCTTTACTAGAATGTAGCACTTGCTCCCAAATACACGAAAGTAAGATACATTGGTTTTGTTACCGGTTAGTAGCTCATACGAAGTCTTTTTGAGGAGGCGATGAAGGTAGACCCTGTTGATGGCGTGGCAAGCCGTGTTGACGGCTTCCGACCAAAAACGCTCGGGGGCCTTGAATTCTCCAACATTGTCCTCGCCATATCGATTAGTGTCATGTTCTTCCTCTCTACCACACCATTTTGCTGTGGTGTGTAGGGAGCGGAGAACTCGTGCTTGATCCCTTCCTCCTCAAGGAACTCCTCCACTTGAAGGTTCTTAAACTCGGACCCGTTGTCGCTCCTTATCTTCTTCACCTTGAGCTCAAACTCATTTTGAGCTCTCCTGAGGAAGCGCTTGAGGGTCCCTTGGGTTTCAGACTTATCCTGCAAAAAGAACACCCAAGTAAAGCGGGAAAAGTCATCAACAATAACTAAACCATACTTACTTCCTCCTATGCTTAGATAGGCGACGGGTCCGAAGAGGTCCATATGTAGCAGCTCCAGGGGTCTTGATGTGGTCATCACATTCTTGCTGTGATGCGCTCCTCCCACCTGTTTACCTGCCTGACAAGCTGCACAAGGTCTATCTTTTTCGAATTGTACGTTAGTCAAACCTATCACGTGTTCTCCCTTTAGAAGCTTGTGAAGGTTCTTCATCCCCACATGTGCTAAGCGACGATGCCACAGCCAGCCCATGCTAGTCTTAGCAATTAAGCATGCATCTAGACCGGCCTCTTCTTTTGCAAAATCAACTAAGTAAAGCTTGCCGTCTATTACACCCTTAAAGGCTAGTGAATCATCACTTCTTCTAAAGACAGACACATCTACATTTGTAAAAAGGCAATTATATCCCATATTGCATAGTTGACTAACAGATAACAAATTGTAACCAAGAGACTCAACTAAAAATACATTGGAGATAGAGTGCTCATTAGAAATTGCAATTTTACCTAACCCTTTTACCTTGCCTTGATTCCCATCACCGAATATAATTGAATCTTGGGAATCCTTATTCTTGACGTAGGAGGTGAACATCTTCTTCTCCCCCGTCATATGGTTTGTGCATCCGCTGTCGATAATCCAGCTTGAACCCCCGGATGCATAAACCTGCAAGGCAAATTTAGGCTTGGGTCTTAGGTACCCAACTTATGTTGGGTCCTACAAGGTTAGTGCAAATATCCTTAGGGACCCAAATGCAAGTTTTGTCTCCCTTGCATTTTGCCCCTAACTTCCTAGCAACTATTTTCCTATCCTTTCTACAAATAGCAAAGGAAGCATTTAAAGCATGATAAATTGTAGAGGGTTCATTTATTACTTTCCTAGGAACATTAACAACATTTCTCCTAGGCATATTATGAACAACATTTCTCCTACCAACATTTCTATCATGCACATAAGAAGAACTAGAAGCAAATATGTCATGAGAATCAAAAGCATCATATGTGTTACATCTCCTATGAGCATTTCTAGATTGTCTCCTATCATGGTACATAAAGGCATGGTTCATTTGCACACTACTAGCCATAGGGGCCTTCCCTTTCTCCTTGGCGGAGATGGGAACCTTATGGCTTGTCAAGTTCTTGGCTTCCTTCTTGTAGCCAAGTCCATCCTTAATTGAGGGGTGTCTACCAATTGTGTAGGCATCCCTTGCAAATTTTAGCTTATCAAAATTACTCTTGCTAGTCTTAATTTGAGCATTAAGACTAGCCAATTCATCATTAAGTTTGGAAATTGAAACTAGGTGTTCACTACAAGCATCAATGTCAAAATCTTTACACCTATTGCAAGTTTCAACAATTTCTACACAAGATGTTGATTTACTAGCTATTTCTAACTTAGCATTCAAATCATCATTAACACTTTTTAATTTAGAGATGGATTCATGACAGGTAGATAATTCACTAGAGAGCATTTCATTCCTTTTAATTTCTAGAGCAAGAGAATTTTGTGCACTAACAAATTTATCATGCTCCTCATATAAAAGATCCTCTTGTTTTTCTAGTAATCTATTCTTGTCATTCAAAGCATCAATCAACTCATTAATCTTATTAATTTTAGATCTATCTAATCCCTTGAATAAGCATGAGTAATCTATCTCATCATCATCACTAGACTCATCCTCACTTGAAGAAGCATAAGTACTAGTATCATGAGTGCTTACTTTCTTCTCCCTTGCCATGAGGCAAGTGTGACGCTCGTTGGGGAAGAGGGATGACTTGTTGAAGGCGGTGGCGGCGAGTCCTTCATTGTCGGAGTCGGAGGAGGAGCAATCCGAATCCCACTCCTTTCCGATATGTGCCTCGCCCTTGGCCTTCTTGTAATGCTTCTTCTTCTCCCTTTTGTTCCCCTTTTCCTGATCACTTTCATTATCGGGACAGTTAGCAATGAAATGACCAATCTTACCACATTTGAAGCACGAGCGCTTCTCCTTTGTCTTGGTCTTGCTTGGCTGTCCCTTGCGACCTTTAAGCGCCGTCTTGAAGCGCTTAATGATGAGGGCCATCTCCTCATTATTTAGCCCGGCCGCCTCAACTTGCGCCACCTTGCTCGGTAGCGCCTCCTTGCTCCTCGTTGCCTTGAGAGCAATGGGTTGAGGCTCATGAATAGGACCGTTCAACGCGTCGTCCACATATCTTGCCTCCTTGATCATCATTCGCCCGCTTACGAACTTCCCCAGAACTTCTTCGGGCGACATCTTGGTGTACCTAGGATTTTCACGAATATTGTTCACCAAATGAGGATCAAGAACGGTAAAGGACCTTAGCATTAGGCGGACGACGTCGTGATCCGTCCATCGCGTGCTTCCGTAGCTCCTTATTTTGTTGATAAGAGTCTTGAGCCGGTTGTATGTTTGAGTTGGCTCCTCGCCCCTTATCATTGCGAACCGTCCAAGCTCGCCCTCCACCAACTCCATCTTGGTGAGCAAGGTGACATCATTCCCCTCATGAGAGATCTTGAGGGTGTCCCAGATCTGCTTGGCATTGTCCAAGCCGCTCACCTTATGGTACTCGTCCCTGCACAAAGAGGCTAGCAACACAGTAGTAGCTTGTGCATTTTTATGAATCTGTTCATTAATAAACATGGGACTATCCGTACTATCAAAGTGCATTCCACTTTCTACAATCTCCCATATGCTAGGATGGAGAGAGAACAAGTGACTACACATTTTGTGACTCCAAAATCCGTAGTCCTCTCCATCAAAATGAGGAGGTTTACCAAGTGGAATAGATAATAAATGAGCATTAGTACTTTGAGGAATACGAGAGTAATCAAAAGAAAAGTTCGAATTGACCGGTTTCTTTCTCTCGTATTCGTTGTGGTCGTCGTCCTTTTGGGAGGAAGTAGACTCATCGCTGTCGTAGTAGACGATCTCCATGATGCGTCTTGTCTTCTTCTTCTTCCCATCTTTGTGTCTGTGGCCCGAGCCCGAGTCGTTGGACTTGTCATCCCTTGGCTCGTTGACGAAGGACTCCTTCTCCTTGTCATTGATCACGATTCCCTTCCCTTTAGGATCCATCTCTTCGGGCGGTTAGTCCCTTTGTGAAGAGAACGACTCCGATACCAATTGAGAGCACCTAGAGGGGGGGTGAATAGGTGATCCTGTAAATCTTAAACTTATAGCCACAAAAATTTGTTAAGTGTTAGCACAATAATCGCCAAGTAGCTAGAGAGGAGTCTCAACAAAACACAATACCACAAGAGATCAAACACAGAGATGACACAGTGGTTTATCCCGTGGTTCGGCCAAGACCAACGCTTGCCTACTCCACATTGTGGCGTCCCAACGGACGAGGGTTGCAATCAACCCCTCTCAAACGGTCCAAAGACCAACTTGAATACCACGGTGTTTTGCTTTGCCTTTCAATATCCCGTTTGCGAGGAATCTCCACAACTTGGAGCCTCTCGCCCTTACACTTGAGATTCACAAAGAAATACAGAGTAAGGGAGGAACTAGCAACGCACACAAGACTCAAAATCAGAGCAACAGCACGCACACAAGTCGCAACAAGAGCTCGCAACACCACTCAATGAGTTCACAACTCAACAAGAGCTCTAGATGCTATCACAATGAACCAAATGCGCGGAATCGATGTCTTGGTGCTTAGGAATGTTGTAGGAATGCTTGGTGTGCTCCTCCATGCGCCTAGGGGTCCCTTTTATAGCCCCAAGGCAGCTAGGAGCCGTTGAGAGCAAATCTGGAAGGCTGATCTTGCCTTCTGTCGACTGGTGCACCGGACAGTCCGGTGCACACCGGACACTGTCCGGTGCCCGATTTCTTTCCTTAAACGGCGCAGCCGACCGTTGGCCGCCAGAGAGCCGTTGGCGCACCGGACATGTCCGGTGCACACCGGACAGTCCGGTGCCCCCTTCTAGCCGTTGGCTCGGCCATGTGTCCCGCGTAGATCGCGCGGCCGACCGTTGGCTCACCGGACAGTCCGGTGCACACCGGACAATCCGGTGAATTATAGTCGCACGTCGCCGGTAAATTCCCGAGAGCTGCCAGTTCGCCCGAGTCAGTCTGGCGCACCGGACACTGTCCGGTGCACCACCGGACACTGTCCGGTGCACCACCGGACAGTCCGGTGCTCCCAGACTCAGCAGAGTCTTGGCTGCTCGAGCCAAGACATTTTCAATTGGATTTTTCCTGTTTCTAGCACTCAGACACAATACATTAGTCCATAAAACAATGTACTAAGTCTGAGAAACATACCTTTATCCTTGATTTGTACTTTGTCCACCTTTTTACACTTAGGCACTTGTGTTGGGCACTAAACCACCAAAATACTTAGAAATGGCCCAAGGGCACATTTCCCTTTCAGACACACACCCGCGGTCGGGACGCATCAAGGGCTGGGAAAGGGCACTGGCGTCCGGTTTTCCCAGCGCGACGGCTACCTGACCGTGGAGGTCGTCGACGGGGAGGGGATCCGAGGACATCCGCGAACCCTCCTAGTCGGCCTCTGCTGTCATCTCCCAAAGCGGCAACCGCCGCTTCGCCAAGGGAAGCACCCTCCGGCGATGGATGGCGGCAATCACCCCCGCAGCGGTGAGCCCACCTTTCCGCAACACCTCCAGGGCCTTCAGAAGGGGCTGGAGATTCTTCTGTCTGTCGTGCGGGGTCCCATAGCGCCAAGCATCGGCGGCGACGGTCACCACTCTCTGAGTAAACGACGGGAGCCCCCCGTCGTCATTTCGGAGGTAGAACCACCGGCGTTGCCACCCTTTGTTCGAGGACGCAAGGATGTCGGGAATGTACTGCGGCGCCCGCGCCTGCCTCAGCTGGAGGATGCAGCCACCGACCCGCACTGCCGCGCGGACCCTTCTCTCCCCCGTCGGCGAAGCAAAAAGCTCCGTGGAGAAGAGATGAGTCCACAGGTCCCAGTGAGGGTCAATCCCCAAGTACCCTTCACAAACCGCTGCGAAGATGGCGGCTTGCGAGATGGAGTTAGGGCTGAGGTTGTGCAGCTCCACCCCGTAGACATGCAGAATCGCCCGCATAAAGCGGCTTGCCGGCACTCCGAACCCCCGCTCGTGGAAGGAGACGAAGCTCACGACATACCCCGGCGGCGGGGACGGGGCGGCTCCGCTCTAGGGGGCATCCACTCCGGCTGCCTCTCATAAGAGAGAGGGCGAAGTAGATCCTCGGCGACGAGGGCCTCCAGGTCATCCGCCGTGACTGTGGAGAAAGGCCATGGGTCGCGCGGCGGGATAATGGTCACCCGGTCGGCCATCACTAAGCAGAGGAGGTGGCGGCGGAAAGGATTGGGTGGATGGTTTCCCTTTCTCTGGCTAATCCCTCGGGTTGCGAAAACCTAAGGAGGAGACAAGTAACAGAGCAAAGAACCGTCACCGGACCCTCTCCCGAATATATAAAGACCCAGGCGAGACCCGTTCAACGCGTCGCCCGAACCCACCGCGGGATTCAAACTCAAGACGAAACGTCCGTTCCTCGAACGGCTCGCACACGCGCAACGGCCGCCCCGCGAACCACTCGTCCTGTCGCATTAACTCTACGGCGGGACATGCGGCATCGTTGGCAGGAGAAGCGGGTGACGCTTCGCCTTCGCCATAATGACCGCGTCAAAAAAGGTACGCCACGTCATTCGATTTCGTATCATTTTCCTTTTCCTCTTTCTCTCTCTTACAACAGGGACCGGGAAAGGGGGATACCCCGAAAGGGATCCTTCTCCGCGAAGGAAACGGGCCCCGAGCCCCCCTACTGATCAGAGGTTCAAAGGCTGGCCCCTCGGAGAGGTTCAACAGCCGCCTCAGAGCGCTCGGGCTCCGCGCCCACTACTGGTCAGAGGTTCGAAGGCCGGCCCCTCGGAAGGGTTCAACTGCCGCCTCAGGCCACTCGGGCACCGCGCCCACTACTGATCAGGGGTTCGTAGGCTGGCCCTCGAAGGGTTCACAGCCGCCTCAGACGCAGAGCGAGGGATGACCCTGGGTACGTTCGATACATAACCAAGGCTCGGGCTACGCTCCCGAGGTACCCTAGGACATTTCCGAGACCAGCGGGAACGATCTTGTAACGGAATCCCATCAGAGGGAGGCATCGAGCCCTCGGACCCCGTCAAAAGGGGACCGAGTCCGGTAGATCACCCGCAGGTACTTTTGGAGCGCGCCTCCGGGACTCTAGCCGACCCCTAACAAATGGGGCATGGGCGTCCACTCGGATTACCCGTCAGCAGCTCACTGGAGACACCATGTTCGGCGCCCTCCAAGGGCAACATGGCGCTTCCCCCCCCCCTCCTCCTTGCGGAAAGGCGACGCAGGGGCGTATGTAAAAAAGTCGAGTCTGTCCCTGACCGTCCTCTTGCCCTGTGCGGAGGCTCGGGGGCTGCTCTCGCAAACTCGACTCCGGCCAAACCGTTGACAGCGTCAACATACCAGCACGAGAACTTGGGACCCGACCGTGCACCCGGGCTACGGCCAGCTCGCATGAGGGAACAACCAGACCAGCCGAAGCATTGTGAAATGCATTAAGACCTCGAAGGAGTCAAACCACTCCTCCGAGGCCTCGGGGGCTACACCCGGCGGGTGCGCTCGCGCGCATCCACCAGAACAAAACACAACCGAGAAAGGCTGGTCCCCTTGCAAAAAAGTGCGACAAAAGCCTCCAAGCGAGTATTAACACTCCCTTTGAGGCTCGGGGGCTACTGTCGGGGACCATAATTAGGGGTACCCTCAAGACTCCTAAATCTCAGCTGGTAACCCCCATCAGCACAAAGCTGCAAAGGCCTGATGGGTACGATTAAGTCAAGGATCAGGCCATTCGAGGGACGCGATCACGCCTCGCCCGAGCCTAGCCTCGGGCAAGGGCAGCCGACCCCAGAGGATTTACGTCTCGCCCGAGGACCCCCTCCAGCAACGGGCACACCTTCGGCTCGCCCGAGGCCTAGTCTTCACCAAGAAGCAACCTTGGCCAAATCGCCACGCCAACCGGCCTAATCACAGAGGCATTTAATGCAAAGGTGGCCTGACACCTTTATCCTGACGCGCGCTCTCCAGTCGACAGAGCCGAAGTGACCGTAGTCATTTCGTCGCTCCACTGACCGGCCTGACAAGAGGACAGCGCCGCCTGCGCCGCTCCGACTGCTGTGCCACTCGACAGAGTGAGGCTGACAGCAGCCAAGTCCGGCCTCAGGCGCCATAGGGAACTCCGCTTCACCCGACCCTAGGGCTCGGACTCGGGCTCAGCCCCGGAAGACGACGAACTCCGCTTCGCCCGACCCTAGGGTTCGGACTCGGGCTCAGCCCCGGAAGACGACGAACTCCGCTTCGCCCGACCCCAGGGCTCGGACTCGGACTCAGCCCCGGAAGACGACGAACTCCGCTTCGCCCGACCCCAGGGCTCGGACTCGGGCTCAGCCCCGGAAGACGACGAACTCCGCTTCGCCCGACCCTAGGGTTCGGACTCGGGCTCAGCCCTAGAAGACGACGAACTCCGCTTCGCCCGACCCCAGGGCTCGGACTCGGGCTCAGCCCCGGAAGACGACGAACTCCGCTTCGCCCGACCCCAGGGCTCGGACTCGGGCTCAGCCCCGGAAGACGACGAACTCCGCTTCGCCCGACCCCAGGGCTCGGACTCAGGCTCAGCCCCGGAAGACGACGAACTCCGCTTCGCCCGACCCCAGGGCTCGGACTCAGCCCTAGCCTCAGCCGACGGTCTCTGCCTCGCCCGACCCAGGGGCTCGGACTCGACCTCGGCCTTGGAAGACAGACTCGACCTCGACCTCGGAGGAGCCTCCACCTCGACCAACCCAGGACTCGGACCGACCACGTCACAGGAGGCGCCATCATTACCCTACCCCAAGCTGACTCAGGCTACGGGGAACAAGACCGGCGTCCCATCTGGCTCGCTCCGCTAAACAAGTAATGATGGCGCCCCGCACGCTCTATGACGACGATGGCTCTCAGCCCCCTTACGGAAGCAAGAGGACGTCAGCAAGAACTCGACAGCCCCGACAGCTGTCCTTCCGCCAGGCTCCAGCGCTCCTCCGACGGCCACGACACCACATGAACCGGGTGTCAAAACCTCTCCGGCTGCCACGATGGCATGTACTTAGGGCACTAGCTCTCCTCCGCTAGACACGTTAGCACACTGCTACACCCCCCATTGTGCACCTGGATCCTTTCCTTACGCCTATAAAAGGAAGGTCCAGGGCCCTCTTACAGAGGGTTGGCCGCGCGGAGAAGGACGGGACGGCGCTCGCGCAGGGCCGCTCGCTCCCTCCCGCGTGGACGCTTGTAACCCCCTACTGCAAGCGCACCCGACCTAGGCGCGGGACAAACACGAAGGCCACGGGTTTCACCTCTCACGCCTGTCTCCCTCCGGCTTCTCTTTCCCCCTTCGCGCTCCGTCTCGCGCCGACCCATCTGGGCTGGGGCACGCGACGACAATTTACTCGTCGGTCCAGGGACCCCCCGGGTTCGAAACGCCGACAAGAGGGGAATGAGAAATACTAAAAAAATGAGAATGGGCACAACAATAATGTGAGACTACCTTACTGCCTTAATAATAATAGAGATTCTGTACTTGTCAGACTATTATGTTTTTTTTCTCAGATACACAAAATATTTGCGCATTATTATAATTAAGGATATATATATATAGTAGGTATAACGGGAGCCCTGTTCTTTCAATAGTTAAAGAAAGCTCAGGCCGACCATCCCTGCAACGTGGTTCAACCCAGCGCGCCGACTCAATCAGGTTGTCGGGTGTGCCACCCGCCCCCACGTCTGTGCGCGCAAAAAAGGAATGCATGCATGAGTCAAACATGTTCCCTTGCATGCGTATAAATTTAGAAAAAATATGTGACAGTTTCTATTTTTAAATGCTTTATTTCCTCCATAAATTTAGGGCTAGTTTGGCAGCAACGTGGGAAAATCCTAGGGAAGATATCCACCAACGGGATTTTAGATGCCACTAAATTTCCTGGGAGTATTTTCCCTCTTGGGTGTATTTTCCTTGCCACTGTTTGGGAACCAAGGGTCAAAATATCCATCTTGAGCAAAAATACTTCAAACAATTAGGAAAAAACAAAGAATCTAATAAAAAATAGAAACAAAAAGAAAAAGAAAGATCACTAAAAATCCAAAAAAGTAATCTAAATACCATTCATTATGCAACGAAAAACATAATCAACATATGATTTGTTCAAAAAAAAATGCACCAGATATGATTCACACATAGTTTAATTTGAATACCATCTTGTGAGGACTTTAGCAAGTTGGCAAGCACATCAAGAGTTATCAGATGAGCAATTGTTTGTCAACTACGCAACTGTATCAAGAGTTCGAGAGGAAAAGCCACAGTGAATTTCTGGAACTTGGAGCTGCAACAGAAGCTACTTAATTGCAGCAAACAGTAAGGTAACATCAGTCGAATTTGACTATGATATACAAACGAATCTATGATTCCAGAAATGGTGAACACACCTGCACATCAAGAAAAAACATATCCCAGGTAATAGGACGTCTTTCAAAAGCCCTTACAAAAACAGTTGAAAACTCTATGTACCATTAAAAACTGCTTGACAAGAAGTGGCAGCATAGTCTTTGAGAAAAACAAAGGAGCACGATTCTTGAAAAGTGGTGGGGTACCGAAGCACTATTGTATTGCAAAAGTTGTCAATACTTAATCTTGATGCAGTAGTTGCAACTTGCAGAGTGAAACAGAATCATTCCTTCCAGAGAAAATAATCTTGAGTGTAGCGATGTGAAGGAGATATACTGGTCCTACTACCCCCCGCTCCCTCCCCTCCCTGTCATATTGCCATGATGGCGGACGCTGCTACCGCGCGCTGGTGGCGAGGCAGCAGAGGCAAGGCAGCCGCAGGCACCTGAGGAGCTTGGGCGCCCTGGCGCTCGCGCTGTGGCGGAGGGCGACGACGGCCGAGCCCCGGGTGCGTGTGTTGGTCGCCAGGGTGGCATGGCGGCTTAGAGAGGTGTAGATCTACAGGAGCTGACCTTGTGAGGGGAAGGAGATGGCGTCGGAGACGACGATGGTGCCGCGATGGAGGTGCTCACGGGGATGGCGTCGGCGAGGCTAGGCCTAGCGTCGCGAGGAGCCAGGGCGATGGGGGAGATGCTCCCAAGACCAGATTGGCGGCGGCGTGGAATCGCCTGGCCTCCCGATGCTAGGGTTTTTCCCGACCGGAAAAGATGCTTCCCTAAACGAAAGTCCGTCGAGTGTTTGGGCTTCCAAACACGCAGAAGTAAAAACTCCAGGGAAATGTCCGCGTGGGTTTTCTTTTTGGAGAAAATGCCGGGAAACCTGTGGGTTTTTAGGTTACCAAACTGGCCCTTAGGATCGCTGCAACAGCCATGCAGCTAGACTCGTAAGGACCATTTTATGATATATACTAATACTAAATATGTTACATTGTGTCGATAATTATGCAATTCGGTATATTTCATAAAAATCTTTTATGAGCTGCATGCGCACGAATTTATGATGGAAAGAATGTGCAATGAAGGGAAATGAATTGCACGCATAGAAACAAAAATTCGTATTTAATGTTTTATTTCCTTCATAAATATAGGATCCCTTCAACAGCCATGCAGCTAAACACATTAGAAATAGTTTATAATATATATTGATACAAATTATACTACACGGTATAGGTATTTATGCAATTCGGTACAGTGCGTAAAAAATCTGCCATATTGTTCACTAATGGACGCATCTCCGGGTTGGAGCGTAAAAACCTTAAGTTTTGAGCATAAAATCTCTCAATTATAAGCGTAAATACCGAGCCAATGTGAGATGTTGATAGCTCTAATAGGTTGTTATTACGATCCTATTTTATGGCAGATCCGAAAAATATGGCAGCAGCATGCATGCAGTTTCTATTTTTATATAGATCCAAAAATTATGGCATGCATGCATGAGTCAAACACGTTCCCTTGCATGCGCGTAAATTTAAAAAAGATATGTGTGACGGTTTCTATTTTAAATGCTTTATTTTCTCCATAAATTTAGGATCGATGCAACTAGACTCGTAATGACAATTTTATGATATTATATACTGATACTAAATTTGCTACACTATGTAGATAATTATGCAATTCGGTATACTGCATAAAAATCTGTTACCAGGTGCATGCACACGAATTTATGATGGAAAGAATATGCAATGAAAGGAAATGAATTGCATACATAGAAACAAAAAATCGCATTTAATATTTTATTTCCTTCATAAATATAAGATTTCTCTAACAGCCATGCAGCTAAACGCATTAGAACTAGTTTATGATATATACTGATACAAATTATACTACACGTTGTAGGTATTTATGCAATTTGTTACACTGTGTAAAAAATCTGTCATGTTGTTAATTGGTGGACGCATCTCCGGGTGGAGCGTAAAAACATTAAGTTTTGAGCATAAAATTCCTCAATTATAAGTGTAAACACCGAGTCAATGTGAGAGGTTGATAGCTCTAGTAGGTTGTTATTACGATCCTATTTTTATGAGAGATCCGAAAAACATGGCAGTCGCATGCATGCGGTTTATATTTTTATACAGATCCAAAAATTATGGAAAAATTGTGGGAGTTTCCATTGCATGCGCGCAAATTACGAATAACATAAATCAAGTAATTGTCTTTCCAATGTGCATGCAAAAAATATGCATGCAGTAAACTGATATACGAACTCCGTGTTCAAGCATAAAATCGTACAGTTTTAAGCGTAAATAATACATGTGGTAGGCATAAAACACAATAATCGAAAAGAAAACACGAATCGAAGGAGGTACTGGCAGTAGGACATCGTCGATGACACAAGCACAAATGTAGGTCGTTACTCAGGCCGTCCAAACTGCTCCAGATCGGAGAAAGTCACGCGCGATTATCGCTGCGCGCATCTAGCGCCTTCCGTGACGCCTCTTGCTCGAAACTCGCGCCTCATACGTCGCCGTAGCTACTCGCACATCGACGGGCGCGTGCTTGTTCGCCGGCCTTAGAAGTGTCGCCTCCTCGGGGCCTCGGGGACACCGCCGCTTGCCCGCACAAGGGCCCCGCTGTCGCTCGCCCTCTGGATCGGGGAGCCGCCGCCACCGACCTAGGAACCGTCGCCACTACTCCGGATCGAGAAACCTCCGCCACCGCGTATCGAGGTTATGGAGGTGCGGCCACCGGCTGAGGGTCCACCGCCGTGCACGCTCTTGGGCAACGCGGCGTCGCTAATGAATCGGGGTGTAGCGAAATTGAACCCTAATACTCCGGATCCTATTTTATAGACGTCCGGACCTGGTCCAGCTCGACCGGATTGCACTGTCCGACCTGGGCTTTCTCTGGTTATTGGAAGCTCAGAGCTCTTAATATATATAGCACCGGCCGAAGTAAGTTTATGCCATTATTACATTACCGTTACCGTTACATTGATGAATAAATAATTCCACTAGACACCGTACCGAGGTAAAATTAAATAGTGAGGAGTCAACAAGGATCATCAGATGGACGTGCTGTTAGGGATGCCCATCCCTGTGACACCGGGCTGAGAGAAGGGCTTCATGAGCTGGTACGGCAAAATGCCGGCGCCGCACCGGTTCTTGAGCCTGCGGTCCTTGTTCCTCTCGTCCATGATGCCCTCGATCTCCTTGAGCCGCGCGTTGAACTTGCCGTACGCATCCTGCACCGTGGCATCGTCGTTCCACGGCGCGGTCTCCATCCCGCCCAGGTACTCCTCGTCGGGGGAGTGCGTGGACAGCAGGTCCAGCACGGCCATCACCAGCGTCGCCTGCACCTGCGACGGGAAGCACTCGCGGAGCGCCTGGTCCGGGTTGTCCAGGAACGCCGCGAGCGCGGTGGCGTCGACGGGCTCCTCCACCGGCATGTTGGTGCGCGCGATGGACGGCCGGTTGGGGAAGTAACCCGCGAAGTCGTACTGCCCGAAGTTGACGGCGGCGTGGTGCGCCGACGCGACCCAGATGATGGTGGTCAGCGCGTGCGCCAGGCTGTCCGGCGAGTCAAGCGCCGGCCACCCTGGCGCGTCCTTCTTGTCGCCGTGCCCCACGGTGCGCACGTCCGTCCAGAACGCCTGCAGCTCCGCGTCGCCGGCGAGGGTGCTGGCGTCCGGGTAGAACCGGGCGACGTACGCCGTCACCCAGCCCTTGATGGCGTCCCAGACGAGCAGGCCATCGTTGGCGAACGGGTAGTCCGGGATCGTGAGCCTGAGCCCGTGCTCCGCGGCGGGGTCCTCCACGGCCATCCCCCTGCGGACGAGGTCTGCGGGGAGCGCCTCCGTGTCGAAGCGCCAGAGCTTGTCGTACGCCACGGAGCTGAGCTCTATGGCGTACCTCTGCGGCGAGAAGGAGAGCTCGATGATGCCGCCGGCGTTGATAAGCGCCGACCGCGCCAGCGCGTTGATCCGCATGGTGTAGCGGAAGTGCGGGTGCAGCAGCTGGTACACCGGGTGCATCTCGCTCAGCTGCCGGTTGGCCGCGATGATGTAGGGCTCCACGGCGCAGTGCGTGCGCAGCCAGTGGGAGATGAGCTCGTGGTGGCCCGAGTCGTGCGCGCGCACGTGCGACTTGGCCATCCGCCACAGCCACGACTCGGTGGTGTCCGTCGACGAGGTGAACACCCGGCGCCACTGCGGCTGCGTCGGTGACGCCGGCCGCGTCAGCTCGATGGCCAGCAGCCGCAGCGTTCCATCGTTGCACAGGAAGAAGATGGTGCGCGAGCCATACATGGTGGTGTGCGCCTGCGCCCGGATCCTGTGCACGTATGGGAGGAACAGGTCGTGGTAGTCCAGCATGAAGAGCCGCTTCTGCGACACCGCCTCCGCCACCGTCATCACCCGCCCCATCTGCCGCTCCAGCACCTCCGCCGTGATCGCTGATTCCGCCTGTCCGTACACCGCCGGGTCCAGCTTGCTCTTCAAAGGGAACTCCTGCAAGATTCAATATTTTTACGTGGATCAAAATCTTGCTACTGTATATGTATGTAGAAGATAAATTGAATAAATAAAAAAAAGTTATATTGGACATGGAGATGGACTTACTCTGACGAGCTCGATCGCGTACGGGTTCATCCCGGCAAGCGTCTCCCTCGCGAACTCCTCGTCCCTCAGCCACGCAAACTTGTCCTCTGCATTGCCCAAACCATTGCATGAATTTAAATATAATCCCTCCGAAGTATAAAAAAATCTGAATAATTTTAGATATATACAGCTCTTTTGTGCTGAGTGAACGAAACCGAAAAAAAAAGGCTATATAGCGAGATGTACGACGTACTCTGGACATTGGCGGGCCTGTCGAAGAGGAGGACCTGGTCGCCGGGGCCGTCGCGGAGGAGCTGGAGCAGGCGAGGCACGACGCTGCGGAGGAAGCCCAGCTGGTCGGCCTTGGGCAGCTCGACGCCGTCCTCGAACAGCTTGTCGATGACGAAGAAGGACGGGAACGCGAGGTTGGGGTCGATGAGCGTGGACTGCACCGCCGGCACGGCGGCGTGGAGCACCGAGCGCAGCGTGGTCACGGAGAACTGCAGGTTCTTCACCTCCGAGAACGCCTCGTCCCTCGGCACGTAGTTGTCGCCGCTCCTCGTCTCCGTGCTTGGGTCCTTGGCAGACATCGGGCGGCCCGTGCGGCACCGCCGCGGGTAGGGGAACTGCGCGCTGCCGCCCAGGACGGGCCGCGCCTTGGCGGCGTCGCTGTCGGGGTCGCCCAGGTCGTTGTAAGTGGCGTAGTCGTAGATGCGGTCGCTGGGCTTCCGCTCGCCGCGCCCGTCGCCGCGCTTCTCCTCCAGGTCCTTGCTCCGGTAGCTCCGGAGCCCCGGCGGCGTCTGCCCCGGCAGGTAAGGCTGCACAGTGCACACCATCAAATCTTCAGCAGTGCGCAATTGCTCTCTCTCTCTCTCTCTCTCCTGAGAAACTTCAGTGTGGTCATTCGCTCGTGGTGCAAAGTCAAACCATCGCTGTTGTTGGGCCCGGCCGGCCCACGTGCTATATTTTGAGAGTTATTTTCTCTAATTGATGAGATCATCGTGCCAATTTCATTGGTAGTGAAGATGGGTAAGACTAGTTGAGATCTAGACCGTGCATGCGTTATTCAGAAAGCTTGACTGCTTCTGATGCAGACGCGCGCGCGGTCTACAGTTTGAACGAGATGGCTTGACATGCTGAATTGCTGATGCATGCATGGATGAATAGCCTAAACCTAGAACTTTAAACAAAGAATGGTCTAAACCTAGCTAATAACCGTCAACCTCGTGACTCGTGAGATCTAAGTCGCTGGAGTACACGTAAAGTACACAGCCCCGGTAATTATTAATTCCCGGATTAAACCCAGTCATTAATTAGCGACCGGTCACGGGTTGTACCTTGTTAGCGAAGAAGACGCGCTTCCCGTCCCCGGCGGCGTCGCTGGACTTGGGCTCCACCCACGACCTGCACCGGATGGCGAGGAGCGGCGCGGCGCGGGCATCGTCGCTGCCGGAGTCGGAGTCGGAGTCGCTGCCCGAGTCGGAGTTGGTGTAGAGGCTGACGTCCTCGAGGAACATCTCGGTGTGGTGCTCGTTGGTGACCAGCACGGCGCCGACCTCGCCGAAGCCCGGCGGCAGGTCGAAGTCGGCCTCGTAGGTCACCACGTCGGCGTCGTTGTCCGCCACCTTGTGCGCGTAGCTCCGGAGCGTCGGTTTCTCCCGCCCCGTCTCTGCTTCCATGCATGCACGCGTTTCCAAGACGAAGCAAATTATTAAGCAACGATTAGTTTGTTAGGCTATATCCAACAGACTACCTATCATACTCTTTATTTCAAACTTCAATCTATAAACATTGTTGTCTATAGTACAAATAAAACAATACTGTTTTGCATGCATATATATTTCAAAACTACGATCGATTTTTATTTAGTTGCTTGGGTTGACACTTGACAGCTACACATGCATGCATGCACTTTCTTCTAGATCTGCCGCCCATTGGACGAAACTGCATACATACCATCCTACCACACCTGTAATTCAGATCGAGACCGTTGCATGTCACTGTTGTACATTATTATCTCGATCCATCCATCCATCCATCCACCGTACCCCTGTCTGCTCTTCATGTCGTTCGCATCGATCGAGCGATGGGCAGGCACACGCACGCATGCACGCATGTGATGATGCATATATATATGCAGTAGTAAACGCAGTAGTGGCAGTTGTAGCTAGACGTGCACACAACAGAGCATCATGCTTGAGATCGGCCAGCGAGAGTGAGACCACGACGACCCTCTCGACCCGTCAGGTCAAGGTTCCTCCACACCCACTCCATGCCATGCCATGCCATGCATGCATTTTTCGTGGTTGCAGGGCCGCGCGCGTTTTTTTTTTCCAAAGTAAAAATGACATGTTGCAGGGGCCGCGTCTCCCAAAGTACAAAGGACATGTTGCAAACAGCGACATGAGGGGGATACGCGTCAAACTGTCAATTTTATACATTTGACTGGCGACTCAGTCATGATCGAGAGGTAAGGCACGACGACTAGTAGTATAGTACGTACCATGTGAAACGTAAGATTGTTTTTGTACACCATCTAATTAATAATGTAACCGACTACACTGCAAAAAAAGAAACTAGCACGTTCATTAATTAGGACCCATTATTCTTTATTAGTCCGTTCCAACTTCCCAATACATACTAGTTTCGTCACACTGTTTTTAAAAAGTTGTCACGTTAATATTTATCTAGATAACTGTGCATCAAGAGTTTTATTCTCCTATATAAATAATTCGTATTTAATTTTAAGGGTATACTCTAAGTAGGTAGATGTAAAAAAACATAAGAAATACATTATTGAACATCTCTAATACGGTTCTATAAGTCTAATTAAGATACGATTTCACACATACAACCCATATAAAGATACAAGGAATAGATATATTAGATTGTATTTGGAGAATCATAACATAGTATGATAGTATTTAGATTGTACATATTCTTAAACTATCTCGTCTCCTATAAAGCTCTCTAATAGCTCTTTAATTTAATTGCATGTCACGTTATTCCGTTTGTGAAAATGGTCTTACTTACTTTCTTGCGTCCCAAATCAAGAGAGCAGGCGGAATCGTGGGAGGGGTAAGAGCGAGCGAGCGAGACCGACGACAGAGAGTGGATGGAGTGGTCACGTACTCGCGTCGAGATGGGAGCTGACGAGCTCGAGGTAGAGCGACCTTCCGATGAGGTCCTTGATGTCGTCGATGGCCCTGGACGGCCTCAAGCTGTTGAGGAACCCGCCGGCGGTGACCTTGATCGTCGCCACCGCCGTTACACGCGCCTCCGCCATGGCCGACGTCGACGCTGCTGCAGCGCTCGCGCCGCTACTGCTGCTCGGCGTCTCCGACCGCGCCGACGACGACGACGCCACGCACCCTATGGTCTTCCTCCGCGACCAGCGCCGAAGCTGGACCAGGGACGACGACGGGCGGCTGCTCAGCGAGGAGGAGGGGGAGGAGGAGGAGGCGGCGGCGACGGCGACGGGGAAGAAGAGAAGCCCTGCAGCAGGACCTCGCGCTGGTGCTGCTCTGCTACAGCGGCTACGGGCGGCGTTGCGGAACGGCTTGAGCTGGAGATGCATGCTGCCTGCAGCTCCAGGGTGTTTATATATTGTAAGAGCTCGCGCGCGCGCGCGGAGCTTTGGGCTTGCGTGTGTGCTTCATCTAGCTTGGTGCTGTCTGTTCAATGGCGTGCGGGCCGGTGACCGCACCATATATGCATGTGGTGAGCCCGACGACGTGGGCGCAGCTTCGCCGTCCGCTCCGCGCGCTAAGCTACGACGACGCCACACGAATCTGACCTAGATTTTGCTTCAAAGCTGCGTCCATCGTGGACATCGCCGCTGACAGCGTCGTCGTTTCGGCTTAAGATCGACTGTAGCAGGAAATTAAAGTTGCGGCACGGGATCGGATAGAGACCATTTATTAGTAGGTCCGTGTAGTAATACATAACGGGCTAGGGTTGTTGGCCTGGGTCTGACTTTGAGAATTAGTGGACGTTTAGTTTCTATTGACTAACTTTTAGTCACTATATTTTATTTTTATTTTAATCTCTAAAATGTTAAATACAAAACTAAAATTGAGTTTGAGTTTTCGTATATATCAATTTATATACTAAAACGGAATAAAATAATTGATTAAAAATTAGTCCATAGAAACTAAAGCCTCCTTCAGTAAATGAGTAAGAGTAATCCAGGTCCAGTCAGCACGAGAAAATTTTGATTTTATCAACAGATACTTGTAGTTTACAGCAGAACAGTCCTCCCTCGGGTATGTTGAACCATTCACGTGTAAGACAAAAGGCGTGTTTTTAGCGCTGCTAGATATAAAAAAGTCAAAGGTCCGATGTTTTTTAACCAAGGAATTAGTCAAACATATTGTTGGCAAATCCTATTCTCATTGGTGGGCATCGAGGACAGTAATTCCTCATGTGTTTTACAATGTGGCTTGTAAAAGAAGGAAACGAATAATCTATCTGAACACAATAATGAAGTAGCATATAGAAGAGCATTCGGTCCCTTCGAGAGCACCGGGTCGGAGAGTCCAGAAGAAAAGAGAGAAAATCTTGCAATACATATATATAAAGTTGTATCCTCAGAGATTAGATCATGTCCATTAGATTTTCTATACGATCATCTAAAATATTGTTTTGCATTATAGACTCCACTATTCATAGACTAAAGTTTAAATATGAGAATTGAATATGTAAATTATTGGAGATACTCTTAGGTGCTGTTTGGTTCAATAAATGTAACGCAAAGGGTAATGGTAATGGTTTACATTCGATTACTGTCGGTAACAAGTTTGAATAGTCCGGTATCAATTTTTAGTATGGTATCTGATTACGGTGGGACTAAAACAAACAGGATTTAATATTATCACTTACCCATTACGTTACAAATATCTGAACCAAACGGTACCTTAGTTCCTTTCACATGCTCCTACGACGGGCATCACCCTAACCAACATGCGGGCGTTGGTCGTCACACGGGCAAGCACGTGTTAGATCTGAAAGTTCGGACTAGACCATTTAGAATCGTTTAGGTACGATCTGAAAATAGGATTAAAAAGCATGGTCTGACATAAAAAATGGGTCGGGCCGATGACCCGAATAGTCGTGACGTACAGGGGTATTGCTAGATTTTTTAGAAAGAACTGAACTAAATTACTACAGTATTTAAGCCACTTCTACACTATATTGTATACATTTTAAATTTTAGAAGAGACTTCAATGAGGCTCTATGGGCTCATGAGCGCTAGGGCAGGCTTGATCCCCGCCCGCCCCACCACTGCCTGTGTCGTACTGGGACGGAGCCAAAAAAAAGAAAAGACTGAACTAAACTACGTACTAACTACAGTATATAAGCCTCTTTTACACTATATTGTGTACAACACGATTGGATGGGACATGCTTCGGCTGGCACGACACGAAGTGAAAAACTAACATTTAAATGGTCCTTTCATGTTCAAATAATGTTTATCTCTTCATAAAAGTTATAGTAAACATTGATACTTAGATTCGTCTTAGTAGAATATGTGTTTTTTTAAAAACACACACATAGTAATTTTGAGTCACATTGTGTCGCTGTTTCATACGAGCACCGACGACAACATTTATAATGCTTATTTTAGATTCGGATGGTGTGCTAGTGGACGCAAGAGTTATAATGGTTCGGGCTATATGTACCTACGTCGGTCTTTAGTGGCTTTACGCTAACGACATCAGATTGGTCATAGTAGGGATTTATGAGTGGACGAGAAAGGAAAGAGCTCCCAAGTTTCTAGAGTACGTGCATGAGTGAGGCCCAAAGTCTCGGTGCTGCGAGCCCTAGTGCTGGGAATTGAGCCGGGTCGGGCCAGCCCGGCCCCAAGCCCATCGTGCTTCGTGAAAAACAGGTTCGGGCCAGCAAAGCCCAAAAGATTTTTGGGCCGTGCCGTGCCAGCCCAAAGTGTAAAAACAGTGGCCCAGCCTGGCCCTAAACCACGTCGTGCCTTCTTTGGGTCGTGCCGGCCCAAGCCCGGCCCGTATATTTGACCACGTAAAATCAAAATATTACAACTATATAAAGTACATAGCTTACTAAATTAAAGATATTAAACAATTCTAGCATCATTTGACCACACAAACTGCAAATATAACAACAATATAAAATCGATATCTTACTAAATTAAAGAAAATAATTAGATTGGGCTTAACTGGGCCGTGCCGGCCCATCTATGCGGGCTGTGTCGGGGGCCCGACGGGTCGGAAATTGAGGCCCGGCCAAGCCCGACTTCGGACCATGCTAGCCCGACCCAAATTATTTCGTGTCGTGCCGTGCTTTGGGCTCATATTTTCAGGCCGTGCTCGTGCTGGCCCGAAAAGGCTGGCCCATATTCCCAGCACTAGCGAGCCCCATGAGTCCTCCTTTCTACTCGTACGCATGAGTTGTGTGCGTCTCTTTATCGTCGACGCGTTGCCCTCTCCTTTTACGTTGAGGTCGACTCCTTTTATAGCCTAAGTAAGATGCTTTTTACAAGGATCTCCATGGAGGAGTACGAGTATGACTTATATTAAAAGTACACTATGCCTCATACTAAAAATCTCTCATGAAACAATATATACAAGATCTGACTTGATGCGTGTGAAGTTATTATATCACAATATTGTACCAGATTGCATTATTGCACCGTGAATAATACGCACGCACGGACGCGCCCATCTGGATGTAGCTAGTTTAGGGAATTAATCCATCGTTTTGGAGTATGAGTATATATATATTACACTGACTGGCGTACGGCCCTCTACGGTATGCCCAGTCAAAGTCGTACCCAAACGCGGCCCTCTACGGTATATCATGCGTATGTCATTTGTTTATACTAATAAGAGCAAGATAAGCATGATGCATGCTTCCATATTTATTCATTATGCCACTGATTGGTTCCGTGTGTACCATAAGACGGACTCTCCATATGCGTTGACCAAGCGGCGGCCTTTGTTTGGTTAGCTGTAAGACAAATCTGTACCCGCAGCTGCATGCGCAAGCTAAAATTGGCTTCTCTTGTTGCATGCGCAGATACGTAGATGGCATCCTGTTTCCAGCGGCCCTAGCTCGCACGAGCTCGGCCACACGCGTCCACCCAACCAATTTATATAGAGAGGGAGTGTAGTGGTAGTAGATGTAAAGAATTCTCTGATCGATTGCCAATACAAGTGGCCAAACATGCGGTGTCGTAAGGTCATCACGTCATCACTGGCTAGCAAACACGACACTATATTAAACATGATACTATTAGGTAGGCACTATTAGTAATCGTGTCATGTCGTACTTATAAACGTGCCCAACCATCGATCCAGGCACGCGTCACTATAGTGCATATGACATAATTTGCTTTACGAGATCAAAGCATCTAGAACGTCTTTAATGTAAGATTGTATCTATAATTCCAAATCATGAATATTCGTAGCAGTATACATGTAATTTACGATCATAGGCACATATCGCAAATGCATCCATAGACCAGTAGTTGATCCAATAAGCCATACATAACGTCGACCATTTAAGTGTGTTATGCTCGTGCCAATCAATCATGCAGAGATAGTAGCCAAGACATAACACTACATAGCACTGGGTCTCGTGCCATATATACTGGCGCAAACACTATATAGATCATGCGGTGTCATGCCGAAACATTGCGGACCGACACCATCTAGCTGTCTATAGTTGCAACCGAGTCACGTACGCACGACTGGAACCGTATGTATAGTATTGGGCTGGGACGGACTTAGGTAGAGCCTAGTGAAGGCACATACCTCACTCATTTATTTGTTGTATGTAGTAGAACCTAGATTTTCACCGTGAGATCCACTGTTCAGCCTAACTTAGATGCTCCTATTCAGTCTGGCCCTGGTATTGGGTGAGCTGCAACCTAGAACCTACCAGTAGTTGCATTGCATGCAGTTGCGGTTGCAGCACGATTATCGGAAATCTATCCTATCATCCGAGGTTGGTGTGATTGCGACTACTACTGACTAGGGCACGATGATTGGCACAGGGTCGTCGTCATCCACTAATCGTTGCAACTGACAAGTACTTCCATGCTCCATGCATTAAATTAATGTAGTTGCGGCTGATCACAACTCATACAGCAACGACCTATAGCTATAGCTAACCTGCAGCAGCAGCATATAGTTAACGTAATTAACAACCTGCCAACGACCTTATATATCTTTGCTTCTCACTTGTCAAATAGCTGACGATCGATGAATGAAGAAGAACACGTTTACGTAGCCTCAGCAGAGTCGTACTCGTACCGCTAGCATAGATAGCACTAGTAGCAGTAGTGCCAAATTGCACGTCGGCTGCAGCATGCATGTATGTGAAAGCGCAGTAGTCAGGCCAGGAAGGGTTGCGACTGCGCGGTAACTTGCACGGTGTTGCATGGTGTTGTGCTGACGAACGTCGTGACATGCATATCCATCGCCGGCCTAGCTAGTAGAGCGTAGGTTTCGTCGGAAGGCGACGACGTCTCTGTCCGAATCCGATCGACCCGGCAGCTGACGACGACTACCAGCTCGTCAAAAAGACGTTTCTTTCTCGCATCGCATCTACGACAACGGCTAGCTGCGGTAGCGCCGGCCGGCTTCGTTTGCTTTAGCTAGCTCGCATCAGCCAGAGAAGAAGATGGAGCTGCTGCTGGCTGCCTGGGAAGGTAGCTAGGACGTGCGGTTGTCGTTGTTCGTCGCCGTGTCCCTACGTACTGTCCTGCCTGCGTAGTATAGTAGTACTCCTATTTGACAACGGCAAGGCAGGACGTACGTATACGCGCGGTAACTTCTTTTTTTTGTCTGTCGTGGATCCGGATCGATATGATCGATCCTCTGCGTGCGTCTCTCTTGCACGTCGTTGCCTCGCCCGCCGGAGACGATGTGAGTGGTCAAGCGTTCAAACAAAGAAGGAGAAAAACAAAATACAATAATTGTCCAAGGACAAAAGTATATATGATTATTTAGGGCATTTTATTCCACCAATTAAGATGTAATAGAGTGCTTTTATCAGGTTTAGAATTGATAGTCATCATGCATATTCATGCATGCTATATATTATTCAGACTTTAGAGAGAGCGTGTTGCTTATGAGCTGAGTACGCGTACGTGCCTTCTGTGCGTCAAGTTGAGATTTTTTCCCCCTACTTGCTCCCATATAAAATAGTTGGCGTATGCGTAAAATATTAGCAACATTTATGTTTCCAAATAAACTTATTATAAATAAACAGATTTGCAGTTCAACCTAATAATATCAAGTATGTAACACAAATACTAATATTGTTTATAACTAAAGTTAAGAATAGTTGATTCCTTGAAGAAAAAAATAGTAGAGATCGACGACTACTTTGGCACGGAGGGGAGGGAGATATTATACACGTATCATCCAAAAGGAACATTGCACTTTCCACGAATTCGGCTTCCAACTCACGGTGTTTGTCTTTGTCTTTGTATGATCTGGGCTGGAAAAGACTTGTAGACAGTTGGGCTATACCTGGATCTGGCCCAGCAAGATGGAAGAAGAATGCAGGCAGCAGCGCGCGTGTTTGGACTGTGCCTGCCACAGGTCGCCCCTTCGCTGTGTTGTGCGGTGCCTGTTGGAAATTTACGTATTCCCGCAAACCGGCCCATCTACCGATGCTGGCCCGCAAGATTTTCTACGCCTGTACTGAAATTTTGAACTACTTCCTTACGTTCGCTTCTGATGTCGCTGTTGTCTATATCTATAGTTAGTTAAACCTAAGTATATTTAATTTCTTAGAAAGCAAAAAGGGATCGAAAGTGAGTAAGTAGGAAGTACTCCTGTCACGCCAGCCTAAACATCATGATGTGAAGTTTATGCTAGTCTCTTTTGCCTAGGTTAATACTCCCTCCGTTTCTTTTTATAAGTCGCTGAATAGTGCAATTTTGCACTATCCAGCGACTTATAAAAAGAAACGGAGGGAGTAGCTACCAGGTCAGTGTCAGTTGTTTTGGGATATAGATGATGGGGTTTTACAAGATAAATATCTTGCCTATATTATTGATAGTAAAAAAAAGCCCAACTATTTTTGGGAGTGAGGAGGTAGAGACCAAGACAGAGACAGGGATGCATGTTTGTATGTCTGTGCGCATCACATCGATGCATTTATGCGTAGAGAAAAGCGTACAATGGAATAATAATAGCTAGGGACCAGGCAGCAGACGGAGAAAATTAAGAAGATTGGCACTGCCAACCTGTTTCCATTAATTTTGAGAGGGGGGTCATGAGTCCACTTTCGGTGCAATCGGTTCTTACCGACGGTCACTTTAGTTATCAATATCGTATAACCGATCGTATGCTATCGTCAACCCTTATCTGTTATATTACTTTAGTGCATGGTTTTTATTAATATCAGCCAAAAAATATATTAAAATAAATCATGGGATTTTATTAAAATAAAAATATATTCGATTAAATAATTAAGCAAATAAAAAACTGCATAATCCGTAAAAACAAATAAAACAAAAAAACATAAAGAATATATAAATTACATAATTCTTAAAAATAATTGATATGGTACTGGTCATCTTTGTTGTTTTCCTCTTCCGCCTCCTTCCCATATTCTTCCCCATATAAATTTAATTACTTGATCATCCTTTTAAGATCAACTTATGAGTCCTTTCATATCACCGTCCATCTAAGCGGTCGAGCGATCCGATAACTTATTCAATTGCTCAAATAATTTTAACTGAGTCATTCTCTGGCTAGCCTTAGCTTGTTCAACATACCCTTCTTCGTAATAGAGGATTTGACGCTACTCGTTGTTGGCACCTTCCGTTTGTGTTGAGCTCTTGCCCTATTACAATCGATAGGACGTGTGGCAGCCGATATTGTCCGGTGGTGCGAAGCTATAATCGATGTCCAAATTGAGATAAGACTGTCGGTGTTTTGGGTCCGACCGCGCACCCGGGTTACCCCTCAAGGTGCTTTCAGGAGTAGGACGGTGTTATCGATTGTAGCTCGATGGTTCGTGCTGCATGCACGAGAAACAGTGGACAGCGGTTTACAGGTTTGGGCCGCTTTGAGATGCGTAACACCCTACGTCCTGTCGAGAGTGCTTTATGTGGTGGGTTACAAGAAGATTCTCTAGCGCTGAAAACGTAGAGAGTTGGGTGGGAGGCTAAGTAGCGGGCATATGATCTGAAAGGGTGCCCCCTAGGCCTTATATATTCGACCGTGAGCAGTACATATAGATATGACAACAACGTGTACCTAAGAAATAGTGAACCAACTGAGTTTATCCTCCTATAATCCTGCTGACCCATTCTCGCTCGGTTCCGTTGTACAGGGCTCCTGCGCGGGAAGGTCGGGCCTCTGTTGTGATTACTGCTCGAATTCGTTGGGTCGTCTTGGGCTCGTGCCGATACGGCCTTGTGTCGATTCGCTTCATTGGTCGTTCCTCCCCAGGCCCACGAGGGGGATGACCTTACGAATTATGGGGCCCTTGGGCCTTTCGTGAGGTCTTTTATCCTTCTGGTGGACCCGGGTGATATCTGTCCCCCACAAGCCCCCAATCTTTGGGTCGATTCTGAAATAAACGGCCCAAGGATCCTAGGTCCAGCTTGCAGTCAGTTCTGAAATAAACGGCCCAAGGTCCAGCTTGCAGTCTTTGACTTTAACAAGGGATGCCTTGGAGATAAGCCTGCCGAGCCACTGCTTCTGAGTTCTGAATGATCCGGTAGAAACAATTCTTCACTGTCTTTTTCTGCCTTTATTACTCGAAATTTGGTGTTCTGTCTCAGACTTATGCTTCGGAAGCCAGCATTTTTGTACCGTAGGACTTCAAATTTCATTGGGTGCACCGAAGGTGCACCCAATGGGTGTAGCCCCCGAGCTTCGAGTGGATTTTTGCAGATAATCCACTCGAAGGTCTTCACTTCAAATATTATCAGAGACCACTTTTATCTTCCACTTGCGCTTTTTCAGAGGTCATGAGAGCATCTAGAGGGGGGGTGAATAGGTGATCCTGTAAAACTTGAAACTTAAGCCACAAAAACTTGGTTAAGCGTTAGCACAATAATCGCCAAGTGGCTAGAGAGGAGTCTCAACAAAACACAATAACCACAAGAGATCAATCACAGAGATGGCACGGTGGTTATCCCGTGGTTCAGCCAAGACCAACGCTTGCCTACTCCACGTTGTGGTGTCCCAACGGACGAGGGTTGCAATCAACCCCTCTCAAGTGGTCCAAAGACCCACTTGAATACCACAGTGTTTTACTTGCTTTTCTTAATCCCGTTCGCGAGGAATCTCCACAACTTGGAGCCTCTCGCCCTTACACTTGAAGTTCACAAAGAAGCACGGAGTAAGGGAGGGATTAGCAACTCACACAAGACACAAAGATCACAGCAAATACGCACACACAAGACCTAGACTTAAGCTCAAAAGACTAGCACACTAGAACGGAGCTCAAATCACTAGAATGTCGAACAAGTGCGCAAGAATGGAGTGTGAGTGATCAAGAGTGCTCAAGGAATGCTTGGTGTACTCCTCCATGCGCCTAGGGGTCCCTTTTATAGCCCCAAGGCAGCTAGGAGCCGTTGAGAGCAATCCTGGAAGGCAGATCTTGCCTTCTGTCGACTGGCGCACCGGACACTGTCCGGTGCAGATGTCCTTCCTTATTTGCCGAAGCCGACCGTTGGAGTCTGAGAGCCGTTGGTGCACCGGACACTGTCCGGTGCACACCGGACAGTCCGGTGCACCAATGTGACCGTTGGCTCGGCCACGCGTCACGCGCGGAATCCTCGGCCGACCGTTGCCCCGGCTGACTGTTGACTCACCGGACAGTCCGGTGCACCACCAGACAGACCGGTGAATTTTAGTCGTACGCCGTTAATCATCTCCCGAGAGCGACGAGTTCGCCTGTGAACGGCTCACCGGACAGTCCGGTGCACCACCGGACAAACCGGTGAATTATAGCCGTACACCGCCGTCGAAGTCCCGAGAGCAGCCTGTTCGCCAGAGCCAGCCTGGCACACCGGACACTGTCCGGTGCACCCAGACCGAGCAGACTTTGGCTGAACAAAGCCATCTCATTTCCAATTCAATTTTTCCTGTTTCCAGCACTTAGACACAATACATTAGTCCATAAAACAATGTACTAAGTCTAGAAACATACCTTTTGACATGATTTGTACTTTGTCCACCATTTTACATAGATTAACACAAAGACACTTGTGTTGGCACTCAATCACCGAAATACTTAGAAATGGCCCAAGGGCACATTTCCCTTTCAATCTCCCCCTTTTTGGTGATTTATGCCAACACAACATAAAGTGACTAGAACAAGTGTAATATCAATGCAAATGAAAACTCAAAGTTGTTTTGAATCAAATTTGACATATATGGATCACTCTTTGCCACCACTTGGTTTGTTTTTGCAAATCAAACTCAATTTCCTATCTCTAAGTCAAATCCACTTGTAGAGACATAAAGAGAGGTATTCCAAAAGAAATTGATCAAGGATTTCAAAAAACTCCCCCTTTTTCCCATAATCAACACTTCTCCCCACAAGTGGCCAACTTTTGACACAAGAGACAATAAAAGAGTTTTGACAAACCAGACAATAAAAGAGTTTTGACAAACCAAAAGCTCTATTCTACTATTTTCAAAATTTCTCAAGTGGTAGCTGATCCATTTATTGCGTTGGCCTTTATTTTCTCCCCCTTTGGCATCAAGCACCAAAACGGGATCAATCTTGGCCCTTTAACCCCATTGCCTCACCAATAATCTTCAAGTAAGAGTACAAAGGCAATAAGAGTACATGAGATGAACTTGGAATAAGTTACCCTCTCATCAGAGTGCAGTGGAAGTCTTTCATGGTCCAAGTCCACCTTTTCCCTTTCAAACCTCCTTTGAGACTAAATCAAGCAAACTCAAGCAATCGATTAGTCTCAAAGGGTCAAGTTGTAACACAACTCCCCCTAAATATGTGCATCACTTGCAAAAGGACTTGTGAGGTCCGGGGAGTGATTGTACAACTTGAGCACCACAGTAAGCAACAAAAATGCATAAGGAACATGATCAAAGGCATAAATACATGTATGTTATGAATCAATCCAAGTTCCGCGAATCTAGGACATTTAGCTCACTACATAGCCTGCAAAAGGTCTTTTCATCTAAAGGCTTAGTGAAGATATCGGCTAGCTGGTTCTCGGTGCTAACATGAAACACTTCGATATCTCCCTTTTGCTGGTGGTCTCTCAAAAAGTGATGTCGGATGTCAATGTGCTTTGTGCGGCTGTGCTCAACAGGATTTTCCGCTATTCGGATAGCACTCTCATTGTCACATAGGAGTGGGACTTTGCTCAGATTGTAGCCAAAGTCCCGGAGGGTTTGCCTCATCCAAAGTAGTTGCGCGCAACACTGTCCTGCGGCAACGTACTCGACCTCAGCGGTGGATAGGGCAACGGAAGTTTGTTTCTTAGAGTTCCATGACACCAGGGACCTTCCTAAGAATTGGCACGTCCCCGATGTACTCTTCCTATCGACCTTACATCCAGCATAGTCGGAATCTGAATATCCAATCAAGTCAAAGTTAGACCCCTTTGGATACCAGATCCCGAAGCAACGCGTAGCGACTAAATATCTAAGAATTCGCTTCACGGCCACTAAGTGACACTCCCTTGGATCGGATTGAAATCTAGCACACATGCATACGCTAAGCATAATATCTGGTCTACTAGCACACAAATAAAGTAAAGACCCTATCATAGACCGGTATGCCTTTTGATCAACAGACTTACCTCCTTTGTTGAGGTCGGTGTGTCCGTCGGTTCCCATCGAAGTCTTTGCAGGCTTGGCGTCCTTCATCCCAAACCGCTTTAGCAAGTCTTGCGTGTACTTCGTTTGGGAGATGAAAGTGTCGTCCTTGAGTTGCTTCACTTGGAATCCAAGGAAGTAGTTCAACTCGCCCATCATCGACATCTCGAATTTCTGCGTCATCACCCTGCTAAACTCTTCACAAGACTTTTGGTTAGTAGAACCAAATATTATGTCATCGACATAAATTTGGCACACAAAAAGATCACCATCGCAAGTCTTAGTGAAAAGAGTTGGATCGGCTTTCCCAACCTTGAAAGCATTAGCAATTAAAAAGTCTCTAAGGCATTCATATCATGCTCTTGAGGCTTGCTTAAGTCCATAGAGCGCCTTAGAGAGCTTACACACGTGGTTGGGGTACCGTTCATCCTTGAAGCCAGGGGGTTGCTCCACGTACACATCCTCCTTGATCGGCCCGTTGAGAAAAGCGCTCTTCACATCCATTTGGTACAACCTGAAAGAATGGTGAGCGACATATGCTAGCAAAATACGAATTGATTCTAGCCTAGCCACAGGAGCAAACGTCTCCTCAAAGTCCAAACCTGCGACTTGGGCATAACCTTTTGCCACAAGTCGAGCCTTGTTCCTCGTCACCACCCCGTGCTCGTCCTGTTTGTTGCGGAACACCCATTTGGTTCCCACAACATTTTGCTTGGGACGAGGCACCAGTGTCCAAACTTCATTACGCTTGAAGTTGTTGAGTTCCTCCTGCATGGCCAACACCCAATCCGGATCTAGCAAGGCCTCTTCTACCCTAAAAGGCTCAATAGAAGAGACAAAGGAGTAATGCTCACAAAAATTAACTAATCTTGAACGAGTAGTTACTCCCTTGCTAATATCACCCAAAATTTGGTCGACGGGATGATTCCTTTGAATCATCGCTCGAACTTGGGTTGGAGGTGCCTGAGGTGCTTCTTCCTCTTCAACTTGAACATCCTGTGCTCCCCCTTGATCATGCGCCTCCACTTGAGGTACCTGCTCATCATCTAGGGTTGGGGGATGCACCATAGTTGAGGAAGAAGGTTGATCTTGCTCCAATTGTTCCTGTGGTCGCACATTGCCAATCTCCATGGTGCGCATTGCGGCCGTTGGAACGTCTTCTTCATCTACATCATCAAGATCAACAACTTGCTCTTTTGGAGAGCCATTAGTCTCATCAAATACAACGTCGCTAGAGACTTCAACCAAACCCGATGATTTGTTGAAGACCCTATACGCCTTTGTATTTGAGTCATAACCTAATAGAAACCCTTCTACAGCTTTGGGAGCAAATTTAGAGGTTCTACCTTTCTTTACAAGAATATAACACTTGCTCCCAAATACACGAAAATAAGACACATTGGGTTTGTTACCAGTTAGCAGCTCATATGAAGTTTTTTTGAGGAGGCGGTGAAGATAGACCCTGTTGATGGCGTGGCAAGCCGTGTTCACGGCTTCCGACCAAAAACGCTCGGGGGTCTTGAACTCTCCAAGCATAGTCCTCGCCATATCGATGAGCGTCCTGTTCTTCCTCTCTACTACACCATTTTGCTGAGGTGTGTAGGGAGCGGAGAACTCGTGCTTGATCCCCTCCTCCTCAAGGAACTCCTCCACTTGAAGGTTCTTGAACTCGGACCCGTTGTCGCTCCTTATCTTCTTCACCTTGAGCTCAAACTCATTTTGAGCTCTCCTGAGGAAGCGCTTGAGGGTCCCTTGGGTTTCAGATTTATCCTGCAAAAAGAATACCCAAGTGAAGCGGGAAAAATTATCAACTATAACAAGACCATACTTACTTCCTCCTATACTTAGATAGGCGACGGGTCCAAAGAGGTCCATATGAAGCATCTCCAAGGGTCTTGATGTGGTCATCACATTTTTGGTGTGATGAGAGCCTCCCACCTGTTTCCCTGCTTGACAAGCTGCACAAGGTCTATCTTTTTCGAAATGTACATTAGTTAGACCTATCACGTGTTCTCCCTTTAGAAGCTTGTGGAGGTTCTTCATCCCCACATGTGCTAAGCGGCGATGCCACAACCAGCCCATGCAAGTCTTAGCCATTAAGCATGCATCTAGACCGGCCTCTTCTTTTGCAAAATCAACCAAATAAAGTTTGTCGTCTAGTACACCCTTAAAAGCTAGTGAACCATCACACCTTCTAAAGATAGACACATCTACATTTGTGAATAGACAATTATATCCCATATTGCATAATTGACTAACAGATAACAAATTATATCCAAGCGACTCAACTAAAAACACATTAGAAATAGAGTGCTCGGATGAAATAGCAATTTTACCTAACCCTTTTACCTTGCCTTGGTTCCCATCACCGAATATTATTGAATCTTGGGGATCCTTGTTCTTGACGTAGGAAGAGAATATCCTCTTTTCCCCCGTCATGTGGTTTGTGCATCCGTTGTCGATAATCCGGCTTGAACCCCCGGATGCATAAACCTGCAAGGCAAATTTAGGCTTGGGTCTTAGGTACCCAACTCTTGTTGGGTCCTACAAGGTTAGTCACAATTGTCTTAGGGACCCAAATGCAAGTTTTATCTCCCTTGCATCTTGCCCCTAACTTCCTAGCAATCACCTTCTTATTCTTTCTATAAATGGCAAAAGAAGCATTGCAAGCATGATATATTGTGGAAGGTTCATTAACTTTCCTAGGAACATTAACAACATTTCTCCTAGGCATATTATGAACAACATTTCTCTTACCAACATTTCTATCATGCACATAGGAAGAACTAGAAGCAAACATGGCATGAGAATCAAAAGCATCATATGCATTACAACTCCTATAAGTATTTCTAGATTGTCTCCTATCATGGTACATAAAAGCATGGTTCTTTTGCACACTACTAGCCATAGGGGCCTTCCCTTTCTCCTTGGCGGAGATGGGAGCCTTATGGCTCGTTAAGTTCTTGACTTCCCTCTTGAAGCCAAGACCATCCTTAATTGAGGGGTGTCTACCAATTGTGTAGGCATCCCTTGCAAATTTTAGTTTGTCAAATTCACTCTTGCTAGTCTTAAGTTGAGCATTAAGACTAGCTACTTCATCATTTAGTTTAGAAATGCACTCTAGGTGTTCACTACAAGTATCAACATTAAGATCTTTACACCTAGTGCAAACATGTTCTACACAAGAGTTAGATTTACTAGCTACTTCTAGTTTAGCATTTAAATCATCATTAACACCTTTTAAAGTAGCAATGGTTTCATGACAAGTAGATAGTTCATAAGAAAGCATTTCATTTCTTTTAACTTCTAAAGCATGAGCTTTTTGTGCCTCTACAAATTTATCATGTTCTTCATACAACAAATCCTCTTGCTTTTCTAAAAGTCTATCCTTTTCATTCAAGGCATCAATCAATTCATTGATTTTATCAATTTTGTTTCTATCCAATCCCTTGAACAAACCAGAGTAATCTATTTCCTCATCGCTGGACTCATCATCACTGGAAGAATCATAAGTAGTACTGTCTCGAGTACATACTTTCTTCTCCTTCGCCATGAGGCATGTGTGACGCTCGTTGGGGAAGAGGGATGACTTGTTGAAGGCAGTTGCGGTGAGTCCTTCATTGTCGGAGTCGGAGGAGGAGCAATCCGAATCCCACTCCTTTCCGAGGTGTGCCTCACCCTTGGCCTTCTTGTAATTCTTCTTCTTCTCCCTTTTGTTCCCTTTTTCCTGGTCACTTTCATTATCAGGACAGTTAGCAATAAAATGACCAATCTTACCACATTTGAAGCATGAGCGCTTCCCCTTGGCCTTGGTCTTGCTTGGCTGTCCCTTGCGACCCTTTAGCGCCGTCTTGAAGCGCTTGATGATGAGGGCCATATCTTCATCATTGAGCCCGGCCGCCTCAACTTGCGCCACCTTGCTAGGTAGCGTCTCCTTGCTCCTCGTTGCCTTGAGAGCAATGGGTTGAGGCTCATGGATTGGACCGTTCAACGCGTCGTCCACGTACCTCGCCTCCTTGATCATCATTCGCCCGCTTACGAACTTTCCAAGGACTTCTTCGGGCGACATCTTGGTGTACCTAGGATTTTCACGAATATTGTTCACCAAATGTGGATCAAGTACAGTGAAGGACCTTAGCATTAGGCGGACGACGTCATGGTCCGTCCATCGCGTGCTTCCGTAGCTCCTTATTTTGTTGATAAGGGTCTTGAGCCGGTTGTATGTTTGGGTTGGCTCCTCGCCCCTTATCATCGCGAATCGTCCAAGCTCGCCCTCCACCAACTCCATCTTGGTGAACAAGGTGACGTCGTTCCCCTCATGAGAGATCTTGAGGGTGTCCCAGATTTGCTTGGCATTGTCCAAGCCGCTCACCTTATGGTATTCGTCCCTGCACAAGGAGGCTAACAACACAGTAGTAGCTTGTGCATTTCTATGAATCTGTTCATTAATAAAAATAGGACTATCCGAGCTATCAAATTTCATTCCATTCTCAACAATCTCCCATATGCTTGGATGGAGAGAGAACAGGTGACTACGCATTTTGTGGCTCCAAAATCTGTAGTCCTCCCCATTAAAGTGTGGAGGCTTGCCGAGAAGAATAGAGAGCAAATGTGAATTTGAACTTTGAGGAATACGAGAATAATCGAAAGAAAAATTCGAATTAACCGTCTTTTGTTTCTCGTAGTCGTAGTCATCCTTTTGGGAAGAAGTGGACTCATCGCTGTCGTCGTAGTAGACGATCTCCTTGATGCATCTCGTCTTCTTCTTCTTCCCATCTTTGCGTTTGTGGTCCGAGCCCGAGTCGGTAGGCTTGTCATTCTTCGGCTCGTTGACGAAGGACTCCTTCTCCTTATCGTTGATCACGATTCCCTTCTCCTTAGGATCCATCTCTTTGGGCGATTAGTCCCTTTGTGAAGAGAACGACTCTGATACCAATTGAGAGCACCTAGAGGGGGGTGAATAGGTGATCCTGTAAAACTTGAAACTTAAGCCACAAAAACTTGGTTAAGCGTTAGCACAATAATCGCCAAGTGGCTAGAGAGGAGTCTCAACAAAACACAATAACCACAAGAGATCAATCACAGAGATGGCACGGTGGTTATCCCGTGGTTCGGCCAAGACCAACGCTTGCCTACTCCACGTTGTGGCGTCCCAACGGACGAGGGTTGCAATCAACCCCTCTCAAGCGGTCCAAAGACCCACTTGAATACCACGGTGTTTTGCTTGCTTTTCTTAATCCCGTTCGCGAGGAATCTCCACAACTTGGAGCCTCTCGCCCTTACACTTGAAGTTCACAAAGAAGCACAGAGTAAGGGAGGGATTAGCAACTCACACAAGACACAAAGATCACAGCAAATACGCACACACAAGACCCAGACTTAAGCTCAAAAGACTAGCACACTAGAACAGAGCTCAAATCACTAGAATGTCGAACAAGTGCACAAGAATGGAGTGTGAGTGATCAAGAGTGCTCAAGGAATGCTTGGTGTACTCCTCCATGCGCCTAGGGGTCCCTTTTATAGCCCCAAGGCAGCTAGGAGCCGTTGAGAGCAATCCTGGAAGGCAGATCTTGCCTTCTGTCGACTGGCGCACCGGACAGTCCGGTGCAGATATCCTTCCTTATTTGGCGAAGCCGACCGTTGGAGTCTGAGAGCCGTTGGTGCACCAGACACTGTCCGGTGCACACCGGACTGTCCGGTGCACCAATGTGACCGTTGGCTCGGCCACGCGTCACGCGCGGAATCCTCGGCCGACCGTTGCCCCGGCTGACTGTTGACTCACCGGACAGTCCGGTGCACCACCGGACAGACCGGTGAATTTTAGTCGTACGCCGTTAATCATCTCCCGAGAGCGACGAGTTCGCCTGTGAACGGCTCACCGGATAGTCCGGTGCACCACCGGACAGACCGGTGAATTATAGTCGTACACCACCGTCGAAGTCCCGAGAGCAGCCTGTTCGCCAGAGCCAGCCTGGCACACCGGACACTGTCCGGTGCACCACCGGACAGTCCGGTGCACCCAGACCGAGCAGACTTTAGCTGAACAAAGCCATCTCATTTCCAATTCAATTTTTCCTGTTTCCAGCACTTAGACACAATACATTAGTCCATAAAACAATGTACTAAGTCTAGAAACATACCTTTTGACATGATTTGTACTTTGTCCACCATTTTACATAGATTAACACAAAGACACTTGTGTTGGCACTCAATCACCAAAATACTTAGAAATGGCCCAAGGGCACATTTCCCTTTCAGGTCAGCCTTGTCTTGATCTTGCCTTATGCTTTAGAAGTCAGCACTTTACTTCTTCGGGGATGATGATCCATTGGGTGCATCGAAGGTGCACCCAATAGGTGTAGCCCCCGAGCTTCGAGTGGATTTTTGAAAATAATCCACTCGAAGGTCTTCATTTCGTGTCTTTTTTCCGGGAATCATCCTTCTCCTTTGCTGAATGCCTTGGAGATCAGCATTACATCATTGATACTACGCTTTAGAGGTCAGCGTACATTTTTGTCTTTGAGGCCGAGTACGCGATCTGCCCATATCTTGCTAGGTCTTGCCATTTATTTGATCTGCGACTTATTGGACGTTCGATAGATGGCCCTTGGCTAGTCTTCATGTCACTTCGTGCTTTGATGCTTCTGTCGATTAGACTTGTACCTCATCGGCTATATTTGGCTTTCCTTTGATTCCTGCTGATATCTTTCTTCTGTCTTGAAGTATTCATTGCATATACTGTTCGGATGTGACAGTGTTGAAAATATACTAATAATTCCTGGGCGTCCCCCCCAATGGGTGTAGGCAAGGGACGGCTTGGTACGCTGAGCGTTTAGCAAACTGCTTCTGAGTAGTAACTTGATGTGACCACGGGCGTAATCATATCGCCCGCGCAGTTGACTGGAGTCCCAATGGGTGTCGTGTTACGTGAAACGGCGTCAGCCGCCTGACGTGTCTTCAGACAGTTTGAATTGCATATTGAATTTTTGCGACTGTTCAGTGGCCGTGGTAGGAGGTGAGCGGTTGCCTTCTTCCTCTATAAATAGTGCTCTTGCTTCTCCGGCATTTTCACATCTCTTACTGCTGCTTGCTGTTTACCCTCCTCTTCTTCCTTCTGTTTCCAACATGGGCAAGAGTAAGAAAGGTGGTAGTTCTTCGCATCGCTCTGGTGACAAACGCAAGCGTGAGCCGACTCCTCCCTTGGAGGACTTCGGCGACTCGGAGTACTCGGAGGAGGAGTTCTCCTCCGAGTCCGAGGGCTCTCCGGCTCCTGCCTCTCCCCCGGCGTCGTCTGATGATTCAGACGACTCCCAGGGGATTGCCGCGGAGGTCTGGACCTACATCCGGTCTGTCGAGCGCGCCGGGCTCGCGGGCTCGGATGAGTCGGAGTACTCCTTGGACGAGGAGAACTCCTCGGACTCGTCCGAGGAGGGTGGTGGCGACGGCGATGGCGGTGACGGAGGCGACGGTGACGACAGCGGTGACGGCGGCGAAGGCGATGGCGACGGTGGCGGCAAGGGTGGCAGCGGCGACGGTGGCGACGGCAGCAAGGGCGGCAGCAGGGGCAGCAGCAAGGGCAGCAACAAGGCTAGTGGCTAGATGCCACTAGTTTTAATTATTAGTATAGATTAGTAGTAGTATAATGAAATAATGTAGTAGTAGTTAGTAGTATAGAGTAGTGAAGTATAGTGTAGTAGTAGGGAGGTCATCAACTCATAATGAGTTGATTTGTAAGTTCGGTTATGCTTCCCTTATAATGAAGAGTGGTTTCGCCTCACTTTTGTGCACTTTTATTTTACTTTCTTGTCATTCGCCGATCTCATTAATGCCTGAGGGATGTTTGGAATCAATGAATTACGCTTCTGACTGTTTTCTTTGCAATGTCAACACTTCGGTGATAGCGGTCGAGTCATCTGAAATCACGTTTTGCTTTAGAAGTGACGGCCGAGTTATTACTGACGATGTTGGCACTTTTCTGAAGTAATGGCTGAGCGATAGCGGCCACGTCAGTGTTTTAGAGATAACGACCGAGCGGTTACTAGCGATGTCAGTGTTTTAGAGGTAACACCCGAATCCCTTGGAACTGCGTCACCGCTTTAGGAATAACAACCAGGCGGCTGATGACGACGTCGGTGTTTTGGAGGTAACAGCCGAGCGATCGATGGCAACGTCGGCGTTTTAGAGCTAACAGCCGAGTGATAACAACAAAAGCTTTAAGTTAGATGCCTTGGCCAAGTCATGATCTAAAAACAACAAGGTGTCATCTGCATATTGCAAAATGGATCAACCACCGTCAACCAGGTGCGGGATAAGACCTTCAAATTGTCCATCATTTTTTGCCCTGTTAACCAGAATAGCCAGCATATCCACTACTATGTTAAACAGAATCGGAGAAAGAGGATCCCCTTGTGTCAAGCCTTTGTAAGTCTAAAAATTTCCTCCTATCTGGTCATTGACTTTGATTCCAACATGACCCCTTGTCATGATTGAATTAATCCAATTACACCATTCACTAGAAAATCCCTTCATACATAGAGTCTGTTGCATAAAAGCCCAGTTCACTTTATCGTAGGCTTTTTCAAAGTCGATTTTAAGAATGGCCCCACTTTGTTTCTTACGATGGAGCTCGTGGATCGTTTCATGTAAAATAATCACCCCCTCCATTATATTCCGCCCCGGAATGAAAGCAGTCTGGGTGGGGCGAATTAACTTATTAGCTATACTAGAGAGCCTATTTGTAAGTACTTTTGTAAAAAATTTGAAACTTACATTCAGTAAACATATAGGCCTATACTGCTGAATAGTTAAGGCATCCTTGCATTTTGGGAGTAGAATAATCGTTCCGAAATTAAGACTATATAACGGAAGGTTTCCCGCATGAAAATCTCCGAATAAAGTCATAAGTTCAGTCTTGATTAGGTCCCAAAAGGCTTGGAAAAACTCGGCCGGGAAGCCATCAAGGCCCGGTGACTTATTATGCTGCATTTGGAAAATCGCTTTCCTAATTTCATCTTCACTGAACTCAGAAGTAAGGTAAGAATTTTCCTCCACTGAGACCTGAGGAATATCATGAACCAGGCTCTCGTCTAGAGTAATCTCAGAAGTCGGCGCCGGTCCAAACAACCCCTTGTAGTAAGAAGTGTTATACCTCTTTAGTTTGGCATCACCTTCAACCACTTCATTCCCGTTCCTGAGTTGGAAAATTCTAGACTTTCTATGCCTTCCACTTGCGATCAAATGAAAATATCTTGTGTTGGCATCACCCTGAAGCAAATGAGTCGACTTTGCTCGTTGATACCACTTAATCTCTTCCTCCCTCAACAACTCATCTAATCTATTTTTAAGGCACTGCTTTAAATCTAACTCGTGTGCCAACAAGTTGTCATACTCCGCCTTCTTATCTAATGAATCCAGCTTATTTAAAATATTCTTCTTTTCCTTTTTATAAGCACCACTGGTGTTTTTTGCCCAACCACGAAGATGCTGACGTAATCTTCTTATTTTGTTTTGCCACTTCTACATAGGTGTTTGCCCACTGACTTCATTTGTCTAGATGTCATGAACCATATCATGAAAACCATCCCTAAGCAACCAACCTAATTCAAATTTAAAAGGTTGTTAGCAGGGACAAGGTGTGGCTTCCCCTGAGTTCAGTAACAGCAGTGTATGGTCAGATATATCACGGTTGAGGACAACAACCGAAGATAATGGAAATTTCTGATCCCATTCCGTTGTAACAAGGACCCGATCTAACTTCTCGCATGTGGGATTCGGAAGGTTATTTGCCCAAGTAAACTGGCGACCCGACAACTCTATCTCTTTTAAGTTAAGACCATCAATTACGACATTAAAAAGGAAAGGCCAACGTTGGTCAGTCAAAGGTTTATTTTTCTCGTTTTGATTCCTAAGAATATTAAAATCACCACCTATGATGAGGGGTAGAGTCGCATGACTAGTAAACTGCACCAACTTAGCCAAAAAAGCTCCTTCTTATCCACTTGTGCAGATCCATAAACCACTGCCAACACCCATTTAAAGCATCACTCTTATTACACAGAGTAAACTTAACATAAAACTCTCCCTCGTCAATCCCTCCAATATCAAACACATTCAAATCAACACCCAACAAAATGCCTCCTGATCGACCATCTGGCTCCTTATAGTGCCACAAGAAGTTTTTACCTCCACTTAAATTGCGCAAAACAGATCAGTAAACGAACGATGTACTGTTTCCGAAATGGCAATGAAGGATAGATTTTGTTCCTTAATCAGGTCAAACACAAATCTATGTTTTTTGGGGTCTTTAAAACCATCTGAATTCCAGAAAATGCCCTTCATTTTGAAATACTAGAGAGTTTAACTGAATTTTTACCAAATTTTGACTTATGATGAGACTTCACTGTACGAGCAAAAACCTCATGCTCACTGTGTGCGTCCATCACCTCCTCTAAAACCACGCTACAGATATTACCTAACATGAGCTTATCAAGCTCTGCTTCTTCTAACAACTCTCTCTCTCTCCTTTTTCTATAGCTCTACTAAAAACCTCATGACTAACCTGCAAACTAGGTCCAGAATTTTTATTATTAACCAGAAATTCTACAAACTTGTGTAACCCAATAGATTCATTATGGAAAGAAAAACCTAATGACTATAGGTTTGAAAGAACTTCATTATGATCAAATTTTTGTAACAGAAGATGAGTGCACCATACCTTCACTGAACGCAGTGTCCAAATTCCTTGCAGCCTTAAGCTTGGAAGCTCTCACAATGGAGTCACCTGTGCTTGATGCTGCTCTCCTCTTACTTCTCTTCATGACAGAGGAGCCAACCACTGCCTCCGGCACTGCCGCAAGCGCTAAGCCTTCAGGAGTTAACAAACTTGAAATCTTGCTAACTACGGCCTCATCACCAAAGGACAAATCTAGAGAACCTAAGCCTGGTACCAGTTCAGATCCCTCCATCTCACTGTCCATGAGTACCTCTGTCTCTTGCCCTCCTAGCAGTCCCACTTTCTTTGCGTTCACATCCTTGTTCTTTGGTACCCCTTCAATGTTGCTAGCTGACCCAATGACATTGGGAGCAGCTCTCCCTTTATGATTATCTGGAGCCCTATTATTTGATGAGTTCGCATTATTTTCTCCGCTATCATAATCATCCATATCCATCGGCACAGGATTATCCTCCAAAGTCTTCTCTTCCACCCGGAACTGCAGTTCATATAGAAAATCACCAACCACAACATCCACAAATTGTGGAATGATGCTAGGATCAAGCACACAAATGCCTCGCAAAACTCTTTTGTGCAGTAGTAAAGACCATGGACCTCTACTTGTTTTGTGTAGGGTAGGCGAACAATCATTTTTTTGGAAGCACATCTACACGACTCTTCACCTAATCTAGCAACCTTGACTCTATCGAGCAACTACATTCTTCCTCGAGCGAACGACTACTTCGACAACCGCTCGTATGACTGCACCACGTACCTCTTCCGGTGTCGATCCTAGATTAACTACTTTGAGCAGTCCATTACGACAAAAGTCTGATCAAATGATGGTAACAGTGTTTCCCTCCCTCCGCTACAGGTTCCACTAAAGCCTACATTACAAACTAAACTTATCTCTAGCATATTTGGTTACATATATGTCCCATGGATAAGATTTGTTGTTACCTTTGTTTGGTGTGTATATACGATGAGCGGACTATTTACGGTCGTTTATGTCATGTTGTACGAGACGTGTTTCTTTAATTAAAGCTTGTCGTAAAATAACTAGATACTTCCTCTGTCCTAAAATATAATTCTCTTTAGACTAAAAAAGATACATTCATTAATTAACATATGAATGTAGTTTGTATATATATAGAAAAGGACTAGAAAGAACTATATTTTAAAACAGATAGAGCATTTAACAATTATTTTATGAGGACAAAAGGATTGGTGGATACTCTTACTATCTCAAAATAATTGTCGCGGTTATATTTATTTGGATCAAATTTTCTTAAATTCAACTAGATTTGTAAGAAGTATCTATAACATGTATGTCTCCATATAAATCTATTATGAAATTAAAAATATATATAATAATACTAATTGTATAGTGTAAACATTAATACTTTATTGTATATATTGGGTTGGCCTTAAAAATGGTTGACTTTGAAAAAAAAAACGCGAGAACGATAACTATTTTAGGACGGAGGGACTTATTATTATTAGCTGTGTCCACCGGTCCGCAAATATGGACGCGTAAGCATGATATGAGTATGCAAACGAGATGTCCCATTGTAACCGTGCGCACGCACAAATAGAGATGGAAGGAGAGAAAATTTGTAGATTTTCGAGGGAGGACGGTCAGTGTCCTTTTTGCGGGTCTTTACCTTTGTGTGCTAAGGATACTCTGGCTTATTGTTTGTGCTAATAATTAGCCGGTAAATAATTAGCTAGCGAAAATTAGGCATGTATGTGTGGAGAATTGGTTAATAGATGTTCTTTTCTATTTATATAATTTGTTAGCACATATTAGCAAGGTTAAATGGCTAATGAACAAATAGTTTGCGAACCTTTAACTAATAATCAGCAAATTTATTAGTCAACATGTTTGGAGGTTAGTTAAGGTGCTAAAATTAGCATGGATCTTAAAAAAAAAGTTCCAAAAAAGCATGACCAGTTGCATATAGGGAGTTCTGCTTTCCACGTTCTTCTTCAGCGGACCTGCTGGGAACAGTAACAGCCTAAAGCGACGAATGATTGGCGTGTGAACATTACATGTTTCGACGACTCCTGGTCCTGGCCGCGTTTTATCGCATGCCGCGAGCACACACGTGCTCCACTCGATCGACGGGTCGGGTCTATCTTTACAGTACAGAATATGATTCCTCGCCGTCGCCGGTGGTGGTCTATGCGATCGCTCCAATATCCGGCGGACAGACGGACGGACGGATGCCCTGCAGGGTTCGTCGTCGACGGCGAGGACGACCGGTTGGAGCGTCGGGCTCGGACCACACGTGTCCGCGCAGACGGTGCGTGGCGTGTCTCACGGTGAACCGGGTATGCTGGCCACGACAAGACGGCGCAAGGGACAAAATTAATGAAGTTGTTGGATGACACCATGCTGCAGGGGAGGGTAGATGTAGCATTCATTATCTCAAGGTGTCTGGATCCAGCTCCAGCCACCCGTATGTCATTTTTACATGTCCATTTTATAATAATAATAAAAAGCAGTCGATCGTTTTTATTAATCATAAGAATAAGGGAGTTACTGTTCAGGCAAGCTCCAGCATGATGACCCGATCGATTGCGGAGAAGGATTTGTTCCGTTCCGTTCCAGACATTTTTCCAACCAAAGTCAAGGTGGATCTCTTTCTTTCTATATATATAGTTTATACATACATAAAAAAAGGGTCAATGTGAGCGTATCTGTTTGGACTGGAGCTGCTCTTCCGATCCAAGCGTGGAAGCATCATTACCACTCGACTCTATAGCCACTAGTCACTCAGTCAATCATCCACCTGCGCTGCCGCTGGAATTTAATTAAAAAAAAAGAGCCCGATCGATCCAGCAAAGTGCATCACGCCGTTCACGGCTTCAGGACATAGGGAGCTCCCAAGTTCTCCTCCTCCTCCTCCTCCACCTCCTCCTCGTCGTCGTCTTCTCTCTCAGGTCTCAGCCATCGTATCGTCCGGACCCACCGTATCCCCAGTCCGCCGGCGGCCGTCGATTCATTATCCCGGCCGCCCGGGCTGCCCGTAAGTCAAGCGGCGGCGGCGGCGGCGGCTAAGGTATAGCCAAGGCTGGAGCGAGGCCGGTGCGGCCGACCATCCCTGTGTGTGCACCCTGCAGAACCAACCTCACCCCCGATCAAGGTAGCAATGACTGACGGTAACATGGTTCTTTTTTTTTTCTCATAGCAGTTAGTCTCCATTACGATTTCCCCAATCTCATAGCAGTTAGTCTGACTTCTCTATACTCTTCAGCATGAATGATATATACTATGCATATCTGCTCTGCTAGGTTCTTGGATGGCGGGCGTGTGCGGGAGCCCGTTCTGCTCCAGGGAAGCTTCAGCTCCAGCTCCAGCGTCATGTGGACGATGGGACGAACTACTCAACTCCTCCACCTGCGCGAACAACATCCTGGCGACCGGCGCCGCTGCGCTGCTCGCCGTCGTCCTCGCGCTGCAGCTGCTCGTCAGGGTCGCAAGGAACGGACTACGACACGCGCCCGTCGTCGCGCTCAGCTCGCCGCTGCAGCGGGCCGCCGTGGCGGCCAACGCCTGCCTGGGCCTGGCCTACCTGGGCCTCGCGGCGTGGATGCTGGGGACGGACCTGACCCAGCGCGCCTCCGTCTACCTCCCACACCGGTGGCTGGTGAGCCTGGCCCAGGGGCTCTGCCTGCTCCTCGCCGGCTTCGCCTTCAGCGTCAGGGCGCAGCTGCTCGGAGCGGCGTTCCTCCGGGTCTGGGCGGCTCTGCTGGCCGCGTACGCCGCGTTCGTTTGCTGCACCTCGGTCGTGCACATGGTCGCAGACAAGGTGCTGGCCGTGAAGACGTGCTTGGATGTTCTGTCCCTGCCTGGTGCGCTGCTGCTCCTTGTGTACGGCATTCGGCACGCCAGGGAAGAAGAAGAAGGAGATGGTAACGGAGGAACCGAAAGTTCTTTGTATAAGCCTCTGAACGCCGAGGCTCACGACGACGGTGCGGCCGACTCGCGTGTCACCCCGTTTGCTAAAGCCGGGGTTTTCAGCATCATGACGTTCTGGTGGCTGAACCCCATGATGAAGAAGGGTTACGAGAAGCCTCTCGAGGAGAAAGACATGCCGCTCCTAGGCCCCTCGGACCGAGCGTACAGCCAGTACCTGATGTTCTTGGACAACCTGAACAGGAAGAAGCAGCTGCAGGCACACGGCAACCCGTCGGTCTTCTGGACCATCGTCTCTTCTCACAAGAGCGCGATCTTGGTCTCGGGTCTCTTCGCGTTGCTCAAAGTGCTCACGCTGTCTGCAGGCCCAGTGCTTCTGAAAGCCTTCATCAATGTCTCGCTTGGGAAAGGTTCCTTCAAGTACGAGGGCTTTGTTCTGGCCGCGGCAATGTTCGCTATCAAGTGCTGTGAGTCTCTGTCCCAGAGGCAGTGGTACTTTCGCACCCGGAGGCTAGGGCTCCAGGTGAGGTCGCTCCTGTCGGCCGCCATCTACAAGAAGCAGCAGAAGCTGTCGGGCTCTTCGAAGCTGAAGCATTCCTCTGGAGAGATCATAAACTACGTCACCGTCGACGCCTACCGGATCGGCGAGTTCCCGTACTGGTTCCACCAGACGTGGACGACAAGCGTCCAGCTCTGCATCGCTCTGGGGATCCTGTACAATGCGGTTGGTCTTGCCATGATTGCATCGCTGGTCGTCATCGTTCTCACTGTGATCTGCAACGCTCCTCTGTCCAAGCTGCAGCACAAGTTTCAGACTAGGCTTATGGAAGCACAGGGCGTGAGGCTGAAGGCGATGTCGGAGTCCTTGATCCACATGAAGGTCTTAAAACTCTATGCGTGGGAGACGCATTTCAAGAAGGTCATTGAGGGGTTGAGGGAGATTGAGATCAAGTGGCTGTCGGCGTTCAACCTTAGGAAATCCTTCAATGGTTTCGTGTTCTGGACATCACCGGTTCTGGTCTCGGCTGCAACCTTCCTCACATGCTATCTTCTGAAAATCCCTCTTGATGCAAGCAATGTTTTCACGTTTGTGGCCACTCTGCGCCTTGTTCAAGACCCAATTAGGCAGATGCCGGATGTGATTGGAGTCGTTATACAGGCTAAAGTTGCTTTCACTAGGATAACGAAGTTTCTTGATGCGCCTGAGCTGAGTGGACAGGCCAGGAAGAAATACTGTGTGGGAGATGAATATCGTATAGTGATGAACTCTTGCAGTTTTTCATGGGATGAGAACCCGTCAAAACCAACTCTGAAGAATATAAACTTGGTGGTCAAGGCTGGGGAGAAGGTTGCAATATGTGGCGAGGTAGGATCAGGAAAGTCAACACTATTGGCTGCAGTTCTTGGAGAGGTTCCTAAAACAGAAGGCATGGTATGCATTTTTTTGACTTTAGCATTTATGGTATATATATACAGCCTTTTCATGTGAATATACAACATTTTTTTGTTGGGGAAAACTTTTGTAACTTCATGATCTTAAAGCTCAATTGCAAGTGCATAACTGCCATAAGCAGTACAATACTGCTGTGTGCACTTAAGGACCTCGGTTTCTAGTTTCTTTCTCAAAATGCAACATGCAACAACAATATCTTATGCTCAACAAAGTCGTTATAGTTAATTTGTCTGATAATATTGGAAAACAGCATATTAATTGGTTCCTTCAAATTAAAATTTTCAGATCCAAATTTGTGGGAAAACAGCATATGTTTCTCAAAATGCATGGATCCAAACAGGAACGGTGCAAGACAATATTCTCTTTGGATCTTCAATGGACAGGCAAAGGTACCAAGAAACGCTTGAGAGGTGTTCTTTAGTAAAAGACCTTGAAATGCTTCCATATGGAGACCATACTCAAATCGGGGAGAGGGGCGTAAATCTTAGCGGTGGCCAGAAGCAGCGTGTTCAGCTTGCTCGTGCATTATACCAAAATGCAGACATTTATCTTCTCGATGACCCTTTCAGCGCTGTTGATGCCCACACAGCAACTAGTCTTTTTAACGTAAGTGGCAGATAACAATCATGAATTTCAATATTCATCATAGGATTTTTGAAACATCTATTTATTTGACAGGAATATGTCATGGGAGCTCTGTCAGATAAGACTGTCCTTTTGGTGACCCATCAAGTCGATTTTTTGCCTGTATTTGATTCTGTTCTGGTATGTTTTCATACTTTATCAAATCTATCTTTAACTTTTCATACCTAAGACGTTTTAAGTGTTTCGACTTCCTCGCTGATCAATCAATATTTTGTTAAATAACAAATTTCTATACCAAATAAAAAAGTCATACATTAAGCATCATAAATTGCTAATTTCAGAACCCCCCAAAAAAAGAGTAAGAAACACTTTGAGAAAAAAAGTGAAACATATCGATCCAATCCCTCCATTTTTATATTTATTTTGGTGACCATATTTGTTTGCTGATGCCATCTAAAACAAGTGTTGCTTTTTATCAGTTAATGTCAGATGGTGAAATTATTCGTGCTGCACCTTATCAAGATTTATTGGCACATTGTCAAGAATTTCAGAACCTCGTAAATGCCCATAAAGACACTATTGGTGTTTCAGATCTTAACAGAGTCAGATCCCATAGAACAAATGAAAACAAGGGATCGATTGATATTCATGGAAGCTTATACAAAGAGTCTTTGAAGCCATCACCAGCAGATCAGCTGATCAAGACAGAGGAAAGAGAAATGGGTGACACTGGTCTCAAGCCTTATATCCTTTACTTGCGCCAGAATAAAGGCTTCTTCAATGGCTCTATGGGTATTCTTTGCCATGTGATTTTCGTATGTGGCCAAATAGCACAGAATTCATGGATGGCTGCTAATGTCCAGAATCCTGATGTTGGTACACTTAAGTTGATTTCTGTGTACATTGCAATTGGATTCATCACAGTGTTCTTCTTGCTGTTTAGATCGATAGCACTTGTTGTTCTTGGGATCCAAACATCAAGATCTTTATTTTCCCAGTTACTCAACTCATTGTTCCGTGCGCCAATGTCCTTTTTTGATTCTACCCCTCTTGGAAGGATACTTAGCCGGGTAAGGATACTTAAACAAATTGTTCATATCCCTGAGATATATTGGGTGGTGAGATTGGTTTTCAACTTGCACCTCCTATATATTAGTTCTATTGTCAACGACCCCCCCCCCCCAGCAATCGAAGTGAATCTCTAAACTACTAGACATATAAAATATGCTAGACCAAAGTTCTGTTTTGCATTTGGATATTTCCTATTGATGGATGAACTTGCATTTTTTTATGCAGGTATCTTCAGATTTGAGCATTGTTGATCTTGATGTTCCATTTGGATTGATGCTTGCTCTTGGTGCCAGCATAAATGCATATAGCAATCTGGGGGTGTTGGCTGTTGTTACATGGCAAGTTCTGTTCGTCTCTGTGCCGATGATGGTTTTGGCACTCAGGTTGCAGGTAATTTTTGTGAGATTCCATTGGGTACAGTTTGTTATTATATATCATATAGCAGTTAATGTGCTTTGCTGCTGTTTTCTGCCAAGGAGTGAAAATAACATGTCTTATGTTCTTATTTACCACTGACTAAAATCTAATATGCTTGGTCATGCAGAAGTACTATTTAGCCTCAGCTAAGGAACTGATGAGGATCAATGGCACTACCAAATCAGCTCTGGCTAATCACTTGGGAGAGTCGGTTGCAGGGTCTATAACAATAAGGGCTTTCGAGGAAGAAGATCGTTTCTTTGAGAAAAATTCGGAACTTGTTGACAAGAATGCTGCTTCATATTTCTATAATTTTGCAGCGACTGAATGGCTGATTCAACGCCTGGAAACAATGAGTGCTGCAGTTCTTTCTTTTTCTGCCTTCATCATGGCTCTCCTCCCTGCAGGAACTTTTAGCTCTGGTGAGCATTTATAGAAGTTGCAATTTGCATGTATCTCCTTATAATATTGAATGATAAGTAAAATTATATTTGGTGCAAGAATGCTAGGCAGGATATTTGGTGAATAATGCAGAATATTTCTTAACCACTTATGATTTTGTATAAGAACTGCTGAACTTTGAGCCCAAGGAGTGCAGAATGGAAACACCAAGATTAATCCATGACTACTTAAAACCAAAACTACATGCATTCGGTATTGTTCATGTTATGGATATTTCAGTATCGTCATCAGAAACACTAACCACTTCATTTTGTGCATGTGCAGGCTTTATAGGAATGGCGTTGTCTTATGGTCTGTCCCTGAACAATTCCTTTGTTTTCTCTATCCAAAACCAGTGCCAGCTATCAAACCAGATAATCTCTGTGGAAAGGGTGAACCAGTACATGGACATACCAAGTGAAGCAGCAGAGGTCATTGAAGAAAATCGACCATCACCAAACTGGCCCCAAGTTGGTAGGGTGGAGCTTAGAGATCTGAAGGTAATCATATATATACAAACATTTACATGTATGCCTTACAATGGAACATTTTCATATTCTAGGTTCTAGAGAATTAACTCGACTGGTTTTGTGCAACAGATCAGATACAGGGAAGATGCTCCCCTTGTACTGCATGGAATCACATGCACTTTTGAAGGCGGAGATAAGATTGGTATAGTCGGCCGGACAGGAAGTGGAAAGACGACTTTAATCGGTGCATTGTTTCGTCTTGTTGAGCCAACTGGGGGGAAAATAATTATTGACTCTGTAGATATCACCACAATTGGCTTACATGACCTTCGTTCACGTTTGGGTATCATTCCACAAGATCCGACACTCTTTCAGGGAACCATAAGATATAATCTAGATCCTCTTGAGCAATTTTCGGATCAACAGATATGGGAGGTGCGGTGTCTTACAACATACACAACTATTCATGTTGTTTCTGGCCCTGTTGTACTAGTTTACCAGCTCAAACTTCAAAGCAATCACTTAAAGTTATTACTTTCTGTTCTTGTGCAGGTTCTTGACAAATGTCAGCTTCTTGAAGCTGTCCAGGAGAAGGAACAGGGATTGGACTCACTTGGTAGGACTCCTTGCTACACCTGTACTTTGTTTTTTCAGAACCCATAGCAAATTAAGGAATTCTGGAAGGATTTTCCATTGACAGACACACACTGAACACAACGTTCTATGGTAGCATGACATGTGTTTTGTCTTGTTTATTCTCTGTAGTCTGTACTGACTGAGAGTTTTTTTTTTGTATAGTTGTGGAGGATGGCTCGAACTGGAGCATGGGTCAGAGGCAGCTCTTCTGTTTGGGACGTGCACTGCTAAGAAGATGCCGTGTCTTAGTCCTCGACGAGGCCACTGCATCTATAGACAATGCTACCGATGCGATCCTTCAGAAAACAATCAGGACAGAGTTCAGAGACTGCACTGTCATCACTGTCGCTCACCGTATACCCACTGTCATGGACTGCAGTATGGTACTTGCACTGAGCGACGGTATGTTTTCTTCTTGAACTTGCTATAATAAATCAGAATCGAACTAATTAGACTGTGAAACTCTGTCTGAAGATAGCAAGCGCTTACATGCGAAGTCCATGCTAATGGGTTCTCAACCAAATTCCAGGGAAACTGGTGGAGTATGACAAGCCTACGAAGCTCATGGAAACCGAAGGGTCTCTCTTCCGTGACCTCGTCAAAGAGTACTGGTCGTACGCATCGAATGGGAATATCTAGAAGCCACCTCCAAACTACGACCGTTTGCATGTTTCCACTCGCTGCATCCTCTTGAAAGGAGATACAAGAATCTGGGCTTGCACATCCGAAGAACTATTGTATCTGAAATCTTGAGAAAAGGCGTCAGGCATTGTCATGAAATGCTTGTTGTCAAGTTTTCACCACTCGTTTTTCAGCAACTTTTTGGTAGTTTCTGTTTTGGGTCATTGCTTCCCTTCCAGGCGCTGAATAAAAGAAAACATGTCTCCATCCCCCCCCCCCCCTTCTTCTCCCCTCCAAAAAAAAGTAGAGGAAATCCTCAACATTTCTTTGCTCACAGTGATACTTTATGCTCATAACAAAAATTCTTAGGCTTGGTGCTCAACACTATTCCATTCAGAATTTGTGGTGTATGCTTACATTCGTACAAAGCTGTAGTAGGGTATATGATGTCTGTTTTTTTGGGGTGCAATCATGGCTTTTCAGCACCCTCTTGTTCATGTTTGATGTATATTCATCGGTGTCTGGAGCCAAGCAATTTGGTGGTAACTCTGTTTTTTCACTGCATGTGCATGCTGGATGATTGTAGATCCTTGCGGCTTATGTAGGTCACAAATTGGAATGGATGAACTGAATGAATGCACCAAGCAAGGCCCAAAACCAGAGATCCTCTGAACGCGAAGGATAGGATGGCGAAAAAGAAAAGGCGAAAGTTCCCTTGGGCCGGGGCTCCTTCTTCCTCCCTTGTTTCCGCTCCTGTCGCGCATGGCGCACATCAAGCTGGTTCGCGGGAGGAGGATGTTGGGCCGTCGTCTACAGTACGATGTGTGGCCCAAGGAGTTCTCGCGCCCTCTCGCATCGCGTCTCCGGGTGCTTGGGAAGGATGGTGCCAGGGGGTTGCGTCGCTTGCCCCAGCCCAAGCCCATGTGTCGCGGCTTCAGCTCCCTGCCGAGATTCCCTGCTCTCCAGCGGTCGCCAAAACCAGGTTAGGGTTTCCTCCCGATTTTGTTGGCGCTCACTCTTTCCCCCATTGCGCAGCCTTCCTCTCGCGTCTCTGGTCGCTCCCTGTCTCTTCACGTTCTGGTTTTCATGGCGGGTGGTGCATAACTTCCTTGCGTCCCCCGATGGCTGAAGAAGAGTGGCCTAGATTAGGGTCGGGTGGTGTCCGAAGTTTCTCGATGTCTGGTGGGATGGATCCGAAGAACAAGAACATTCCAAATCCCCCATGGGATCGTTGGGGACAAAAAGATACTGCCCAGGGTTCTCAATCCTGGAACAGAAACCGCAATCTTAGCTGGAGATTGAAGTCGCAGCCTGGGAAATCTGATCTCCATGAGGGTTTACTGTCTTCTTCCTCTGGAGATGGCATTCAATCAGGTAATCCCATCATATCCCCATTTACTTTGAAGAAAGAGAATGATCCTGTTCGTCCCGCTTTCTGTCAGAAATGTGGGGTTGAAGGCCATCATGCTAGAAACTGTTTTAATGCTTTATGGTGCGATATCTGTCGTAAAGATACCCATGTTACATCTCGGTGCGTGTTACCGAAACAAAGCAAGCCCAACATGCCCATTGTAGGTATGGCAGCTGATGGTCTAGGGTTTTATCTCTCTCATTTCGCTAAACCAATGTCCAAAAAACCAAAAAGGGTTTTCATCGTCTTGGTAAAGGTGATTGAGGGATTAGTGTATGTTGAAGATCTGGAAAATGACTTTGGTTTCCATTTCCCTTGGGGAAAAATGTGGAAGGCTACAAAATGTCATTCTGGTTTTTTAATGCAATTCCCTTCACAAGAATGTCTTGATGAGATGATGAGCTTTCCTGAACTTAAAATGAAGATGTCTGGTGCCAAGATTGTTGTAGTTCCATGGAGTTCTCGAGCCAAACCTAAATCTAGATTGCATACTGCTTGGGTTGTTGCTGAGAATGTTCCTGAGGAATTAAAAAATTATCAATCGATCTATGAAATTGGCTCCATGATTGGTGCAGTTGAAGAAGTTGATCTCATGTCTTTAGACTCTGAGGATATTGTGAGATTTAAAGTTCATATTAAAAGTGTGGCTATGATTCCGCCAGTTGTGGAAGTGGCTGTGAAACCATTTCTGTATGACATCTATTTTAGAATTGAATCCATCAGTGATGAAGGTTGGAATGATGAGACAGTTAACCTGGGCAAGAGAGCTTCTGTGGATATTCATGGGATAAATGATCCAGTGTTCGATAAATCTGGAAAAAAACCTAGAAATGAGGGTGAAGCTTTAGATGAAGACCCTATATCTAATTTTAGGTTGGGAGAGTCTTCCTCTCAAGGCAAAGAATCCCTTAAAGCTTCTGAAGTGTTCATGGATATTTCTAAAGATAAATCTGGTGTGGGTTTGAGAATGGTAGATCTTAGTGATGAGAAAGTTGATTTTGACCCTAATGAAGATGATCTGCTGAGTTCTCAAGAATTGGAAGAATTTGCAAAGGAGGTGGAAGAAGAACAAACTGATTTTCAAGCTAGAGTGGGTGAGATGATTTTAATTCCCTCAACTGAAGAAGAAAAACAAGATCTGATGGGCAAAAAATCAAGCGAGGTCCCTGTGTCTACATCTGATGGCGTAAGAAAGAGCTCAAGACTTGAGAAGAATGATGACATTAAAGTGGCGGACAAGGCTATATCTAGAGCTGAAGCTAAAGATGCCTTCCTTAACAAAGGTATGAATAATAATTATTTCTCTTTACTTGATGCTAATAATGAAGATTTGTTAGAAATTTCCAATAAGCTAGGAGTGTATTTGGGCCCATCTAAATCCACAACTATGGCTAATCTTGATTTGATTAAAGAACTGGAATTGTCGAGAAAGACTCTTGCTATTCAATCTTGCAAAACTAAGAAAAAAGAGGAACCTCTTCCTGATGATATTAATGAAATGGATAGCAGTGTCCATGCCGACTCTGACAAAAATATTGATTATGACTTTTTGGATGTTATGGTTTTAAGGAAAGGGAGAAAAATCAAACACCGAAAAAACAGCAAAAAAAAAGCTTCCCCTAAGTTTAGGTGTACACCTAATAGAAAGAAGCTGATAATTTTGGTCTCCCCCCATCCTTTTTGATGATAGGCCTCATTTGAAATTGTCAGGGTTTAGGGAATAACTCTAAAGTTCAGTTTCTGAAAGAACTCATTAGAGATGAGAAAATTGATTTTATTGGTTTACAAGAAACTCAAAAGAGCCATTTCAGTGATACTTGGTTGGCTTCGATCGCTGGTAGCAAACCCTTTGCTTGGTTTTCTGCTCCGCCTAATGGCAGATCTGGTGGTTTATTGGTGGGTTTCAATGCTGAGGTGTTTGATGTGAGAGAACATGAAACATGAGAGTTCATGATTCGCACCTTGGTTTTTCACAGAGAAAAAAATCTCATCTGGAATTTTGTTAACGTGTATGGTGCTGCGCAGAAGGAGAATAAAAGCAGATTTTTGTGTGAATTTTCATCCTTTTGCTCGAGAAGCAATGTTCCTTTGCTCATTGGAGGAGATTTTAATATTATAAGAAGAGCAGAAGAGAAAAATAAACCTGGTGGTGTTAATAAGTGGAGTTTTCTCTTTAACAGTATCATTGATCAGAATGATCTTGTGGAGTTTGAGTTGAACAACAGGTTGTTCACTTGGTCTAATAATCGGAATGACCCTACCTTTGAAAAATTGGATAGATTCCTGGCTAGCCCTGAGTGGGACATTGCATATAACAACATTACTGTCCTTGGTTTGAATAGGTCCTTTTCAGATCATGTTCCTTTGTGCCTTCGAACTGATGCTACTCCCAATGTTTGCAGAGTGTTCAGATATGAATTGTGTTGGAATTTTAGACCATATTTTCACAAAAAAGTGATAGATAACTGGTCTCTCCTAGTGAAGGCTAACCATAGTATTGATATATGGAAACTGAAAATTAAACGTCTGAAGCAAATGCTCAAAGGCTGGAATATTAATGTTGAAGGACATTACAAAATGATGAAAAAAGATCTGATGACAAAAATTGACAATTTGGATAACATCAGTGAAATGGTTGGTCTTTCGAAAGGGGACAGGATGGAGAAACTTGACCTTGAGTTGACTCTTAAAAAATTAGTAGATGAGGAAGGAATAAAGCTCAAACAGCGAGCTCGAGACAAATTCATTTTGGATGGTGATGAGAATTCAAAATATTTTCATTTATTAGCCAAGTGTAAGAGGAGGAAGCTTAAAATTATGACTCTTACTCATGATGACAAGGTTGCTCATGATGAAGTTGAAATCAATCAACTGGCGATTTCTTTTTACAAAAAATTTTTTGGTCCTCCTCAAGAAACTGGTATTTCTTTGAGTCATCTGAACATGAAAATGCTTGATGATGCTGACAGAGATAGCCTGACCAGACCGTTTGCTATGGAGGAAATTAAAGATGTGGTGTTTTCTTTGAAGCATAATAGAGCTCCTAGTCCAGATGGCATTCCATCTGAAGAGTGATTTGTTTAACCTCTTTAAAGATTTTCATGATGGCTCCCTTAACATTGAGAGACTTAATTTTGGGATGGTGACTCTTATCCCCAAAGTTCCTAATGCTATTGACATCAAAGCCTTCAGACCAATTTGCTTGCTTAATGTCTGTTACAAGATTATTACCAAAGTCTTAACCAATAGATTGGCTTGTTGTATCAATTCTGTGGTAAGTGATTTTCAGTATGGATTTATTAAAGGTAAGTATATCATGGATGGAGTGGTCTCTCTCTATGAGATTATTCATGAAGTAAAACAGAAGAAACAAAGTGGTGTGATTTTTAAGGTAGATTTTGAGAAAGCTTATGACAAGGTTAATTAGAATTTTCTTCATCATATGATGATTAAAAAAGGTTTTGGTGATAAGTGGTGTGACTGGGTAATGAGGACTGTTAAAGGTGGTAAAGTGGCCATCAAGACAAATGATATGGTTGGTCCCTATTTTACCACTCACAAAGGTGTCAGACAGGGTGATCCTTTCTCCCCTCTTCTTTTTAATATTGCTGCGGATAGGCTTGCCTGTATGATTCAAAAAACCAAAGAAGAAGATATTATCAAAGGACTCATTCCTCATATTATCACCAATGGTTGTAGTTGTTTGCAATATGCTGATGATACCATTTTCTTACTTCAAGATGATCTGGATGGGGCCAGAAATCTTAAGTTTATTCTTTGCTTATTTGAACAGATGTCTGGTCTCAAGATTAATTTTCATAAAAGTGAAATTTTTTGTTTAGGTAAGGCTACTGCTAAAGAAATGTGTTATGCTGACATTTTTACATGTCCTCATAGTTGTCTACCTATGAAGTATTTGGGGGTTCCGATTGATATAAAAAACTTTGCAAATCCCTGTGGTTGCCCACAGTTGAGAAAGTTGAAGGTAAAATGGGTTCTTGGCAAGGAAGATTCCTTAGTTTGGGTGGTCGTTTAGTCTTGATTAACAGTAGTCTTACCAATGTTCCACTATACATGCTTTCGATGTATAAAGTCCCCAAGAATATAGTGAAGAAGATGAATATCTTTAGAAAAAGACTTTTATGGCAAGGAGGCCATAGTCAAAAAAATACCATCTGGCTGATTGGAATATGTTTGTTCTCCGAGAGATCAGGGTGGTCTTGGGGTATTGGATTTACACAAGATGAATGAGGCGCTGCTTGCTAAGTGGATTTGGAAGTTGGAAAACTCGAATGGGTTATGGCAGACCATTATCAGACATAAATATGTTAAAGGGAGACCTATTATATCAGTGAAAAAGAGACAGAGTGATTCTTCGAATGGGTTATGGCAGACCATTATCAGACATAAATATGTTAAAGGGAGACCTATTATATCAGTGAAAAAGAGACAGAGTGATTCTCACTTTTGGAAAGGCATTCTTGCTGTTCGTGTCAGTTTTTATAAGTTTTGTAAAAAAAAGTTGGCAATGGCAGAAATACTAGCTTTTGGAACAATATTTGGAGTGATTCGGAACCGTTGTCATCCAAATATCCTAACTTGTTTGAGATTGCCTATGATAAAGATATCACAGTGGATAAAGCCTTTTCTTCGGATTTTCGGGCAGTGAATTTCAGAAGAAGATTACGAGGTGTTCTCGAAGATGATTACAATAACCTCATTACACAATGTAATAATACTATGATTTTGGATGAGGATGATAGTACATTGTGGTTATTGGGCAATAAAGGTTTTTCTGTCAAATCGCTTTATAAAGAAAGCAAATGTTCTCATATTACAGTGTCCTCTAATTTTTTGTGGAAGACTAGATTACCTCACAAAATCAAGGCTTTTCTGTGGCTTGTTGTGCATAAAAAGATTTTAACTAAAGACAATCTGTCCAAAAAAGGTGGAAAAGTAATCTTGATTGCGCCTTTTGTGGATTTCCGGAATCCATAGATCATTTGTTCTTTCAATGTTCGGTTGCTAGATTCATTTGGAGAATAGTTCAATCAGCTCTTGGCTTGAATTCTATTCCCAGCAGTACTGATGATCTTTTTGGACCATGGATTAACAGTTTTAACAAAACTGAAAAAAATCTGGTCCTTTTTTGATGTGGAGCTGTCATTTGGGCGATTTGGCGTTCTCGCAATGACTGTTGCTTCAATGCTAACCTAATCGATGATCCAACTAATGTGATTTTCTCTTGTTGCTACTGGATTGATACTTGGGCTATTCGTCAGAAAAAGAAGGAAAGAAAATTGGTGGAGCAAGGAAGCCTCAAAATCCGAAAGATAACAAGTGATATCTACAGCAAGGCTAGGGGTTGGAAGCCAATCGACAGACGCATTCAGTGAAGCTTTTGTTGGGTGCCTGTCATTTTGATTCACCTGTTCTGTTTGCTGTAATATCTCCTGGTAGCGTCAGGCTGGAAAACCTTGTCTTAGCTCGCTACTTTAGCTGTTAGTTTCCTGCTGCTTTAGTTCAGACTCGTTGATCTTTTCTTTTGGTCAGCTTTATGATGATATTCTGGTGCTTCTAGTCGTATGTTCTATTCAGGTCGTGTTGCAGGGTAGTTGATAATTGTGTGTCTTGTCGGCTCTTAATTTCTGGGGTCATTTATGATCACGTAAGAACTAAGTCTTTTCTATTTCGTAATGAAATAGGGGTATCCCCTTTGTCAAAAAAAATGTAGGTCACAAATTTAATAGTTGGCACAAAAAATGAGTAAAATGCCACTGCTTATTTGTTTTTTTTTGGTTGACATAAACATATCAAGGATGGAAGTGAATTAAGTATTCCGTTGAACTATGGAATCACATTCTGCAAGTCTGATGTACAATAGTACTCTTATATAAATAATCTCTTCGATTGCATTTGTAATCCGTGCTGTACAGGTCTTTTGTGTTGTAGAAATATCCATTTCATTGAAAAGAACTGTAACTATCTATCCAATTGCATTTTTTAATCTGTATAGCGTACATCGATCTATACAAGTGTCTTGTGTTGTAGAATCTCAGGGCCCCTTTGTGAGACTATCCGCAACCCTAAATTTCTACTCTAAAAAAATATGTTATCCCTATCAGCAAAATTCTTTACCCTATACCATAATTCTCTTTTCTACCGCCTGGTAGGACATAGGAGTCAGTTTTCATCCCTCCTTTCTACCGCCTGCCTGGTGGTCTACCAGCCAGCGTGAATAGCAATGGTAAATACCCACCAGGCATTGACACCCTATAAACCATCCCCACCCAAAAAACTTAAAACCATCAGAATTCTCATACCATACTCGTTAAATCACCTATATCTAAAAATCCGTGTATACGGCAATAAATAAAAAAAATAAAATCCTTTAAACGGCTGCGGTAATTCTCCGCCAACATCATGATGCCCACGAGGCCACGAATTGCTAACTTGCTCTACAGGCTACAAGTTCCCTGCTTACGACGGCAATGCCATTTAACATCCAGTACAGTCAAGAGAGCACCCTAAACTACATTATTCGTTGTTGTTATATTACAAAAGCAATGGCCTTCTCAGGACGGTGCCACAAATGAATGGGTCACGAGCTGCAGCTACATCAACATCCCGCCGCTCCATCAGCATGTTACCAAACTCTCCCCGAAAAAGCCTAACAGGCTGCACCGAGCACATTCATTGGACACACTGCAAACATGAGAACCGGCCCGGTAGGTAGGTTCAGACACAGGTATATGACACGAAGCAAAAAAAGAAACACTACATTTTACTTGCAAATCCACACAAGAGAGGTTGTAGGCAACCAAAGAAGTGGCTATTTGAAGACAAACTACCTGTGTTATGTGCCGAGGTACTGCATCAAGTCGTCGTCGTCCACCAACTCATCCAATTCATCGAAGTTAAGCATCGGACTACTGAAAGGAAGGAGGCTGAAAGGAAGACCGCCAAAAGAGCTGTCTCCGGCGTCGCCGAAGAAAGGGTTGTCCATGAGCTGCTGGTGGGTCTCGCTGACGATTGTCCCAGAACTCACACCGCCTGCTGTCGGGAGACTGTAAGAGCCGTTCGTGGCGAGAGCTCCTGATCCCGTGATAGGCGCTTGGTGATCCATAGGAAGTGGAAGTGGCAGTGGCAGTGGCTGCTGCACTGCCGAACCCTGGTGAGCAACTGGTGAAGGATCAAAACCAATAGGAGGCCCAAGACCAACATCCTGCTGAAATGAGTGTCCGGACCATGAGTTGGCAATATCACTGCCTTCACAAGCCAGAGGATGGCCTCCCAGATAAGTGTTTGATTGAGCAGCACTTGCTGCCTGGTTGCTGTTGCTGCTGTTGTAGTTGATGGCAGCAGCAGGAGATAGAAAATTCCCTCGACAATCTCCGTGCTGCTGCAAAGCTCCAATTGTAGGGGGGACATGTTTAGGGCTCATTGGCAGGTTAGTAATGCCCACCGCATCAATTGGGTCGATAAAGTTCATATCACCACCAGCTGCACTGCACACTACTTCTGGCGTCTTGTCGTTTCTTTGTGTCACTTCAACCTCAACCTCGGCAACAGGAGGGCGGGTTGAGGGGCCTTTCCGCTGTTGAGATTTAGATTTACTCATCTCTTCCTTGCTAATAGCTAGTTGGTTGGAGGATGTGTCATGGCGCCTTCTCTTATTAGTTCCTCTAGTTGAGGTCTGCTCCCCTCTAATCTGCAAGACAGGCTGAGCGTCTCCCTCGTCCTCTTTGGATGATGTGGAACGAGGAGGCTGCTCGAGGCGGTCGACATCATACTCGTCACTGCTGCTATATATGCCCTCGTTTCTGTCCTCTGAAGTGCTACTATGCCGAGCATTCTGTAGTAAAGCACTGCCAAAGCCGTGAACAGACTTCTCCTCGCGTTGTAGAACACCAAGCCAGATGAGGCTCTCCTTTGCAGTCATTTTGTCCTGCAGACACTTCGACTTCCTTACACGGTTCCTGATCTTATCGAAGTTTGGGGCCATGTGCTTGATCACGCCCGTCAGGACACCAACTTTCCAAACCTTCTTCAGGTCATGCGGTTTCCTGTACGGAGGCGCTTCTCCCTTTGGGAGGCCCAACGCAGGCCACCACGACTCGTTCCCTGTTGGCCACCAAGGGGGCGGGACACCCTTATCCAATGGATAGCTTCGCTGCTGCGGGCTGCAGTGTTGCATCAGCGCTGAAAGCAATGAGCCCAGAGTGCCGTCTTGGAGGTCCATCAAGCTATGCTGGTCCATGGCTCCGCCGCCCTTAGGGTTGCTCAGCATCGAGTTCTCAAGCTCGTATTTCACGATCGCTGCTGGCCCATTCTTGTCAAACTTCACCTTGTCCTTCCACCAGGCCCTGATGTTATCGGACGCACCACTGACAGGCTTACCTTTCTCAGGAATGATCCCGTACACGAACCCTCGGGCATTGCACACCTCCATCAGCTTGAGCATGTACTTGAGGATCCCGTCCTGGGCCCTCGTCATCTTCTTCCGGAGGGCTTGGTCTGAAATCTTCTTTGTCTTGGTCTTCTCCAGCTCCAGCCGCTGCAGGGCAAGCTTCTGCTGCCTCTCCCTGATCCTCTTGAGCTTGACCTTGTCCTTCCACATTCGTCGGGCGAGCTCGTCGGCATCGATCTCCTCGTCGCTGACATCGTTCTCGCTGAGGTTGTCGATGCCATCAACCTCAAAATCCGTTGCGTCGTCCCCTAACTCAGACGCAATGATAGCAAGATGGTCCAACATGGTCACTTCAAGCAGTCAGCTTTCCTTAACCAAGTTGTACCACACGCACCATCAAGATTCTTGCTCTGTATTCTCGCTCATCAACTATTCGAATGATAAGAAAATTCTACGGCAGCAGCCTGCACAGTATATATATGCATGTGGTCAGAACCTTTATTTCATTTTGTGAAGAAGAAGAGAAAATACTACTACAAGTCTACAATGCAAGTCACTAAGGGATAACCTTAGCAATGAAAGCTACGTTTTCTGGCAATCAGGACATGTTAGTCCACTGCGATGATCGAACTACGAACGGTAGGCAAAACCGAGCAACAAATCCGAGCAACCCTCGCAGACTCGCCGTCCATAGGCATCCACTAGCACTGCTCGGGCTAAAATGATTGGCAAGCATGACGCTCTAGAAGAAGAAAAAATAAATGGATACGTATTATTCTACACACACGGCCATTTTTTCTGAAACGAAGGGGAACTTGAACCCCCCCAAAAACCAATCCAACGACCGCACCAACCCCCCGATGGCGGTCCCTGCACAGCATCCGACGACGGGGCAATCCGAACCCCGAACGAACCGTGACCGCCGCAGGGAGCGGACTCGCGCCTGGGGACGGAGACGATTCGCCGTCCCCGACATCGCCAAAGCACTCCCCCCCCCCCCCCCCCCCCCCCCCCCCCCCCCCCCGAGAATGAAGCGCAATGAAAACAGGAACTCTGGTCCGACGAAGCCGTCGATGCGTACCTCGTCGAGGGGACGGTTCGCGGCGGCGGAATCCGAGAGGAGAATTTCGCGGCCGGGTTCGCAGGGTGGGTGGGTTCGCGTCGCGCCACCTCCCGCTGCGGCTGGTTTTTATTTGGAAGAAAAATTGGAAGGAGATGAGGGAGAGCGGCGGCGGTGGGAACAAGACGCACGAACCGACGAGCGCGAGGGAGAGCGTGCGAGCCAAAAAAGGGTGGGGTGGGGGGCAACCCGGCACTCGTCTGTCGTGGCGCGATGCCCGTCTGCGCGCACCGCGCAGTGGCGTGTGAGGTAGGCCACACCTCATCTTCCACGGAAGATCACGGACTACTGAGCTGTGCCAGGCGTGATGCTGTTATTTATTTGTAATAACCGCAGGATTTCATCTTCTATCTATAAAAATAGAAAAGAATCGTTTTGATTTTTGCAGCGGAGAACCGTTCCGTTCCGTCATAGCGGGCCAAATTTATCCTGGCCACACCCACAGGCATCTCCATCCTTCAAAAGCGAGAAACCGACCGTCCTCTGTGTTCTCGTGATTTTTATATATACCAGATGAGGCAAATCTTTTCATTTACCAAAAAAAAATCGAAGCAAATCCTAAATCAAAATTACTATCGGATAGAGCCAAAGTGCTCGGGGTTAATTCCTTTTCCTTGTACTGACAGCTCAAACACGGGGAAACCAAGCTGTTCCTGTTTTGTCTCGTGACGTGGAGAGAAAAAACGAGCCGGCATTCCTCGCCGATCTCACGCGTGACGGCGGCATTCCTCGCGTTTTTCGACATCATCACCGGATTTTGGCCGTGAATAAGACAAGAAAAAAAAAGATTGCTACGCTCGCTGTTATCGCTTGCCATTACGACGACGATGCGTTGCTGATTCAGTCTCCACCCGTTCCGTTTTCGAGACGCAGGAATGCCCCCCGGCCAATCGTCACATCTGCATTTCCATGTACAGTAGCGGCGGTTCGTTGAACTTGGACGCCATTTTGAGCTAAGCGTCCAGGTTCGACGTATCTTCCACAGGAACCCCCCACACACACACAAGCTGACAAGCAGGAAGGAAGATGCCGGCCCATTTGGAGGTTTACGGAATGGATCCACTTCCTACGGTCTTTGGGCCGTTGAGTTGGCCCGGGTGCGAAATCAGATCCACTCCGTGCGGTGGTTACAGGCCCGGCCGCCCGGCTGGTGCTGCCTTTTCTGCTGAAAAAAAGTTCATTTTATTTCTCTCCACTATTGCTGTAGTATAACCTTACTAGAACTAAATGTATATAATTAATAAATGTATATAATTAAAAGAAGGGAACATATATAATACAAATCATGTTTTGATGCAGACTCCGTGCAAATCTACTAAAAAAGTTCCAAAAAAATTGAAAAAAAACATGAATGTACATCTGTGTTTACCTCATCTATATACAAAATTTTTCATGGTCAAATTCATCTTGCTCTAGCAGTTACAAAAAAGACAAAAATTCTAATAATTAGTAATAGTTCAAATGCACCAAAAATTATCTTTTTTGTAACTGCTAGAGTAAGATGAATTTGACCATGAAATTTTATATATATATATATATATATATATATATATATATATATATATATATATATATATATATATATATATATATATATATATATATGAGGTAAGCTCATATGTACATTCATGCTTTTTTAGAATTTTTTGAAAGTTTTTTAATAGATTTGCACGGGGTTTGCACCAAAACGTAGTTTGCATTCAATATATTCCCTTAAAAAGGCATCTAAATATATTTTCGCGTATCCAAATATTTTATTTGGAATCATTGTTTCACAATCTTCTCTCTCTTATTTTTTAGGTTTTGTAACTTTGGAGACATTCTCTACGGTTTAATGTCCTTAGTTTTCTACCTAAAAAGAAGAACTGTCTCCAAAAATCACTAAACATAACATTGAGGTAATTCGTGTTTTTTTAGAGTTCATGGGTTAGATGTATAGTTTTAGAGCAGTAAAACCAGACTACGACAAAAGTTAATGAGAGAGAAATATATTGTTTCCCTTCCCTTTGCACATTGTATCGGCTTGTGTCTTTTTTTACTAACAACGACGGTTGTAAAGAAAATATTAAATGCACGTGTAATGCGCCGGTACACGATTATATTTAATAACCATAAAAATTAGGTTTAATATGAAGTGAACATTTGGTTCACATATAAGATACTAAATTGTTAGCAATAAATATCACATTTTATCTTAGCCAAAATGAGCCACACCTTTTTTATAGCTCATTTGGTCGTTCGAGTTCCTTCAGAAAGTGATGTGGTACTATATGAGAACGTTGTTCTGTGTGTGGTTTTTCTGTCGTGTTGGTGTAATATCTTATTTGGCCCATTTGTTACTGTTAGGTGAGGAAACTGTTAGCAACGATCTGGCCGCCAATCACTGCGTTGAGAACCGGCGGCGGTGCTCTCTGCACAGGCGCGGACGCGGCCAGTGGTCAGACGGTCCGTGACCTGGTACATGGCTTGGGTTCCCTTCCTGACGGGCAGGACGGTCCGCGCGTGCGCAGGGGCGGCGGAGTTCGTCGACGGCGCCTGAATCTCGCTCTCGGGAGGGACACCATTGGGAGAAGAGATTATAGGTGTTGTCTAGTGTCAGCAGGCCGACATAGACACCTCTAATCGACGTAGAGCCGAAGAGAAGCAAAGAATTTGGGGATTGAGAGGCTAAACTAGAACTACTCCTAATGCCTAAGGAAAAAACGAGAGATAAACTGATTATTGATTCGATTGATGATGTACAAATCGGTCGTATTCCTCTATATTTATAGAGGAGGGGGTTGGACTCGTTACAAATAAATCTCTCTACGCGCGCGCGGACCGTCCGACCTCGGGACCGGGCCGATCCATCCGCAGGTCACTTTTGGTGCCCAACAGAAACGAGGGAGAGAGATAGGTCATGACAGCCTACACACTTCATATGTGACGCACGACGTACGAGGCTGGTGTTTTAAAGTAGTAGAGACTAGTACAATGGTATGCACTGCAATACCACACAATAATATTTAATACCTATAAAAGGTTTAATATTAAAATCAACATATGGCCGATATATAAGATATTAACCGATAAGAGAAATATTACGCTTTATCTTAATTAGGAGGACAAAAAATATATGAGTTGAAAAGGGGGCATGATCTTATTTTATAGCTTGTTTGGTTGTTGATCTTTCTTTAAAATGGTACTAGGTGAGAGTGATGTCTTACGTGTGGCTCTCTAGTCTCTATCATATTGGGCTTGGAACCATGGTCATCCAGCCTATTAGACATTAAAGGGTGTCAGTTCAAAACAGATCTACGAAGGAGCCTGTCTCTTTAGATTGATTTGACCGTTGTTGCATTGCACTGCACCGACCCGAGGAATTGAAATGGAGCGTGCTGGCTAGGCCTTTGCCACGTTTTCGGGCCTATCAGCTACCTTGAGCGGCGAAACATGCTGCAGCTCGCGGGCAGAGCAGAGCGCAGGCCCACCGGCGTTGCAAACGGCAGGGACAAAGACCCGACGCCGACGACGCAGGCGCAGGCGCAGGGAGCCAGCGGCAGCGTGCTCCCATTGCTGCTTTCACGCGGCCGCGGCTCCTCCTGCTGCTGGCCTGCTGCTGCCCATTGCTTTGTGTTGCTTCCCCACTCATCACTCCACCAGTCCCAAGTGTCTCCTGTGTCCTGTCCACTCCCTCCCACGATGGCCCCACACGTCGCTCGGCCCATGCCGCCGTGCGTGTTCCCCGGTCCCGGCAGAAGGAAAAGGCTGCCGCCGCGTGCGTCGCGGTGCGCGCGCCCGCAACGAAACCGACGACGACCCCCCGGGCAGAGGCGTATGCATGTAGCCCAAGGAAGCAGTGGGGGCTAGATTTCCCCGTGCCTCGTTTTCTCGGCACTTGCGTCGGCAAGCATCTCCTTCTTCTCAGACAGACACACGGTGTTGGACCGACGATGATGACGGTCGGTTTCTGATCCGTTTCTCTCAGCTCCAACGCAGAGAAGGAGAGAGAGGAAGACAGCCAGACAGAAACTACACCGGAAGCACGCGAGGACACAAGACAAAGGAAAGCTGGAAAGGTACGGCTCGGCTTCATTTTTTACACAGTATATTTTCCCCCCTGGATATCCAGCGGAAACAAAAGCATACGTACAATGCCTTGTGAGCAAAAAGTCGTCAAGCACGCACAAAGCCACAAAGCCTGGAGTAGAGTACTACAGAGAGCCAAGGTGCTTCTATGCTCTCTAGTATCCCGTGAGCACAAATCTGATGATAGCAGAATGGAGAGGGGGTTTGAATGATGGCCCTGCCCTGCCTTAAGATGCACTCTTCCAATATTTCCCTACCCTAAAAACAAAACAGCCAACCAAAACCAGCCAGGAGTGACGGAACGGAACGAACCATTATTCCTTCCTTCCTTCCCCTCGCTGCCTCCGCCACGGCATCCACAGTATCTCGATCTCCACTACTACATTGATTTCCAGCCCCCCAATGACGAGAGCGCCCCCCCGCCGCCTCTGGCCAGCCGCAGTAATTGCAGCGCAGCCCAAGTGACCGGCCTTTGAGGTTTGACCCCGCGCCGGCGCCATGGCCGCGGACGCCACCGCCTCCGCCTCCTCCTCGTCCGCCGCATACCTCCCGACCTCGCGCCTGGACATCCAGGCCGCCGTCGCCAAGGCCGCCGAGCTGCGCGCGCTCCACGCCGCGCTCCTCCAGGGCGGCAGCAGCAGCGGCGGCGCCGCCGCCGCCGCGTCCAATGCCGGGGCCTACGCCAGCGCTAGCCGGAGCCCCGCCGTCATCCGCCTGCCGCCGGCCGCGTCGCCGGCGCCGGCCCCCCTGGCCACGGCCGCCGAGGACTACCCCGTGTTTGCGCCGGTAAGCGGACCGGCGAGCCTCTGAAACTTCTTGCACCAGGGAAGTGTTTGTGTGTCAGAACTCCAAAGGTGCCTCTTTTCCTGCCGGATCCGCGTGCCCTGCCTTTCCGTCATGCCGGTGTTTTCCGTAGATTTTGCGGCTGTTCGATTAGATGGTTGCGACAATGTTTTTTTGCGAGCGAGGCTACCTTAGGATTTCGAGGCGTAGGTTCCAGTTCGGTCGATGGGGTTTGGTTGGAGTCATGCTACAAGCCCAGAACAGCATAGGCGGGTACTCGGTTGCATTTCATTTTACTGAAGCAAGGCTGTAGGTCGATCAACCTCTACTGTCTAGGTGTTCCCGGCAACTCCCAACTAGATGGAGGAAAAAAAACCAAGGATTCGTGAAGATAAATCTCATTTTTTGGACTCCCAGCTGCCGAGGAATGAGCGTGGTTTTGCTACTCAACTTGTTTTCTGTCAGGATATAAGAACACCCTACTCATACGCTTTGGCGGAGCATGATGGGCCATTTCCTCGGCATTAGACTGAGCTTTGTTTAAGCTGTCAGGATGATGTCTGAAAAGGTTGTTCTGCTGCATAGTGGAACGTCATTACATTTTTTTAAAAAAAAACTAAAAATCCATGGTTTCCTGGACTCTAAAAATCGATGTGCTTGACCAATTGATTTTTAAGGGCAGCGTACCACAAGGGAGGATGGCCACAACCACAATGACCCAGAACTGGCCGGGGATGCCAGCTTACAAGTAGAGTGTACTGACTCACACTCGCAAACATGAAGAATCAATTGACCAGCATGGTGTTAGTACCATGCCTCCATTGAAATTACGAAAACATTAAATGGTTGTGTTCAATGTGTTGCCTGCTGCTGGTACAACATTTTCCCATGGATCGTGCACGTTTTGCTTCATGATGCTGTACTTTCGGTTTCCAGTTCGTGCTGTTTTAACATGAACCTTGCTGCTTGCTTTGATGAATTCCCAGACTTATGATGAAGAGCACTTGGGTGGAACGAACTACATTCGCCAAGATAACAGGAGCCTGTCCGAGAACTGGAGCGGCATCGGTTTGGACCATGATCATGATGGCCTAGAAGACGAGGTGGCGTTCTCGGATTTCGACAACCGCAACACCTTCTCTTCGTCGAACAGCGAGCTCCGTTTCTCTTCGTCAAATGAGCACCTGCGGAACAGAAAGGCGTGCAGAAACCACCCGTCGCTCCTTCCGCCCGCCCTCTCTGCCGACAGTTTGCTTAGGTCAGTCAGCAGGATGACGGACTCGACTGAATTTAAGGCCGTTACGACGTGCAATACCTGCAAGCCCGCAACGATCAGTAGGGACGACACCGAAGCTGCTGATGCCAGGTCCTTGAAGAACCTCAACAGCACCGCGCCGCTGTCAAACTCCCGGACAAGGCGCAATGGGCCACACATTCTCTCCTGGCTCTTACCGAAGTCAAAGAGGAAGCCAAAACCAGATGTGTCCCCAAACACCGTCGAATGCGAGAACATGTCGCAGCTTCTGAAGGACTGGGGTGTGTTCTCACTGGATTCCCTGAGGAAAGAGGTCGTTGAGGCCAATGAGCACAGGGACGCCGCGCTCCAAGAGGTATCAGAGATGAAACTATCACTAGGAGAGCTGACTGCCAAGCTAGTGAGCCTGGAAGCATACTGTTCGGAATTGAAGAAGGCTCTAAAGCAAGCGACGAGCGCGAAGAACATGCAGTCTCACTCAAAGAGATCGGCTAGGCCAGTTAGCGGGAGCAGAGACAGCTTCTTGCCCGTCAGTCACGAAGTTATGGTGGAAGGGTTCTTGCAGATAGTATCGGAGGCTCGTCTCTCCATAAAACAGTTCTGCAAGGTATTGATACAGCAAGTCGAAGATACTGACAACGGGCTATCAGATAAGCTAAATCTGCTCCTACGACCGTACCAGATCACGCTGAGTGACAAGCACCCGAAGCTAGTGCTGTACCACCTCGAAGCTCTGATGAACCAAGCGATGTACCAGGACTTCGAGAACTGCACGTTCCAGAAGAACGGGTCGCCCAGGTGCCTGGACCCGAAGCAGGAGCAGCAGGAGAGCTTCGCCTCGTTCGTCGCGCTGCGCAACCTGAGCTGGAACGAGGTCCTGAAGAAGGGCACCAAGCACCACTGCGAGGACCTGGGCCGCTTCTGCGACCAGAAGATGAGCTGCGTCGTGTCCATCCTGAACTGGTCGTGGCCGTGGGCCGAGCAGCTGCTGCAGTGCTTCTTCGTGGCGTCCAAGTGTGTCTGGCTGCTCCACCTACTGGCCTTCTCCTTCGTCCCGCCGCTGACCATCCTACGGGTCGAGGAGGACCGGGCGTTCGACCAGACGTACATGGAGGACGTGCTGCTGGACAAGCAGCGGTCACGGAATGGTCCGCCGCCGTCGTCGTCGCAGGTGAAACTCATGGTGACGCCTGGGTTCTATGTCCAGGACAGGCTGCTCAAATGCAGGGTGCTCTGCAGGTACAGCGGCTAGATCTCTATCGCTGATTGGATTGGAGGTGCTTCGAGTGTTCTTCTTTGACTGATTGTTAGTTATTAGTGTGATGCAGTAGTATCTGTTCTGCTAGGTTGCAAAGTGCTATACTGGGACGCCAGAATATCATTATTTTGACCCTTGGCATGCCCGTCAGCATCTCTGTAACATAAGAGAGTCATGTTGTGTAAGAAAGATGTGTGCAAGATTTTAGCTCAACAGGTTTCCTCTTAACTTTTCGAAGGGAAGAAAGGGGACCTTTTTTTATGAACAGATGCATCAGCCATTGTTCTTGTTTGAGATGACGAGGAGGAACGAGCCCTGTGGACAGCGAGTGAACTGAGATGGACACCAATGCACCTGGTATTTCCTTATTATTAAAGCGGAACATAAACGCTGCCTAAGAAGCTATCCACGTCTGCCGAATTATTAACGCACGTATGATCATTCATGGACGTCTTACATTGCTCTTAAAGCGGAACAGAAACGCTGCCTAAGAAGCTATCCACGTCTGCCGAATTATTAACGCACGTATGATCATTCATGGACGTCTTACATTGCTCCACGGCCATCTATTTCTGGATTGTTCTAGGTGACGTTTGCTTCGTGTGGACGACTCTCGTTCTCTTCGTCTCTACGGGTTTGCAGCTGACGCTCTCCATCCTCGTTCTTCTCGCTCCGTTCCTCTTTCCCTCCTCCCCTCCGTCTTGGTTCTTCACACCTGGTTCTTCTGTCTCCCGTTGTCTCTATCGTCTGCTCCGGTGAACCCGCATCGTTCCTATTCCTTGTGCTGCTTCCGTCGTCGGCTCCAGTAAATCACTTTGTTCGCCAGCTCGAGATCGTGGACGGCTTGCTAAAATCAGGTTTGTTTTCATTGGGTTTCCATTTCTGGAAGTGATTAAGGCGAAGTAAATCTTCTTTCCTCGAAACGTATACACTTTGGTGCATCTGTGGAAATCTGATTTGTTGGGTTTCTGATCTATTTGGCTCTTTGCATTTTTTAAATCCCCTCCTACAAATCCTGCTACCTCCCCGTCTTTTTTTGTTTGTTTGGAAAATTTGTTTCGTATCTTCCCTCCTCGTTTTTTTGCTTCAGTTCGAAATCGATTTGGTGGGTTTCTGATGGCAACCCTCGCCACCGCCTCATGGGTACGTGCCGAGCCGCCTTATCTGTTCGCTCACCACTTTACATTGGTTCTTGCGCCTGCGATTTCGGTGTCGTAGGATCATGCTTGTGCGGATGTGATGGTCGCTGTGGCTTCGCGTCGGTGGGCGGTGGGATTTGGGCTGGGATTCTCGCGCCTTGTCTCTAGGGTTTGGGTTTGGTGCTTCCTCAGTGCGGAATTGGGGATTATAATTCCTTTAGGTTTGATTTTATCTCGGGTAACTGCGGGATAATAGCCTAGTAGGGAAATCGTGGGGATTCTTAAGGATTATTAAGTTTCTGATTTATCTCTGCCTTATTTAGCTCGTCTGTTGTGGTGGCTTTTCCTTCTTGCTGATGCTGATTATGCTTCCGGTTATGAGCCACAAAACAATATTGATCGGCAACCTGTAGTTTTGCCTCAGTTCATCGCTTGCTGTCTCTGTTAAATGACCAAGAATAAAGTTTAGTACTTCACACATTAGGCATCCAGTAAAACGGTATCATAATTCCAAAGGTCAGTAACGCAAACAAACACCTTCTAAATCTTTTCCGTTTGCTGCAGCAGCCATGAGATTCTCCTTGATCTGTTTGCGACATTTATTCCTCTCTTGAACAATATCTTGACTATTCCCTCCAGTGAACAGCGAGACATATTTCTCATTCTTAGGGAAGAACTACAAATGAGTTGAGATATAGAAGCTTTAGCTCAGGATTCAAGCAGGTACAGATAAAAAATGGTTGATTAGAACCTCCAATCTAATGCAAAGAGAATGATACATCACAGAAAACAAAGTTGTAATGATACTTATATGTCATATCATCATGGGCAGGGCAGTAATGTAGGAAGCTTACTCTAACATATTCAAGATCTTCTCGCAATTTTGACAGATTATTGTTGACACCATCACCATTTGAACGTTGTTGCTTCTCGAGTCGCCTTATCATCCTCTCAATCTTCCGTCTCTCTTTGTATTTTGAATACCAACATCAAGAAGATGGTAAGTACATTCCATACATGCATAGAAAAGAAACTTAAAATGAAAAGGAAAGTATAACAGACCAAAGAACTTTATCTTTCTATCTCTAAATTGTAATGTCCGCTGGACAACAAGTTGATTCTGAAGCTCTTGTTGCCTCTTCAGTTCTTCCAGTTTCTTCTCTTGAGCAACCCTAATCTCATCCGGAAGGTCCTGAAAATTAAACATGGAGCAGTAACTAAACAACATGGCTAGATGAAAAGGGGGCTATACTCCATTGATGTAATCAGAAAATAAAATGGAAGCATATGTGCTATTCTTTTATACATGTAGGTTGCTCACATAAAGTGGCCTTGATTTTAAATAACACAACCATGGTAAGCTTATACCCCCCTCCCGCTGTAGAATTGAATTACACAACCAGTTGCCACTTATGCATAGGGGTGGTAATGGGCTCTAGATTTTACATTATAAAATTTAAGGATCGAATCGCGTTAGGACCATGCTCTATTCCTTTTTTTAACTAAAATTTATTAAGGGCCCTAACTGAAAAATAAAATTTTGGATCGTGGTCCATTACCACCCTTATGCCTACTTGACTCTTTCCAATATAAGATGAAGATTCTGTCGGAAAGCAATTATATTTAGTTGATGCATAGAAAGAGACATGAACATATCCATTCTACACTGTTCTAAAACAAGGTCAATTAGGCTTCCTCACTTCCCCTCTGACAAGAACAAATTCCCTTTCACCATTTTTCGACCAATCAGTTTGAGCAGCATAGTTAAAATTTCAGTATGTTAGTATTTCAATCAATACTTGATACTTAATGCAGTGCAGTAATCCAGCTACACCATGAACTTTATCCCACTACATGATGAAATTTATCTTTGCAGTTACCATAAACATGAGAGCATTCTCAGTGACAAATAGAGCATTTTCTATTCTCTCTATATTAACAAACCATGGAAGACAATCCTCAGTACCATCTTCCCTACTTACCTACCCCGAACAACATCTTATCACAAGATGACGTACTTGGCCTTACAACCACGCACCAGCGACATCATTTTCCAAATTATCCACTTCTAGCAGCCAAACAAACATGGTATGGAACTTCTTCTTTACTATTATTTGCAACTTTTTAAAAACATGTTATATGACTACAACCTAATGAAGTTCATTTGCTAGGCCCGACGATTGCTAGCATATCCCGGTGTGCCACAGAATACAGAGGTAAATTTGATATACTTATATAGTTATCTTCTACACATTGAAAAAAGTGTGTACCTTTACATACCTAATACTCTCGTAGCATATAGTAAGAACCATTCTCTTTAGCTACACATCTATAGATTTAGGAAATTGACCTTCCAATCTAAACTACCAAGATAATTATACATGTTTTATTGTCTTCATCACAGGCGGATGAACACTACACAGATCAACTTAACAAGAAGGAGCTATCCTCACCATCGAAAATGTAAGTATTCGAGTATTATAAAAAAAGTAGGATAAACAACAGATACATTTTAATTTTACCACTAAAACTTATGTCCAGGATGAAGCACACCCAAGTTGACAAAGTCCTAGATTCTATAATTCCAGAAAAATGAAGCTTGTTACATCCTCATGACATGCATGAAGGTATAATACTATATATACTCCTTTGTGATACAAAACATATTACCCCCCCCCCACATTATCTTTCACTCGCCTTAGTACCCATTAAACAGCAACAAATAATTAGGCAAACATTGTTAGCACAACTAATCCTATCTTCCTCTTTATGTAAAGGAATTTGCTTTTGCGTATCTGTGGAGGGCTTCGTCACTTTTGAATGAAAAAACATCTATGTACATATAAATCACTTGGTGAAGCCTTTCTCAGGCATGTGTGTTGATGCAACCTCTGGGAAACAAATGCTATCAGCTGCTGACATATGCTACTTCAATACTGCTTGATATGTATTGCACTCTCAGTTCCGTCTACTGTTGGTCCAAACTGCATCTGTGTATATACAGACGAGTTGTATTAAACTTTCTAAATCTGTGTATACTAATGCAACCTCTTGAAAACAGTTGTTAGCCCTTGACACGTATGCTATTTTAATGCTACTTAATATGTATTGCAATTTGGTTTTCCTGTACAGAACTGCTACAATTCACGTTCCAATATTAATCGGAAGCTACTGCAGCCTAGCAAAATTTCCTTAAGTCTGCTTTGTGTCCATGTATTTATGTGCTTCATAACGAATATCCTTCATATAACATTTCCACGCTACAATTTCTATCCACTTAAAAGCTTGTTCGTTTATATGTTAATACATGTGTATTGGATGGGATTAAGTTGGATTAAATCCATAGCAAGTATCAATCCATCTCAATTTCACTCAATCCACACAAATACACATGGAATATGAATAACCGAACAAGCCCTAAATATACTCACACACATTCTAAAATACGGGTCAACAAGCGCGCATGGCGCGCATAATACACTAGTGTACGTGGAACAAGGAGAATGAAAGCATCCGGGGAGGCGGGGAGTGCAAGGCGAGGTGAGGCGACCTGCACGTAAGTAGGGGTGAAAACAAAAACGGTAATTTTTGGATACTAGAAATCGTTCTCGAAGTTTTATCGAAATTTAGTTTTAAACGGAAATTTTAAACGGAAACGAAAACGGTTACCGAAAATATGGAAACAAAATCGGCAAAATAAATCGAAAATGAAAATGGTTTGACCCGTAAATTACCGTTTTTATTCGGTATTTTACTGTCAGTAATAAATTCAGTCTTTTTTTAGAAAAATATTAAATATGCACGGACCTTTATAAATTCATAAAAAATATCTTAGCTTAGAAAATATGAAACTAATTTTATTATTTTCATAAAATCAAGATCTATCTAATGGTATTTAGTTTAGAATCGTTTAAATTTTTTATAAATTTTATTTATGTTTTCTTACTTATTATTACTCTTGATACATATATTCATAATTTGCACGAGAACTTAGGTAGCGTTTGGTTGAAGAGCCAAATAGAACGGAGTTGTTCTGTCCTAGTTTTGTTTTTGTTTGGTTACAAAGTAACTAGAACAGAATGGCTCCAATTAGAGAATATTCTCCTCAGATCCGGAACCATTCCGCTCCAAAAAATCAACTGGATGGAGTCGCTCCGTTCCAATCCCGCTCGCACAGTCACGCTCCGTTCCATTCACTCTGCAACCAAACAAAAAACAGAGCCGCTCCGTTCCAGATTACCAAACACAGAACAGAGCGGCTCCATTCCTAGAATCAGGGATGGAACGGCTCCGTTCTACTTGGCTTCTCAACCAAACACTACCTTAAGAAGGACCAAGATAACACTAATTATATTGACTATGCCAAGTAATAGGAGTACAAATAGAATGTAAGTGTCATATTATTATACACATCTTGATTCTACTTTACTTAAATACATAATAATGATTTTTTATTGTATACTTCTTAACTTACATATTTAATGTGATCTCCTACATTATATATTATTACTAGTTTTATATGAATGTATGACTTGCGCGAATTTTTCAAGTCAATTGAGGGTACATGTTACAATTTTTACTGGTCGAATTTTAGATTCCGATCGTAACTGGTGTAATTTTCGTACCGAACTTTCGTTTTCGATTTTTTCGAATTACCGATGTTGTTTTCGTTTTCGGAGTTACCGTTTTTGATCTCGTTTCCGAGAAAAAAATATGGAAACGAAAATGGTTTTAGTGTTTACCGATCATTTCCGACCGTTTTCACCCCTACACGTAAGGTCCATTCAAAACGTTGTAGTTTCATTTGATTTCAGAGGAAGAAAAATATAGTAATTTTAGATTCTGATCATGACCGGTAGGGATGAAAACAGTTGGTAAACACTAAAACCATTATCGTTTTCATATTTTTTATCGGAAACAAAATAAAAAACGGTAACTCCGGAAACGGAAACAATATCGGTATTTCGAAAACATTGGAAACGAAAGTTCAGTGCGGAAAATACACCGGTAACGGTCAAAATCTAAAATACGATCGGTAAACATATCAAACTTCACAATACAATAAAGTTGACAAAAGATCACAAGGACCACAAGTTCACAATTTATGATATAACAAGTTCACAAGGATCACAAATTTATAATATAAAAAGCTTACAAAGATCACAAGTTCACAATATAACAAGTTCACAGTATAACAAGTTCACAGACTCAAAGTTCACAATTCACAATATCCACTCGATTTAATTGACATAGCATGCTTACTCATGAAATATTTTTTCCTCACATAAAGAGTTTTTTCACAGCCTTACAAAAAAACCGTAAAATCTAGTGTGTAAAAGGACAGACTGTCGGCTCTCTATCATTATATATTAGTAACATGTGCATAGAAAAGGGTGGATTCGTTCGAGAGACCAAATCGTTAATCTCAACTGCCTTCCAACACCATCTATCCCAAAAAAATCTTAAGGCGTCCAAAAAATACAAAAATAAGTAATCCTTATCTAGAGACGTACAGGCGATGCGAAAAAATCACATGCTGGAAAATTCTGAGACACAATTCCGAAAAATTCCGAGACACAAATCCGGTAATTTCCGACAAAAACCGTTAACTCAAGGAAATGGTCGGTAAAACACCACGCCGATTCCGATAGAAAATTCCGAAAACCGATTCCATTTTCGAAAAATACTGTTACCGGTGAATCTGATCGAAAAATTTCGAAATCGGTTTTCAGAATACCGAAAAATTCTGAAACCGTTTTCATCCCTAGTGACTAGTGTAATTTTTGTACCGAACTTTCGTTTCCGATGTTTCCGAATTACCGATGTCGTTTTCGTTTCCGGAGTTACCGTTTTCGATCTCGTTTCCGAGAAAAAAATGAAAACAAAAATGGTTTTAATGTTTATCGATCGTTTTCGACCATTTTCACCCCTACACGTAAGGTCCATTCAAAACGTTGCAGTTTCATTTGATTTCAGAGGAAGAAAAATATAGGAAAATGTCATTCTAAATCTTTACTCCTTTAAATCACGAGTTTCGTTTGTCAAGCACGAACACGAAGCACATAAATTAGATTTGTTTTTCTCACCTACTCCACGTCAAACCTAACAACGAAAGTGTCACCGGATGGGTTGTCATAAAACATCATATAGTTCAATATAAGCGTTGTCAGATGGGTTGTCATAAAACATCCTATAGTTCAACATAATATGAGGCCAAAGCGAATAGAGTAGATCTGTTTTTTCTCTCCCACCTCATTCTCATTTCTCGCCTAACAACCATATGGGTTGTGAGAAAACACTAAAACCCAACACGACACAAAGTCACACACGTGCAACACGCTTTGATTGTAACACCTAGCTAGCTGAAAAAGAACGAGTGACTAAGTGAGCCGTAAAAAAAGTAATATTCTTTTCAACTCATATTTTCTCTATCTTTTGACTAAACTAAAATATAATATGTGCCGTTTAATATCTCTGCCGTCTGTCGTTGGGCGTGTGGAGGGGTGCAGATGTTCCAAGTCTGGTTTAGAGATGGCCAAACGGGCCGGCCCGGCCCGGCCCGGCCCGGGCCCGGTGAAGCCCGGCCAAAACCGGGCCGGGCCTGCTGAGCCAGCGGGCTTAAGTTTCTGTCCAAGCCCGGCCCGCAGCGGGCCTAAACGGGCCGGGCCGGCCCGTTTAGCACAAAAAAACGGGCCAAAAAGCGGGCTAAACGGGCCGTTAAGCACGTTTTAGTGTAAAAAAAACGGGCTTAACGGGCTTAGAGGTAAACGGGCCGTGCCGGGCTAGCCCGCCGTGCCTAGTTTCCTGTCCAAGCCCGCCCGCTTATTCTACCGTGCCGGGCTCGGACCGGGCCAAAAAAGCGGGTTTCGTGCCGGGCTCACGGGCCTCGTGCTTTTTGGCCATCTATAGTCTGGTTCAAGCTGGCTGGGCGCTTGGATGCCAGGGACGACGGCAAGGCGTTGAGGCTTGAGTTCAGAGAATCTTGTTCTGAGACCGAGCCAGGCGCACTGCACTTACACGTCGTCGCGGCCATCAGTGCCTGTCGTCGGCACGGCAGCCGCCGGACGGGAGCGCCGTGCTCCTGGCGTCCAATCGTGATGCCGGGCCCCGGCCCCCGATCGGTGCGCCAGAGCAGCAGCCGGCCGGCGGTCCTTCTGCTGCGCTCCGCGCGCGCGCGCCAGTGGCGGGCTGCCGGCCGGCACTCGCCTTGCTCCGCCGCTGGCTCTGCATGCACGCGGAGTGCGGACTCCTGTCCGCTCCTGCCATGCAGGCACGCTGCCTGCCCAGAGTGCGCAGAACGGCAGTAGTACCTCAAGAACAGTCGTGCTCGCGGTAGGTGCGCCGCCAAGGCCCAAGGGCCAAGAAGATGGGCACGCACGCAGTGGGCAGCGGACAGTGGACTTGAGTGGAGTGGACGAGCCAAAGGCGAACACACTGCCGACTCCACTACCACCTCTGTGGCATTGCCAATGCCATGCGCTTTTCACTTCTTCATTCAGATTCAGATTCGGCTTTCACCGTGCCATCCCATCACCTCGTCACACGCATGTGGCCGTTCTTGCCGCGCTGGCGGGCCTGGCTCAATTCAATGGTATTCAATTGAATACCCATTATTTTGACAAAAACAGCATATACATATATATAGTATATATACATAGGAAATAAGAAATGAATCAAATAAGTGGAGGAATTTCTGTTAACTTAGACCAAAATATTTCTAATCTCCTTGCTACTTCCCATACCCACCCAGCCCAATAAATTGTTGTATGATTGTGTCCGATGAGATCCAATGGAGTGATATAACCCATCTTAGTATCTCACGGCAAAAAACCTTCAAACCTTATTGTCGTACCAAGGAAGAGCTGTTAGGTCTTGGTGGGACATTAGCAATAGTGTGAAGCATTAGCGATTGGAAAGAGCCAAATATGATAAATATCTAGTCAACAACCGAGCAATAGCCCCTGGTGCATTTCGATTTGAATTTTTTTAAATAGTTGTATGTAATTTGAGTTTAGTAGACTAGTTATTGGATCGGTTATGACTATATTGTGTGTACTTAATTATAGATTATATATAATTAACTATATATATGCTAATAAACAAGCTTTATGTCTAGAAAAAATTTTATCCTAATTTTTTTTTGAATACCCGCCTTCTAAATCCTGGGCCCGCCACTGGCCGCGCATGGCCACATCGGCGCCTCCCAGTATCGCTACTGTTTGACTTGGCCCTGGCCCCCGGCCTACGTCTGCGTGCGTTCGCCCTTAGACCAACTCCAGCAGACTCCCTCTCTATATCCCTAAAACGCGCGGCCAACACATTCTCTCTCCTCTCCGTATCCGTCTCCATTTCCAGCAACACTCCCCATCCCACTCCGCATGCAGTCTATGACACCTGGGGCCCGCGAGCAGCCGCGCGCGCACGCAGAGAGCTGCGGAGAGGAGAGAGAAAGCGTGGAAATGGGGAGTGCAGGGACACGGCGTCTATTTTGCGGAGACGGATGCGGAGCCTGCTGGAGAGCGCAATAGTGCCTCAGACCGTGCAAAATGCGGATGCGGAGTGGGATGAGGAGTGTTGCTGGAGTTGGTCTTAGTGCCATGTGGCTAGGGATGAAAACGAACGAGAAATTTCCCGTCCCGACCCACTCCGTATTCCCATTTTGTCCCGACTATTTTCGTATTTCCGGGAAAATACGAAAACGGTACGAAAACGGGATGGGACCAACCGAAAACGGGTGCGAAAACAGTTAAGGTAGTTTCCCGCCCGTATTTCCGGTATCCCGTTTTGATCCGGTATTTTTCTGTATTATCCCGCTTTTACAGTAGACCGGAAAATCTATTTGGCATGGCCCGATTGGCCCACTTAGCCTCCCAGGCAGCCAGGCCCAAGCACGAAGCAATCCGCCTATGCTGTTACTGCCTTACGGATGCACATACTGCTATTGTATTGTTGTTGGCCTATGGGTTGTGTCGCTGCTGCTGCTGTACTTGTACACTTGGGCTGAGGATATGTGTCTGTGTTGCTGCTCCAGCTGTTGGTCAGTGTGGCCGTATGTGGTTGTGTAACGTTGAAGCTTCGCTTCGTTGGCTGTTGTCTGTTGATCATTTGGCATGTTGTGTGCCCGTGCAGTTTAGAAAGCCAGTAACTCTTTGGTTGATTGATTGTAAACACTAAACAATAACATATAGCTTCCTTTCTTCGCTAAGTCCTAGAAGATATTTCGGTTACCGTCCGTTTTCGTTTAATTTTCGTTCGTATTTATTCGTTTTCGTATACCCGTATAACAGGCTGTGCGCGTGCGGTGCGGTGGCCCGCCGGCCGCCCGGCGCCGCCCGGCGCACACAAGTTTCACGGCACGAGCTGACACGCACGCCATGTACGAAGTTGGGTCGTCTGGATGGGTGCGATGCGGATCAGAGCACTAGCAGAGCAGAGCAGGGCAGAGCAGGAGCAAAGCAAAAGGTTGCTGCAAGCTTACATGCACTGTGGCCGATGGTGTGCATGCGTTTCTTTCTTTCGGCAGAGCACCATCGCCATGCGTTGATGACGACGACCCCGGCGCGGCCGCCCATCTGAAAACGGAAATGTCCTCCTCCTCCACCGCCACCACCACGGTTTTCAACGCACGTACGGAAGATCAGATAGCTGCTGCCAGCACGTCGTACTAACCACTCTGTACCCCGGCCAGTCAGTCTCTCTAAACTTCAAATCAGAGGTCATCCGGTCAGCGTTCATGACACTGATCTGAATAATTTTCGTTGGTCTATGACTTTTAGACTTAATACACAAAAGTTAGTTAATTTCCGTCATCAACTAATAGAAATTTCCATCGGCCAAGAGGAACTAGCTAGCGAAAAATAAGTTAATTTTGATAGGTTATAATAGAAGATCAGTCAAAGTTACTTATTGAGATATGGCTTGTTGTTGTGCTATATAGTTGGAGAAATACTCGATAGTCATGCTATCGGCCGTAGGCCTCCTAATGCTAGCACTATACCACGGAGGATTTTTACCGACCTTTGTTAGCTACCAAAGGTTGGTCGGTAAAAACAGCCGACACATGGTTGGTTGGTAATACCAGTTTTTGCAACGGCGGGACGGTCGGTAAATCTCTTATATTTAGCGTTGGGAGATCCGTCGGTAAAAATGGTAAAGACATCGCTCGTTCGGTCGGTAAATATATTGGCGCAACCCAACCGCGTGCCGCCAAATTATTACGCGCGTTCCTCCCAACCAAATCGCCGCGACGGCCCCCTCCAAAATCCAGCCGCCCGCCCCCTTCTCCTAACTCCCACCGCGCCGCCCGCACGCCCCCTCCACAGCGCCGCCCGCGCGTCCCCTCCATAGCGCCGCCCGCACGCCCCCTCCACAGCGCCGAGCGCCGCCCGCGCGTCCCCTCCATAGCGCCGCCCGCACGCCCCCTCCACAGCGCCGCCCGCGCGTCCCCTCCATAGCGCCGCCTGCGCGCCACAAAATCCCGCCGCCATCGTCCATCCTGCCACCCCCTCCATAGATCTGCCTGCCTCAATAATCCCGCCGCCACCTCCATCGTGTCGCGCCCCTCCATCACGCTGCCCCCTTTGGTGTCATTTGCCTGTGGAATCGTGATTTCCCTTCCTGTTTTTTGGTAAACTTTGGGGGAATTTCTGTTCGTAGGATTTGAGTGTGATTGAAGAAATTTTCCTTGGGGGAATTCATGCTGGAGCATCACTGAACTCGTCTATGGCTATTCCCTAGCGATTTCCTCTCTCAAATTTGTGTTTATCTTGGAGCATTGATTTAACATTTTTGTTCTTTCTTATCTGCAGGATTTAAAGGTTGTTCTAGGTCCTTGCAGGATTAAGCCTAACAAAACAGAGATTTGTGTGAGTCCACAACAAACTTTATTCCCTTCCTGTAGTTATGTAGCAATTACTCTGATCTTTTTATCTTGCTGATCTACTAACATAGGAAGAGTCTGCACAACTTAAATGTTAGGCTTCTTAAATAGTTTTCTTCTTTTTGTAATTCAACATTTTGCTTGATGCCTTATGGGCATAATCTGTTTTAAAATGCAAAACTGCTACCTTAAGAAACAAGCTTCATCTTTATGGCAGTACGTGTTCTAAGCTTAGTCTGAGCCAAAGCCAAGAAGGCTGTGCGTTGCACTTCCACCTGACCTGAGGATTTCATATATCGCCTAGAGAGATGGACATTGTCCTGGCCTTCAGCCTTCATGGTCTTAGAACTGAACCAGCATGGACAGGCAATGAACCAGACTACCAGACGTTGAACACTAATGTAATTTCTTGCAGTGAGTATAAGTTCCAGTAGGTCATGCTTATTAGTTTCATGTTTGCCACTACTGGTTGGTAGTGTTAAAGTACTGAGCACGCACTACTGGTTTTGATTGCCACTGATGCAACACGAAATGTAAGGCAGTGATTGAAGGATCATGAGGATAGTTGCATATGTTCTTCCTTAAGCTTAATGATGATAGCATGAGCAAGATTACTGATGCACTACTGGCTGTATTTTTCCCTCTAGTCTAGCTTGTAACCTTCAGTTCATGATGGTACCAGGATCAATGTATGTGTTGGTGACTACATTTTTTCTCTAGCTTATAACCTTCAGTTCATGCTGGCTGCATTTTTTTTCTCTAGCTTGCAACATTTTTTTCTCTAGCATGTATTCAACATTTTTGTTCTTTCTTGCATGCAGGATTAAAAGTTGGTTCAAGGTTCTTGCAATATTAAGCCTAGCAAAACAGATTCGTGTGAGTTCACTGCAAACTTGTTTTTTCCTTCTTCTTGTTATGTAGCTGATATGTTAGCATAAGAATAGCTGATAATAAACACAAGATCCTACAAATCTTTGGTACGGCAGGGGCAGCAAGGAAAGGAAGGTGTTGTAGTTCAGAAAATCCAAAAACAACTAGGAGATTGTCGAGCTCTAGTGTAAGGTAAGTTCAACTAATTTACCTTGTTTCCGGTTCAATTGTGTGTTTGTTCATTATCTTTGAGTGTATGCAGCAAAGTTTTTATGCTTGTTATATGTTCTTAGAAGCTCTATCATATCCGTAATAACACACATGGATAAATCGTGGATCGACAATGTGGCTAGGTACAATACAACTTTTTTTCACAATAACTAAAAAAATGTGCTACGTGGTTATCTTGATATTTAACATAGAAATTGCATGTAGGGAGACAAAGGCCTATACACAAGGGGTGAATAGTTTTCTAGCTTTTGCATTAAAAAATTCAGCGGTAGGAAGCAAGATTTTATGCCCTTGTAGGAAGTGTGTCAACTCATTTTGGCGGGAGGCTATTGAAGTTCGAGAACACTTGATTTGTGATGGATTTTTAAAAGGGTATAGAACATGGACCTTACATGGAGAAGCTAGTTCCTCTGTATTGAACAATGAAAATGGTGATGTCCCTGAGTTCATTGAGGTGCATGACGAAGAAGATGACATATCTGAGTTGATTAAGGATTTAGCATGTGGTTTAGATGATAGAGGAGATATGGAAGATGATGGGTCTTTTGATCCATTTGATAAAGATGTAGCTACCATTCGTAGGCTAGCAGCAGACAACAGTCAAGAATTGTACCCAGGTTGCAATAAGTACTCAAAGCTACGCTTTCTAGTTCGTTTACTTCACATAAAACTTCTTGGAGGATGGACGGATAGAAGTTTTAATTTGTTGGTTGATCTACTTGTTGATGCGTTGCCTAAGGGTTCAGCACTTCCTAGAAACTTTCATGAAGCTAAGAAATTAGTGAAATCAGTGGGAGTTGGGTACACTTCTATCCATGCATGCGAGAACGATTGCATTCTTTACTGGAAGGAGCATGAAAACTCTAATTCATGTCCGAAATGTAATGTTTCACGCTGGAAATCAGAAAAGATGAGTTTGGACGGAAAGCGTGAGTACAAAATTCCTAAGAAAGTTCTTCGTTACTTTCCTATCAAGAAAAGACTTCAAAGATTATTTGTGTCCTCCAAAACTGCAAGTCTCACAAGGTGGCATGATGAACACCGAATAAATGATGGTTTGCTTAGGCATCCTGCAGATTCCCCCCTATGGAAGGATTTTGATAAAAAACATCCCGAATTTGCTGCTGATAGCCGAAATATCCGTCTAGCATTTGCTACCGATGGTTTCAATCCCTATAGGACTATGAAACTTAGTTATAGTATTTGGCCAGGCATTCTGATTCCATTCAACTTTCCACCTTCAATGTGCATGAAGGATACAAATTTTATCTTGTCTGTGCTGATTCCTGGCCGATCTTCTGCTGGAAGTGATATGGATGTATATTTTCAGCCACTTGTTTATGACCTGCTTGATTTGTTTGTTAATGGTGTGAGAACTTATGATGCTTCGAAGGGTGAATACTTTCAATTGCGTGCTGCAATACTTTGGACCATCACTGATTTCCCTGGTCTAGGTAGTGTATCCGGATTTGTCACATCTGGTGAAGCAGCGTGTCCCGACTGTCACTCCTTGCTCTATTCCCTTAGACTTGGAAATGGTTGCAAGTCTTGTTACATGGGACACCGCAGGTTCTTGCATCCAGAACACCCATTTAGGTTTGATGTTGATTCATTTGGTGGCGAAGAGCTAAGTCCGACACCTGTTCCTCTTTTAGGAGAGGAAATTTTGGAATGCACCAAAGATCTAAAAACAGTTTATGGCAAGGACCCATCTCGTAAGCCCACAAAATATCAGAAACGTAAGGACGGTGAACCATTAGTCTTTTTGAAAAGGAGAACTATTTGGTTCATCCTTCCATATTGGAAGGATTTGATGGTCCGATATAATTTTGATGCCATGCACATAGAGAAGAATGTATGTGACAACATAATTAACACTTTATTGGACATTGCTGGAAAATCTAAGGATGATTTGAATGCTCGCTTGGATCTTCAAGAATTAGGAATTAGAAGTGATCTTCATCCAGTTGAACTAGAACATAACCAATTTTATTTACCTCCTGCACCCTACTCAATGAGTCATGCTGAGAAGAAATTATTTTGTCAAGTATTAAAAGGGGTCAAGTTTCCCGATGGCTATGCAGCTGATATACGACGTAATGTTTTTGTTAACGAGAAAAAGATAATTGGTCTTAACAGCCATGGTAGCCACGTTCTTCTACAAGACTTACTGCCACTTGCTGTGAGGAGAGTTCTCCCTAATGAAGTCAGTGCTGTTTTGATTCGTTTAAGCAACTTCTTTAAGAAATTGTACTCCCCTATCATTCGAATAAGCGACATGCAAAAGCTACAGTCTGAAATAGCTGAGATCTTGAGCCTTCTAGAGACTATTTTCCCTCCATCATTTTTTACTATTAATGTACATTTGATGGTACATCTTCCTGCCCAAGCGATGGTGGCAGGTCCAATTCACTTTCGCAGCATGTGGCCTGTTGAGAGGTAATTTTCTTATGAATATTGCAACATAGAAAACAACTGCCTATATATTTAATTATTTGATGAGTGTTGTTGTATATATGTATAGGTTTCTTAAAAAATGTAAGGGCCATGTTCATACAAAATGTCACCCGGAAGGATCAATTATGGAGGGTTATATGTTTGATGAGGCTCTCACATTTTGTTCTCGGTATTTACAAGATGAGGCTCAATTTAACCATAGAGTTAGAAATCATGTTAGGCTCCAAACAAAGAATGTTGTTACAACTCCTTTCTTTGAAAATATTGGTCGAGGATTGGCAGGCAAGTGTATTGTCAATCTTGATTACAAGACATGGCTGCAAGCACATAGATATGTCCTGTTCAACTATGCTAATATAGAACCATACTTAGAGTAAGTTTTCTCTCCTCAAGGACATAATTATGTCCTTTTTCAAATATGCTAATGTGTCCTTTCCAACTATGTCCTTTTCAGCAAACATGCTCTTTATCTCTCCTCAATTGGTGTTAGAAACAAACGTGAGATCAACCGCATGCAGCATAAAACATTTCATGACTGGTTTAGGTTGCATGTAAGTAGTAAGCAAACCTGTACATTTAGAATATGATAGAAGAAAGCTTTTACTCTATTAAAGTACTAATAATCTCAGGTTGAAGAAATATGTGAGGAAGCTCCAGAAGAGATCAAAATTTTAGCTAAGGGACCAATGATGATTGCACATCAGTATAACAGCTACACAGTAAATGGGTTTGCCTTCCATACACAGTCCTATGATGAAAATAGGCCTGTCCAAAGTAGTGGTGTAGCTCTAGTTGCAGATACAACATGTTTTGAAAGAGGAAATAATGACAATCAAATAGTAGATAAAATCATCTACTATGGTATCATAAAAGAAATTCTGGAATTGAACTATCACCACAACGGAAATGTTATGCTTTTCAAGTGTGATTGGGTTGATAATCGTGTGCACAACAAATGGGTTAGAACAGATCAATTTGGGATCACCACAGTTAATTTCAAACATTTATTCAATACTGGTCAAAACATATCAGATGAACCTTTCATATTAGCATCACAAGCAGCTCAAGTTTACTATGTTGCTGATCCTATTGAGACTGAATGGGTTGCTGTTGTTCAGCCAAAATCTCGAGATTTGTATGGAAGTCAAGATGCTGAAAATGAAATTCTAGGTCATGTTAATGATGTTGCAGAGGTAGTGGCTGATCTAAACCCAAATGTGTGTGTAAGTGTGGTTGCTGGACGAGTTCCATGTGCTAGAACAGATATAGATGGTGTAATTGTTAGTGGAATAAAACAGGGAAATAAGTCTAGAAAGTAAGTTTGTTATTACTGCCTTTATGCTTATTTTATCATTTTGCTTATTTTATCATTTTGACGAAACTTAGATGGTGACTGATCTCATTCTCAATTTCTCAGGAAACAAAATGTCAAGCGCAAGAGGAAACAATAATTCTATCTCATGCAATGCTTATGCACAGCAAAGGATTGAAAATATTGAAAAAAACAAAAGGAAGTTGGCAGCTCTAAACATCCCTATAATGGCACAGCAAGTTCAGCCTAGGAAAAAACAAAAGGTATGTTGCAAGAATCTTAGTAATGGCAGCCTAGGAAGTTGGCAGCTCTAAACATCCCTATAATGGCAGCTCTAAACATCCCTATAATGGCACAACAAGTTCTTAGTAATACCGTTTGCTTGCAGAAAATTCATGACACAAATACTGCAAGAATTGAAGGACCAAACTTGCGCCCAAGACCTGAACGAAATAGGGCTCAGATTGAGGAGGAAAGAGTGTTTGATGATTTGCATCTAGATGGAGACTTGCTCAATAACTCTGGAGGTAATTGTTTTCATTTTACTTTAATAGTAGTACTTATATATAATGGGCTATAGACTTAAATCAATTACTGCTTCAGGTCATCAAAACAGTAATGTAAACAATGGTACAAAGAATAGGAAAGGAAGGGGCATAACTAAGAAGGATGACATATTCTCAAGGACACCTGACATGCCAAAACTAAAAATTTTACTCAATGGTTATGGTCAACCTATTGGTGAAAATGCTAGGCAACTTTCTAGTGTTATTGGCTGTCAAGTTAGAAAGAAAATATCAATTGCTTGCAAGGATTGGAGGCTTATTGATGTTGAGAAGAAATATGAGTTGTGGGATGATATAAAGTCATATTTTGATATTGATCCTGCTGCCTTAAACTGGGTTATGCGTACTGCTGGGAGAAAATGGAAAGAATTCAAGTCAACCATAAAGGAGTTGTATTTTGATCCTGATTTGTCTCTAGATGAAATTGAAGAATGTCCAGATAAAAGGGTTAGTGACGCTGATTGGAAATTTCTCTATGAATATTGGTTGACTTCTGAATTTCAGGTAACAAACATCTTTATATGTGCAAAGTGTAGCTGTCAACATGTATATTTTCAGTTCTTAAACACTTCTGCTATGTCCTAGGCTCGTTCGAAAGCTGGAAAAGTAAGCCGGCAAAAGGTACAATTGCTCCATACATCTGGTAGTGTGAGCTTTGCATGTTCAGAGCATAAATTGGTATGTTTAATCTGTCTTACTAATTATTGTACTCATATTTTTGGTAATTATCGAACTCCGATTTTTTTGCAATATGTCCAGTAGTACTAATTATCGAACTCCGATTTTTTGATATGAGCAATCTATCTAGTACTACTCAGACTTTTGTCTTAACCATTTCTAGGCTATGAAACTAGGACGCCCCCCACGAAGAGATGAAACCTTTATCAAAACCCATACAAGAAAAAATGGTGTTCCTTCAATTCAGGCAGAGCCAATTATCGTAAGTCTTTTTCCTAAGTGTTAGTAATACTATTTAGACAGAATAAATAACATGTGTTTATTTCATAGAATAAACTTAAAGATGTTGTCCAAGTATATCCAGAGTTAAAGGAGAAAACAATTCAGGAAGGTGATGTATTTGCTCTTGTTTGTGGAGAGAAAGAGCCAAAAGGATATATCCGTGCTGTGGGTTTAGGCCCAACTCCTCAAGATATTGGCACCCCTGGGTTGAAGGGTTATGCACCAACAAGACTACAAATGGAGATTCTGGCTCGTACCAAAGCTGAAAAGGACAAGGCTGCTCTAGAAAAACGCATACTTCAATTGCAGGCAGAAATTGAGGAAAGGGCACAACTAGACAGGGCAAGTGAAGGGCCCATGTCACAGCATGGTTCCACATCACGTCAAAATGTGGTATAAATTTTCTTTGTTGTTACACAAAGTAATGTTTATCTTCCGATTTACTCATAATTCACCAAATGTTTGTAACAGAATTCAAGGTTAGAACATGGTGATGAAGATAATGCATATGGAGATGACGATTGTAATGATGAGGACACAATTGCACCAAGCACTGCACCAGGCACTAATGATGCTTCTCATTCTAAACATAATTCTTTGGTAATACTTTCATCCTTCTAACCAGTATTATCCTTATCATGCTTCTAATTTTGTGTTTATCGCTTGTATCAGGTTGGAAGAGAAGCCATATTATATGCTTTGTTGAGATCGGATCAACCTGTGGCCAAAGGAATAATAGTTTCAACTAATCCGAGTACCATAGTTGCAGATCTGCCCATTGGAAGGCAATTTTGTGAAGTTGTTGTGACTTGTGTCCTGAAAAGAGATGCAGTGTTGGCTCGTCCCTACGATGATATGCAAACTATGGCTACTGCTCACATGATGTCGCTTGCATGGCCATACAAGAAAGTAATAAACGAAACTTTGATATCTTTCTTTTTTGATTAATGAGTACCTACTGACAGATCCTAACTTTGACAGCTGAAGGTCATCAACAAGGCATCAGCAACACCTAACACATCACCTAACATTTCAGGTATTTGACTCTACTACTACTCTTAATGGCCCTAGCTTGGTGACTTATTTGCTGTTTTTAACCATATCTGTTTGGCATTTTCTTTCCTGATATAGTGTAGAACCGGATCTTTGACTCTACTACTACTAACCATATCTCCATGGTTTTTTCTTTGCTGACTTATTTGCTAAGCTTATTTGAACGCCAAACGCACTACAGTAAACGCAGAAACGTCCGACGGCCAAAGCCGTCGGACATAAGGAATAAACCGTCGGAAATAGATTATTTCCGACGGTAAAGCCTTATCTCCGACGGCTTAAAGCCGTCGGAGATAACTCGTCGGAAATAGTGCTATGTCCGACGGCTGCCGTCGGACATAAGTTATCTCCGACGGCTGCATACGCCCGTCGGAGATAACAAATCCCAACCGTTTTACCGGTCGGGGGTGTGGGCCCCACAGAATTAAGTCCGACGGCTCCCACTAGGCCGTCGGAGATAAGCAAGTGTTATGTCCGACGGCATTAACTACCGTCGGACATAACAAAGTGTTATGTCCGACGGCTACCATTAGGCCGTCGGACATAACAAATTACAGAATTTACACAAAATTCTGTTTTTTAAAAAATCTGACATTTACAAAACAAAAACAGATTCATGCACATATACAAATTCACATTCACAATCACAAATATACACATTCTAATAAGTATTCACAATCACAAATATTCTCACATAAATATTAACATTCACAAATGTAACATCAACATATAGGTTCGACGGTTGTTGCAAACTGAAATTGTGTCTCACAAACAAGTGTTGCAAAGTGTTTCATAAAAAAACATCACGACACATCAATCATATCCATCGTCTGGATGGTTCGAGTAGCCACCTCCTCCGGCTGGACTCTGCGTGTTGAAAATGGTGTTCACCCACGAATTTGTTGTGTCGTCCTGACCAGACCCATCTCCAGGTGCGGCAACTGAAGCGGGTGGTGTCTGAAATCCCTATAACACAAGCACATGAAATAGTAACCACTCAGTTGTTCATTTAAACACATAAGACATTTATGAACATGTCACACACGCATATGTGTGCATACCATAGGGAATTGTGACGGAGGCGGAGGCGGAGGTGGAGGCGGCAACATTGGCATTGGCAGTGCAAAGTCCGGAGGCGGCATCCCATATGTCGGCATCGGGACGCCCGCTTGTTGGGCTAGTTGCTACAAATTATATACAAGTCATTGTTGAACAAACAAGATACACATCAAGTGTTTTGCAAAATAAGCTACAAAATGTTACTTCAACTTACCGAGAGAAGAGCTTGATTTTGGGCCTGGAGGCTTGCATAATACTCGTCCCTCTTCTTCTGGTACTCGGCTTGTTGTCTCTGGTATTCAGATTGTTGCCTCTGGTACTCCAATTGTTCCCTCAAGACTGATTGATGGTACTCTGCCTGTTGACGCAACACTGCAAGCTCTATCTCATGGGCTGCTGATCGTGAACGGGACGACTGTGAAGACGACGATGTGGATTGTCGTCCACGGCGTCTCAGCTCTCTGGAATCAATCGTAGAATCAAAAATACCCAACCTACAAGAGTGAACCATGCACTTAGTATAGTAACTCATGGCTCAGTTGAATCGCAAGCATATGATGACAATTTTGAAAACCAAATCAAATAATCTCACCGTCCATGGGCTTGTCCTCCTGCGCTAGCATAGGCTGCCTGAGGGTCGATTGGCTGGCTCCTCCAATCGTACTCCTCCCCATGGCGTTGAACCATCTCCTGCCCATACGAAGCCTGGAGGCAAACAATATCAAATATAAGTGCATAACACCTATGCCCTTGCAAACAATATCAACACACATAATAGAGTATCAAAAACTCACTAGACGGTCGGTGGCCGTCTGAGTGCATAACACATCAGGATTCTGAGGATCAGAACCCCTATGCCCTTGCATATACACCTCCACATCCGTGGGCGTACGGCCGGATTTGACTTCCTGTACATAAAAGTTATAATGACACATTTCTATGTGATTCAAAGTTACGACAAACTGTGACTTACCATTCGCTTAGCCAAGCGCACATGACCATCACCGCCGTAGTTGTGGAACGACTCAGTCCCACGGTTTCCCCTGTTCCTTTCGGAAATGGCACGAAAGTCAGGGGAAGCCCACCATCTGCACAATGCCCGATAACCGTCTGATCGGGTGGCCATCCACGGCACGGACACCTACATGAAATTTTTTAAATAAAGCAAGCAAATACATGGCTTTGTGCGATATGAGATGCAACAACCTGTTTACCTCTAGGTATTGCTCCTCCGTCAAGTAAATTGATGACCACTCGGCCTTTGTATTTGGCATCGGTCGATCATCAGCATTTGCTCTGTACCATGCCTTTATAGCCTGAATTCGTGCATAGTACATTGCATCTGCAACGACATCGTTCGCGTTAAACTCAAACACGTAACGAGCGTTCATATCATATGATCCATCGTCCGGCAACTTGTACCGTTTCTGCAAAAACCATAGTGTTATCATAAAAGCAAACATATATGGAATAACTAAAATAGTATAAACAAGTCATACCCAGAATGCATCCCAAACTAGTGCCTGTGTGTTGCCAAACGTTCTACAGACACCATAGCGATAATGCTCCCAAGTGGTGGCGGGGACAGACTCGCCAGTAGGCAAAGTCACAAGACCAGGCCAGTGCAGACGAACAAGATTACCAAGAACCATGTTCACCTGCCTGTAGTGTCCTGTGCCTGTGAACGAGTCGTCGATCCAAGTCCTGCAAACAGAAATCAATGTAGAAATTAAAACATAACTTTCAATAACATTTAAGCGAAGATATGTCACTCACTTTCCACTAGGCTTTATCACAACCCGAGATTCGGGTGGAAGCTCTGGAGGTGGTCCAACAAAATGCAGCTTCCTCATTCTCTTAACTCGAGAAGTTCCAGACCCAGCTGCAGAATCTCCACCAGCCCCAGAATCCCCAGCCCCAGAATCCCCACCAGCGTCGTCTCCAGCATCATCTCCCACATTATCTCCACCATCATCTTCAACATCATCTCTTGCATGATCCTCTACCACTGGTTCCTCAATTTCAGCATCCTATGAAACAAATAGCTTACATCATATAATATTAAGTAACTCAAATAATGTAATTTAACAACTAACTTACATCTTGTGGAGGCAAATGTTCTGCCAGCGCTCTCCGTCTGCTCATGGTAGAACCTGTGCCCTGAAAAACTGAATCCTCACCCCTCGAGCTGCTCCTCGAGCTACTCCTTGACCCAAGCAAACTACGAGCTAAAGACTTCATTTTCTTTGACATCCTATTTTAACAAAAACAAGTTAGTACATAAATCGACAATAAAATAATAAAATATGCAATAAAATCATAAAATATGCAATAAAATCATGATCCATACTCGTCAATCGTAATCGTAATCAAAATCAGGATCTAGTTGCTTTCGTCGATTTAATGGACGCCAAGTAGCTTTCTTCTTTCTCGTCACTCGTTTTCTTTTTGGAGGAACCTCTACATCATTTTGATCGCCTAATAAAGATTCTTCCAACATTTCAGTTTGTACATTAAACGTGCTTGTAAGTTCTTCGTCTTGGAAAATCTCAGCAGCCCCCACTTCCTGCTCGATTTGACTTTCAACATAACCAGCATCACCAGGAGCATATAGTCGTTCACGCGGATTAACTTTGTACACTACCCTCCAATCAACCAAACCGTTTTTCTTAGATGGATATGTCATATAATACACCTGCTCGCATTGGTGGGCAAGGATTATAGTGTCGTGGCCTTTTAATCTATCGTTGTGTTTGACTTCCACCATGCCATATTGATTTTCTCGCGTTGTACTTGGAGAAAACCAATCACAATCGAAGAACACCACTTTGAGTTGTTTATCTCCAAAAAACTTGTACTCGATTATATCATTAATGACTCCATAATAATTAGTCACCTTCCCTTCATCATCGACAGCTCTAGTTACAACTCCGGAGTTTGTCGTGGCTGCTAGAGGATGATCATCTTCGAACCTTGTGGAACGGAATCTAAAACCATTGACATCATACCGACCATAACGTCTGCCAGTTACTGCTCCTAGGGATAATTGTCGAAGGTCCGGGTGTATATTGTCATTTTTATCTACATAATCTCGAAACCAACACAAGAAATTAAGTCCCCCATCTTTTCCCTCTCGACGAATCTGGTCACGTTCACAGCCAGAGATGCAATTTTGAGAATCAAATTCCCTGTTAGTACAAGGAAACAAACCTTTTAGTATCACAACAAAAATTCTAGCGGCAATGACTAAAATAAAGTTTACACTTACAGGAGAAACTGACTCATCTCTTCCATGTTGTTATACATGTAAAGTAAAGCAGTCTTCCATTCGTCGTTGGTGAAACAGTATGTTGTGCTGGGTCCTACAGTTTTGCCCCTCCATTGAAAAATTTCAATATCACTAATAGGGGGCTCGTCGACATGATACCGCAACGTATGGGCATTGACATTGTGTTCCTCTGCAAAGTACAGGCCCGTGAACGATGCTATCTCTTTGTATTTGAATTCTTCAGCGATGCACCCTTCAACTCGTCTCTTATTACCAACCATTGCACGTAGCTTTTTTAGTGTCCTTTCGATGTGATACATCCATCTATATTGCACAGGACCTCCTACCTTAGCTTCGTATGGTAGGTGAACAAGTAGATGTTGCATCGGATTGAAGAAACCTGGTGGAAATATTTTTTCAAGTTTGCATACCAAAATCGGTATTTCTTGCTCAAGCTTCTCCATCATCTCTTTCTTTATTTCTTTGGCACAAAGATGTCTATAAAAGTAGCTTAGCTCCGCTAATGCTTTCCAGACATCATTTTTTACAAAACCACGAAACATAACAGGAAGGAGTCTTTCCATTATTATGTGGTAGTCATGACTCTTCAACCCAGAAAACTTGCCCGTCTTCAAATTCACAGACCGTCTAAAGCCCGCGGCGTAACCATCTGGGAACTTTAAGTTTTTCAACCATTTCATCAATTGTTTCTTCCTTTTAGGTTTAATACTGAAAGGAGCACGTGGCTTCTTCTGATTCTCTCCTATCTCCATAGTTGGTCTTCTACAGATTAAGGCCAAGTCTTTCCTTGCCTTAGGGTTGTCTTTTGTTTTGTCGGTGATATTCATGCAAGTGCTGATAATGCTTTCACCCATATTTCGTTCCTGGTGCATGACATCAATGTTATGCATTAGAATCAAGGCTTTCATATAAGGGAGTTCCCATAGACCACATTTGTGAGTCCAATTATGCTCGGTTCCATAACCTTCAAAACGATTTCCATGTTCGTTTAGTTTCAAATCATTAAGTCTCGCGAGAATCTCTGGACCACTTAGACGCTTGGGTGGTCCCCTCGTCACAATCGTGTCCTTTTTAAAAGCGTTCCTATCGAACCTGAATGGGTGATCCTCTGGCAAAAAACATCTATGGCAATCGAAGTAACATATCTTTCCACCAAACTTTAGTCGAAAGCATAAAGTGTCTTCAACGCATATAGGACATGTCAAAATCCCATGACAACTCCATCCAGCAAAGATACCATAAGCCATAAAATCATGAATAGACCATAAAAACGCGGCTCTCAGGTTGAACTTCTGTTTCTTGTAACAATCGTACGCCTCGACTCCTTCCCACAAAATTTTCAATTCTTCAATCAGGGGTCTCATCATCACATCGATCTTTGTTCCAGGATGATCCGGACCAGGTATTACAAGACACAAGAAAATAAATTCATATTTCATGCAAAGAGCTGGTGGAAGGTTGTATGGAACAGCAAAGACGGGCCAACATGAGTATGACGTTGCAGTTAGATTGAATGGTGAGAAACCATCTGTTGCCAAACCGAAGCGGACATTCCGCACTTCATCAGCAAAGCTGGAATCAAAAGCATCTAGTGCTTTCCATGCATCTGTATCAGCTGGGTGCACCATGACATTTGGATTCTCACGTACCCCTTCTTTGTGCCACCTCATGTGTCTGGCTGTATTCTTGGAGATGAACAAACGTTTCAACCGAGGTATGAGAGGCATGTAACGAAGCTGCTTACGTGCAATCTTCGTAGTCACGGTCAAACCATCGTCGTTTTCAACCTCAACGAATCTACGCTCACCACATACAGTACACTTCTTCTCACCTGCGGTCTCCTTCCAGAAAAGCATACAATTATTTTCACAGACATCGATTTTTTCGTAGTCCATACCAAGGCCAGATAACAGCTTTTTAGACTGATACATGTCCTTTGGCATCTTGTGATTCTCCGGAAGTACATCACTGATCAAGTTCAAAAGTTCCTTGTAACAGTTGTTTGAGAATGCAAACTTAGACTTAATAGCCATAAGTCGAGTCACAAATACAAGGACAGTCACTTTAGTGTGTTCATGCAACGGCTCTTCGGCAGCTTTAAGGAGCTCGAAGAACTTCTGAACCTCAGGTGTAGCTGGATCCTCAAACTCGGTGGGTTGACCGGGGTTCTCCGAATCGACGGTTAGAAACTCATGGCGTACATCGTCAAGCATCTCTTCCATCCTATCGTAGTCCTCCTCTTCATGTGACTGAACTTCCGATACAATACGAGGAGGTGGGTCCTCACCGTGGTGCACCCACACCTCATAGCCTGGCATATAACCGTTCTTGCAAATATGTATCGACATAGTCCTCCTGTCAAGGAAATTAATGTTCCGACACTTGCTACAAGGGCACCTAACATCGGTTCCAGTCTCTGACCGAGCAAAAGCATGGTCGAGAAAAGCATCAGTCTTGGCCACCCACTCACTTGATAGAGCACCTCTTTTCTTCCAACCTTCATACATCCATCGACGATTCTCCTCCATACTAGATACGAGACGTTAACTTAATTAGATAAGTAATGCACGTGCCATCCGTTTTTACGAAGAAATCACGCCCCTACATCTGTAGGAAAGGATAGGTCCTAAACCCACCCAGGAGTGACCGACGAGGCCGTGTTTATGACAAGACATATGGTCGTGCGAAATTTCGGCAGCATAACCCCGTTGTTCTCCAATCGCACGCCTAAAAATGGTGCAATTGGAGAACAGAGAGGTTATGCTGCCGAAACTAAGCAGGAGCACATGCTTTTGTCATAAACACGGACTCTGTCGGTCACCCCGAGGCTGTCCAATAAAGGGACAATTCCGGCCCAACATACCTCACATGCGTCGCATGTAAGGAGTGTTGGACCGAAACGGGTGACGTCTAAGTTTCGTTTCACGGGACCCTAAATCAAATAAAACAACCTTATTTCCGAGGGCTAATAATTACCCTCGAAAATTAAAAGTTTAAATTATATAGACACCACTACATAACATTATTACGGGTGACAAATCATATAAACTGACCTTAATTCCGAGGGCATAATAATTACCCTCGGAAATTAAAAATTTAAATTATCTAAGCAACACTAAGTAAACGAAAACAAACTTAATTAATTACATAACCAAATTTCGCCATATAATCAAATTTAGGCCCTCGGATATAATAAGATAAACATTATTTAACATACTAATAATTTAATAACAACAGTGGAAACTACAAAATAAAAATAAAAATACTTACTTAGCAGTGGGCAGGGCAGTGGCGGCCGGCAGCGGGTGTCGACGGGGGGCGGGCGGCGTGTGTGGACGGCGGGCGAGCGGGGCGACGGCGGCGACGGGCGGTGACGGGGCGGCGGCGGCGCCGGGCGGTGACGGCGCCGGGGCGCCGGGCGGTGACGGGGCGGGCGGCGGGTCTCGACGGCGGGTGGGCGGGGCGGCGGCGGCGGCGGCGACGGGCGGTGACAACACGGCGGCGGCGGCGGCTACGGGCAGAGAGAAGGAGAGGAGAGACCGAGCGCGCGTGAAAAATGAACCGCGCGCCGGGCTTGCCGTGTTAAAAACCATTACCTCCGACGGCTACGTACGAGGCCGTCGGACATAAGCTTATGTCCGACGGCTACGTACGAGGCCGTCGGACATAAGCTTATGTCCGACGGCTGTCAGGGTAGCCGTCGGAGATAAGGCGGTATTTCCGAGAGTCCTTGGTGGCCGTCGGACATAACACTATGTCCGACGGTATCGTAGACAGCCGTCGGAGATAAATTGGCCGTCGGATTTTTGTTAGTTTACTGTAGTGCGGATATAGGCAGATATGGTTTGGCGTTTTCAAAATAGTAGTACAGTAATGGATTTGGTGTGTGACTGTGTGAGTGTGACTGTGTGTTAAGCAATGCTGGTGAATTGGTGATCTGGTGTGCTGTCTGGTGGATAAGACAGGTGATCTGGCGTGTGAGTGTGTGTGTGTGTGTGTTATGCAGTGTGAGACTGTGAGTGTGTGTGTGTTATGCAGAATGGCGTGTGAGTGTGGACAGGACAGGTGATCTGAACTTCTGAAGGTCTGATTGCTGAGTGCAGACTGAACTGAAGTGCTGAGTGTGTGTGTGCAGCAAGATAGCAAGCTTATGGTCTTTATACTCTTATGGCTATGGTCTTATGGAGTTATGGACTTATGGTTCTGTGTGTGTGTGCTGTGCAACAAGCTATAATGTTTATGGATGATTGATGCTGCCTGCTGGATGTTTTTTTTTTGAATTATGAGCTACACTTTTGGTATTATATCATGCTCTATCCTCTATGGCTGTGTACTGCTACTATGCTGCAAGCTATAATTTCAGTTTATAGTTATGGTGTGTGTGCTGTGCAGCAAGCTATAATTTCATTTTATAGTTATGAACTTTCAAATTTTATCATGGGCTATGGTTGCTGCATTTTTTATTTCATTTGGAGTTCAGTTTTTTGGTTACTGCAATGTACCAGTACCTCTTGTTCCCGGCAATTGATTCATAAGTTTCTTACACATGGTTATATTTTTTCAGGAAATGGACAATGTTAGTATCAGATCATGTTACAACCAACCGTGGACATGGTTCTTCGGTCTTGCATTTCTTTTGGAGCTTTTGTTGCGTATGTTGCGTACAACAACGTGAAGGAATTGAGTTATTGTAATACCGTGGACTAGCTTTTGAGTTATGTAATGTGATATTGCAACCTATGGACTAGTTCGATGTATTGCAAACATTATGTTACTAATGATGTTAATATATGATCGATGGATATTGAAAGACCATTAATTTGTGTGCAACATGTGCAATATGTTACCTCATGAAAGATTAGTGAAGTGTATGAGCATTAAGTGTCCTTATAATAATCTATTTGTATGAATGCAATGGATTGTTGGTTGGTAATATCTGCGGCAACGAATTGTTGGTCGGTAATCTACACAATTAGTGACTCTTAGAGAGTCGGTAATACTATTATTACCAACTGATGAAGCGTCCGTAAATCGTGGCAGCTGCAACTCTTAGAGAGTCGGTAATACTATTATTACCAAATGATGAAGCGTCGGTAAAACTTCTCTTTTAGCGACGGAAGATAAGTCGGTAAAACAACGGTCGGTCGGTAAAAGTTTTACCGACACAGCTTGCAACGACGTTCGTGGTCCGTCGGTAAAGGTCTTTACCGACCTATAGTTCGTCGGTAAAACTGATTTTACCGACAGACCATAAGTTGCAAATAATGTTCCGTGGTATAGTGTAGTGATCATACTCTTAAATTTGAAGCAACTCCTCTTGTGTTGCGCTTTGACGACCGCTAAAGAGCTCTACAAATTAAGGACATTCTCTTTTGAGCTCTCACCTGGATTCCGTCACTCCGCTAAACATAGAATACAAACAATTTAGAACATCAATTTTGTACTTTCATTATAAAACTTGAGAAAATATAGTATCATACATTTCATGGCTCTTTTCACCTCCGCTAGCGTGCATGATAGAAGGATCAACGGGTAGCACTCACCAATTTCAACCATTTCCAAACTGATTGACCATTTTATGACCATATCGTGTCTGCGGCACAAATAAACCAAGCAAGGTGACAATGAAATTCAACACAATAGATATGAAGTATGGACGATTCACTGGATGGTTTGTGCATGGCCACTGGTTAAGCTTCTTCAAGGCTCTTCCAATGTGATACATCCATCTATGTTACACTGGGTTGCCTACCTTAGCTTTATGTAGAAAATGGATAAGTAAATATTGCATTGGATTGAACCATCCAATGTTGAAAGCTTTACGTACGGTTTTGTTAATTGAAACAACTACTGGACTAACCTACTCTGAGTGCTGTGTATGAGATAGATTCAAATCAACATCTAAAGGTTAAGCAAGGTGGACTACCATGAAAAGGATGTGATGTGCATAAATACGAGCAAAGTGCTCAACATAAAAAATAGAAGGGGAATATATATATATATATATATATATATATATATATATATATATATATATATATATATATATATATATATATATATATATATATATATATATATATATATATATATATATATAAGGGCTCAAAACAAAGGTATAAGGTAGGGTAGGAGCTAAGGCATTTTATTTTATCGAAAATAATCAATATTGTGTGTGACTTAATTTAAGATAGATGGGCATACTATTATGGGGGAAGCTTAGGCCGTGTTTGTTTTAGATTATAATCTCTTTAGATTATATAATCCAACGTAAATAATCCAGTAGGTAAACAAACATCTAGATTATGGGTTTAGATTATATAATCTAAAGCCCAGATTATGATAATCTCATAATCTCCTCAAGAGTACCTTATTTGAGATTATTTTGGCAAAAGACCCACTACCCATGGTTATATAAATAGAAATTGCAATATATGTCATCTTTATTTTCTCATCAAATAAATAAATAAGGGTATTGTTGTCTTTATGAATAATCTACATTTGTATAATCTAAACTACCTAACAGCTATATGAAGATTATAATATATCTAGATTATAATCTGGATTATATAATTTAGATTAAAATTCAGATTATATAATCTGTAAGCTGAAACAAACAGGCCCTTAATTGGACAACATGCTCGTCTAGTACCACTAGGTGTGATAAAATATGCATTGCATATATAGGCCTAAGTGACATGCATGGGAACAGGGAAAAAAATGTTTATTGAAATTATCTTAAAATTGCTAACGATACTCAAACATACTTGTCAAAATATTTAAGTGTTAGGTCGCTTAAAAAGAAACAACAACAAAAACGCTGTTGATACAGATTTTCTTAGTGTACAGAATACAATATTAATTGGATATAAGGATAGCTTGATTCTAGTATATAGTTTTCTGTCCAAGCACCATGGTGTTCGGTGTCCGCATCGGGTTTCCCCATGTCCCCGTCGTACTAGGAACGGCAAAGAGCATGTCAACTGTGCACTTCGGCTCTACAAGACACCGGTCGATGTCCGGTGTGCACGAATTATCACACCGAACATAGCTAGATGTCTGATAATTCAACCGACCGATGAAATATGTCCGATGAGCACACTAGATGCCTGATAGATAGGATCAACTTCTAATTTATAGCTGTTGGAAAAGTAGCTGTTACAAATTCCTAAAAGCAATTTCTTTAACCAATACATATCGATCTTTGAGCATCTTTGTAGCATTTGTTTGGAAATGTAAACATGCGAGGCGTTCCTATGCATGTTTCTGCAGTGCACACGAGTGAATTTTGCATGGCACTGTGCCGCCAGCTTGCATGGTGATGGTGGTGGTAACAGTAGTGAAGTTTTCCTCGATCTATATCTCACTGTGATTCTTAACGTAGTAACAATGGGCAACGGCATATGGAGAGCAGCAGCAGCACAGATGTAGCAAAAGTGTTTACAGCAAAAAAAAAAAAAGAAACAGCACTGTACAATTCATTCGTTCTTCCTCCTCGGTCCCATGACTCGATTCTTTCTTCCTTCCTCCCAGTCGCTTGAATACTTGATGATGCCACACTGCTCGATCCAGCAGTCCAGCGAGCCTCGATCGCTCCGGCGCTGTACATGCTGCTCGCGCGCATGCACTGCAGACGATGGCGGTGTTCCTCTCTATCTCGGTCTCAGTCAGGTCTGTCTCCAGGCCTTGTGGTGGGTCCATCTTTGCTGCACTAGCTGTGTACTGGAGCGTGCTACGCAGCCGCCGGGGACCGATGGGGACTGCCGGCCCGGCCGGTGCTTCAGCCGGAGAACCGCTGCTGGTGCTTGCTCGCCGGGCAGGTGCAGCTGGCGCGGCTCTCGTTCAACGCCTGCAACGCGTGAACACAAGGGATGATAAACGACGATAAAGATACTCCTCCTCCTCCTACTACTAGTACTAGGTGAGGAAGAGTCAACGACATATCGTTGTTTGTAACTGTAGGTAACCCTCGCTCGCCGTCGATCAGCCGGCGGGGCAAGATGAGGCCAGCCTCCGTGATTTGGACGTCACTGGCTCTCTGACCTTGCAATTTGGGTTCTGGAGGAGGAAAGCAGACCGGCGGCCGCCGGAGCTCGTTACCTTGACCTGCTTCTGGAGATCCTTGATGTAGTCGACGGCCAAGTCCAGCATGTCGGAGGTGTTGGTTTGCTGCAAGGCAACGGGAACGCAAGTAGGTCATCAGCTCTGGCTGGCCGGCCGGAGTGGTCCTGGCATAGCATATGGCAGCAACTCAACGCGCACTGAAACCGGTGGGTGCAGGTGCAGTCACCTTGTCCATGTCGGGCACGAGCTCCTGCAGCTTCCTGATCCGCTCGCTGATCTTCGTCCTCCTCACCTGGATGCATCATGGATGGCCGGTCAAACATCAGCCGGTTACTCAAACTCGCATCGCAGGACTCTCCAAGGTTTTAGGATAAAATCTAGCATGCCCCGCTCACCCGCTCGGCGATGCTGCGCGGGTGCGTGGCGCACCCGCGCTTGGCGCGGACCTTGCAGGGCACGGCGTCCTGGAACTGGAGGAACTTCTCGATGGCGGCCACCTCCGACGACGACGTCTTGGGGAGGCTGAACTGGTGCGCCAGCCCGCCGCCGTGCTCCAACGAGTCCCGCGGGCGTTTATTCGTCGCGGGCAGGCTGTCCGGCAAGAGCGCCGACGACGAGTCGTCCCACCCGCCGGAGCTCATCGGGTACCCCGGCATGTAGGCGGCGTCCCCGCCGCCGCCAGCGTCGGGGCTGCTCGCTCCGACGACATCCTCCTGGCTGTCCATCTCCGAGATCTGGGACATGAGCGACCCCTGCCGCGACGAGAAGCTCAGCTGGCCCCCGAGCCTGCCGCTACCGCCGCCGCCGCCCGCGAGGGAGTCACTGGCACCACCGTCCTGGAACCCCATGCCCATGCTCGCCCTCAGCATCGCCCCGTACCCTGGACGAAGGAATCGGGCAAAACAGCAACAGAGCATGCGGGCGGGTGGCCCTCCCTCCGTGTCAGTTCCGGAAATAGAAATGTTTCGGGGGAGGAGAGACTCCCTCCCCAGGCAAGAACTGCAATAATTGCTGCTGCCATCCATGACGGCTTCCGCGTCCAAGGAGCTGGACTGGGAGGCTGTGGAAGCAAGCCGGGAATGGCAACCGAGGCAGTACCAAATGGAGGCCGGATTTAAGGAGAGAGAGAGAGCGAGAGCGAGTGACGAGCAACCAACCGTTGTCCATGCCGAAATGGTCCAGGAACCCGGCGGGGGAGCTGCTCTGCCGAATCAGGCTGCTGGCGGCGCCGACGCCAGTGCCGCCCGCTTCCATGCCAGAGCTGACGGTGCGGTAGAGGCCGCCCCCGGACCTACCCGTCTCCTGCTGGTGCTGGGACTGGGACTGGGAGTGGAACATCATTTGCTCCTGCTGGTGGTGGGAGGCCATGTCGGCCGCACTCGGGAAGTGGGCAGGCGACGGCTTGTCGTCCCGGATGTGGTGGTCGGGCAGGAACCTTGAGAAGACGTTGTCGGCGGCGCTCGGAGCGGCGGCAGGGAGCTGGAGCTGGTCCTCGCAGAGGCCGCCGAGCACCGCGCTGGGCGCCGATCTGTAGCGTAGCAGCCCGGACGAGGCCATCGGCGGCGGCTGCGCCGGGAGGTTGAGGTCCTTGGACACCGGCGAGCCGTACATCGGCTCGATCGCCTGGCCTGGCAGCTTCAGCTCAGATCCTGCGCCAAGAAAAAGTATACCAATTTTTCGGTAACCAGCTCTGTGAGGATGAGGACCATGAACAGGCAGGCACAGGCAGAGGCAGTGCGTGTCTTTTTAAGCAAACATGATGGAACATCACTTGGTGTTGCTCATCCCCCAGCTAGAGAAAGAAGCTCCTCCCCGGTCCTTGGCCGTGGAGACGGCATGAACAGCGTACCTAATCCGAGCCCCGGGGTGGTGGGGGTGATAACGCTAGCTGCAGAAGCTGTCGGCGGTGATTCGAGGAGGAAGGCGCCGCACGCGCGCAGTGGTCCACCCTCCTGCTTCACTTTCCCTCCCTCCCTCCCTCCTTAGCGCGCACGGCACGAGGCGGTCGAGGCAGGCGGAGGGAACGGCGGCGTGGGAGCGACGGCAAGATGGAGACAGGGACGGGCGGCGTGGCTCCCGTGTGCTCGATAAATAGCAGCGCGCGCCCCGCCGCTAGCTCTCCGCTCGTCGACCGGGAAGAGAGAGAGAGAGAGAGAGAGGTGTGGGGGCCGGAAAGGCGACGCGATGTGCCCGCGCTGACGGATTTGCCCCTCGGCGCTCCCTCGCCGTAGAGAAGCTCTGGTCTCCGCTGCGTGGAGTGAACTCACATGTCAAGCTGTTGGCTGGAGAAATGATTGGGCCTGTGGAAATTACTGCAGGAAAGAAGGGAAATTACTGCGGGGATCTTTTTTGTTCCCAGCGGGTATGGCTTTGCAACCCGAACACAGAAGGGGGGGCTTAATCGGGTTGTTTAGACTGCTACATATACAATTTATAGAGACAAAAACAGTTTATAAATAGTAAAAGCCGGTGCGAAAGTCGGTATGTTATTAAAGACAAACGATCAGGTTTAGGGTTCATAGGCCCCGCCGCAGGCATTTGCCACCTGTGTAGTATGTTTGTTGGCTCTGTGTGTGCCTGTGCCGGTGCCGCGGAGCAGAGAGGATAGGGAGGGCCAAGCAAGCAGGCTGCGTGGCCGTCCGTGACCATTCGTCCATTCTAAGCAACGCGGCGCAGTCTGTTTCCGGCAGCAAGCAAAGGTTGTTTTTTCTTTCCTTGCCATGCATGCTTGAGCCACGCTATCCGGAACCGGAACCGGAACCGGTACCGGGGGGAAAAGTGGGGGGAGGGGAAAAAGGCACGCACGGATGGATACGGAGGAATGGAGGATCGACCCGAGAGCGAGGCCGGGTGGGGTGGGATGGGATGGGATTCTGGCCTGAGCGGCATGCGGCAGGCCCCCGATGCCTTTTACGGAATCGCTGCTGCCGCCCGTGCCGGGGCTGCCTTTCCTGCTGCTCGTGCAGGCCGGAGAGACGAGAGGCTGGGATTGGCGCACGCAACACGCGTCCCTCTCCCTCTCACCTTCGCCCGTCACACACAGACGGAGCGAGACATGAGACACGTCTTTTCTCGCCTTCCTTTTTTCCGTGTGCGTGCGACAGTGCTTGCTTGGTTCCACGCTCTATGTTATATATATATATATATATATATATATATATATATATATATATATATATATATATATATATATATATATATATCCAGTCGTTGACGCTTCTCCGATCCGTTTTCCCTGGTACGTCGTACGTGCCGATCCGATCCGATCACAGTGCGCGACGAACGAACGAACAAAAAAAAATCAGCCAATCGTCCTCTGCGATCCGGCCTAGGTGATAGACTATGTTCGCGATTTTTTTTTTAAAAAAAATTGCGCGATGGTCAGTAGTACTCGGTACTATGCGCGGGTGATACTCGGAATAAACAAAGAAAGCCAGCTTGGCTTGGGGGTGGGTTGTTGGGTTGGCTACTAATCAGGAGAAACACGAGCCGGTGGCCAATCAGAGAGAGACACGTACATATCGATCCATAGAAAACGGACGCCGGACGTACTCTAGCCACGTAGGTGGAAAAAAAATGGACGCGGACAGTTAGTTCGGACGCAACCCACAGGCCACAGCCAGAATCATGGACACAAACCAAAACTTGACATTCGAAAAAAAAAGACGGAAAGTCAGGAAAAAGACGCAGGCGAAACCCGGGCGCGGATGATTCGTATATTTAACCTGACACAGCAGGAAAATCACTCCGATACGAGGTGCAGATAGATATCAAAGAATCCTAATTCTAATTCAAAATAAGTGTACGAGTTTATACTCTCTGCACAGTATTATTGGACGATCTTATCCGACTCGGTCGGAGAACAACCAAGCCAAATCGGCACTTGTGACCTCTTTTCAATGGTGTTTAAAAAATAGTGGGCTAAGTTATTTATCCCAAGTTTTTTTCCCAGCAGCTATAACATGATATATCCGGATATAGCTGTAGCTAAATGATTTAGCGGGTTTTTCAGAAAAAAAAATAAAATATCTGCCCTAAATAAGTGAGAAATGATCGTTCCACGGCAAAACATGCCATGACTTAATGAGATAGAGTGCCTTTCATTGTATCAACATTTACCAAGATACCAAGCAAATACAATGTTCAAACGTTCATGTACAATTAATAATGTTTGGTACTTCAGTAGTACACAGATAAATACATAGATCAAATAATAGCGGCTAAATGTTACATGTGTCTAGCTGTTTTAGCGAGATAATAGCGGCTAAATGTTACATGTAAATAGTGATTGTATTATCAACAGTCTTCTCCGACAGCTATATATATATCCGGATATATCGGTCGCTATAGTCAGCTATTTTAATCATCGCTCTTCTCTCCAGACCACACCGCATATAAATAAATAGGAAAAATGTCCGCCACACAAACAAACGCTTATCGTACCTCGTCGCCCACGTATCCGATCTAATCCCCACGCGGTCAGCGAAGGAACTGTCACCGTCCTGTTCTACTGGAGTCGTACGTGTGGTCGCGGACTTCGACCTCCACGTGTTGACCTCCTAAAAAAATGCAAAGGTACACTTTCTTGTTCTATGGTTTCTAGTTGCTAGGTTTACGAGCTAACTCTAAGTCCCTAACCCGGTATCCGTAAATACTTAAACCCTAACCCCCGAGATCTCCAAAATTTCCAAACCTAACTCTGTCGCTAGCATTAATAGTACAAATCATGTCTTTTCTACGTGCACCTCCCTTGCTTGTCGATCAATCGCTAAGGGGCACCATTGAGATTAGTGTTTCACGAGGTCGGTACCATTAGCGGTTGAACCTGCAGCTCGATCGATACCAGTTGCCGCCGGTTTAAGCCGCCTCAGTCATAGTGCGCGGCTATATGTCCACAGGTAGGGCTAGAGATGTCAATGGAGAATTCTCCACCGGGTTATAGCATCTCATACTCATCCCTATCATGTTTGATCCATCCTCATCCCCATCCCCATACCCATCATGGGTACAAAACTTATCCCATACCCATCCCCATTCGGGTTTCGGGTCCCCAATGGGTCCCCATCCCCAATTAAGGGATAACTAGGTACTAACATGTAGCAAATGCAATCTAGATTTCAGACATCACTACATCGACAAGCACTCATCCATGAACCATGATTCATTCATCCATCCATCAGAAAAGACATAAGTACTTCGAGACCGATAGAAGAAATGGAGAAATGGAGTTTTCTCACCTTCCTTGGTCACCATCTGAGTTCGTTGGCGCCTGAGAATCCATGGTCGTCACCGTCGTCTGGGCAGGGCATAGCATATGGCTGGTTATTTTAGGGTTTTATTTTTTACTAGTCTGCTAGTTGCCTTGTTGGGCTAGGACATAGGGCCTGTTGTGTTGTCGTGCTGGGCTTGGTGGTCGGCTCGGCCTCAACTCATTCATACAAACACGACAGGTGTACACGTATAAAATACCCATGGGTAATCGGGTTCGGATTATTGCTTCTCAAACCCATACCCGTTTACCAAATGGGTAGAGATTTTGTCCCATATCCATACCCATGGGGACAATTTTTTTCTCATACCCGTACCCTAATAGGGGAATTCCCCACGGGTTGGCGGGTATCGGGTCCCCATTGACATCTCTAGGTAGGGCTGAAATGTTATGATTCATCGTCGATAGGACGATAACTACTATTATTGCCTGGCTGCTACGTACGTGTTTTTTTTGGTAGCAAAAGAAAAAGGGAAGGATAAAACAACGGAACGTCTCGCCCTAGCAACTCATTTTTCCTCTGTAGCGCGCGGCGCACCTGTACGCCACGAAGCTCTAGGCCGTACGCCGCGCGTCGTTATGCACTGCCTCCGTCGCCGCGCCGGAGCGCGGTAGGTGCCGCCGGCTCGACGCGTGGACGTAACGGCCGGGACCGGGGGTGGCGTTGGCGTGGCGCCTTCCTCGGCGCGCGCGCGCGAGCTCAGCGCAAGCGCGGCAAGATTCGGACCAGGCAACGGCACGTAACCGATGGACCGCGCGCGCGCGCGCAGTCCCCGACGAAGAGAGAGAGAGAGAGAGAGAGAATGACGTACTGCTCCTAACCGTTTCGCCGCCGCCCGCCGCCTCCGCGCGCTACCGGCCAAGGCTAGCGGGGGACGGGATATGGCGTGCGGCGTGGCTGAGCGGTGACGTTGGCCGGTTTGGGCCCCGACCGGACGTACTCTCTACGTGACGGCCGTGCCGAGTACGACGGGCCCAGAGGCGGCCGGCCAGACGCGGACGCTTTTGGCGTGGCGCGCCAGTCGCCGCCAACGCACTACGTATAGCCTTCACTTCACAGTCCCCGGCCGGCGGCTTAAAATAACGAACCCTTAGCGATATGATAGCGAGTGCAGTGTAGCATATGATTGTTAGTGCTGGTGGTAGCATAGCGTACGTTGGGTAGGACGATTAGCTAGGATGCAGATGCACACGGTGTTGCAAGCAAGTCGCTGGTCAATGCGCGCGCGCGCCACCCTAGCCATAATATCCATGGCTGCATGCACCGCACGCAGCTAGCTGGCTGCTCCCGGGTTGCTGGGTCGCCGTCGTGGGTAGTGTACGGAGCTTAAAAATATATACTGCCAGCACGGCATCCCATGTAATTAAGTCGTCCGTCCGTGTGCGCGCGGCGGTCAGAGGGGTTGACTCTGTATAATGGCAACCGCGATCCAAGTGGCTGTTAAAATGCTAGCTGGAAGAGCCGAAGAGCTTTGTGTTCGTTGCGATGCGGTGCGGTGCGACAGCCTCTCATCGCCAATAATGCAGCTGTGTCTCTGCGAGGTGCGTCACTGTGCTGTCAGCTCGACGCAGTGGGTCTTAACACGAGTGATGATAGATACGGGTAGGTCACGAGGGGTGTGTCTCTGCGCGGTGCCCTTCCCCTTCTCAGCAGTGCTTCGCATGGATGATCTGCAGGTTCACATTCACCGGTTTCTTGTTTAGAATCTGCACAGGCGCTGCGATCTCAGAAAACGAGGTGCTTCGGGATGGAGCCTCTGCAGGCAGAAACACATGTATACAGGGGTTCCACGTCTGGATCGTCATGCATGGCTTGGCTTGCTTCCACCCTCCTGTCGAACCCACGTAGCTTGTCAGGGATCGATCTATAGCATGCATGTGTAGCTAGGCCGGTGCCCACGTTCCCCGTGTATCTGAGACCCACCACGACAACTCCTGGGGAACGAACCTGCTGATTGTACCTTCACCTCCATACTACATATTTAGTATATATATATATATATATATATATAACAAACGGACAAAGTCCGAGGTGCTTTCGCTCCCTCAGATTATATTGCTCTATTAGCTGTCTAGCTAGCTAGGACGAGTACCACCACCATTCAAGGGCCAAAGAAGAGCAAGTCTAACATCAGAGCCCACCATAGACACTTTATATTCTTGCCATATCATCTATATAGCGCTAACAATAATAAAAAGCATTCATATAATAGTGTTAGCTTTTAGATCAGCATCTCTCTCTTTCTCTTACCTCTTTTATTTGTCCTAGCTAGCAGTAGCAGAAAATTGTCACACAAGCAAGCTCTAAGCCTAATCCCCTTATTGCTCTATGAGAGCATCGATCTGCGCACATACACACGATCGATCGCCACTTGGTTCAGCAACTGCATGTGCTCGCATGAACTAGCCCCTGCCCGGCCCACTGGCTACGAGAGTATTAAAATGGGCGCTGGATCTAGCTAGCCTTAGCTCGATCGATCGAGAGAGAGAGAGAGATGCCTCGTAAATGGCATCCGATCTGCTGATGAGTGACTTGTTTAACAATATGACCTTAGGTTCTTCGGCGACAGCGCTGTTCACGGTTTAATAATAGGGTTGTGCCCCAGCTCCCAGATGGCACATGCAAGGCAGGGGATTCTGAGGCGTGTCGCGCAGACCCGCGAGGCATAAGATACGATGATACTGCCCGGACAGTGGGTCCTGCTGGCCGTCTTAATAACAGCCAAAAGAAACAATTTGGGTCTTAACAGCCAGCAGTGGACAGTGGGTGTGTGTGTCGTCAGTTTAAGGCATGAATCGGTAGTGATACCAGAGTTATCACTGTTGGCTGATGGTCTGAAGCCGATAATAATGGCGCATAGATAGCTTATTTTATCGGCTATTGCCCTTGAGCCAACGGTGATGGTTGTACACTATATATAGAGAACCCTACATACGTCATCCTTTCCCCCATTCCTCCCGTCTCGAGCACATTCATTCATCTAACAGCATGTGTCCTTCTCCGCTTCTCCTTTTATTTTTGCGGTCATAGAAGCTCTTGATTTTTTTTTTGTTATGGATGAGCATGACCTTCCTGCTTTAATTAAAGTTGGTAACTCCTTTAGATTTATAGCTTTTCAGCTGTTATTATGGATATATTGATCCATCATGTGACTAAGGGACTGTTTGGAAGCACCCAATTTTATAATAAGGGCTTGTTCGGTTATTCCTAATACATATGGATTGGATGGGATTGGAAAAAATTAAGAAGAAGTTTGACTTGTTTGGGATTCAAACCCATCCAATCCCACTCAATCCACATGGATTGAGAGCTAACCGAACAAGTCCTAAACTGGTTTATGAAAAGTGATTTGGCTCAAAATATATCAGTTTATATAGAAAATAGATTACCAGTTTCTTAAAAACAAAAAAGATAGCCTCTTCTCGCTAAAAAAAAATAAAAACCGCTTCCAAACATGACCTAAAGCGACAGATTAAATAAAGCGAGGATGGTAACTAAAGCTATATTCCCAGTCGGGGCATGCATCCGGCACTGGCTTTGTCGCCATCCAGCAACAACTTGGCTCGGAATCGCGCTATTGCCGGCCGGGAGCTAGCGAAGCGTGCGTGTCGTGTTTATTTTTTTTTTTTGACGAAAAGGGGTTTCCCCCCTATTTCATTAAGAAACAGGAAACACATACAGACACACACCAGAAATGTCTTAGCCAAAACAAGCCATTGGCAACAAAAGCTCAGCAACTAATCCAGCAACATCTATGATCAGACCTGACCCAAAATCTATTGCCAAACCAAGACGACTAAGACAAGAAAGGGGATTTAACCAAGACATTATTACAGACCGACATCCTGATATAATAGCCAAAAGAGTCTCTAGGTTCAAGAACAGAAAGAAGCATCATCGCCAAAAAGGATCCCCCACTCAACCGATCACTGTGTCAGCCTCCTGTCAACTGGAGACCATCCCCAAGCTCGACTGAAGAACTCACTAGCCATTTTTCTGATATGATTGCTTCTTTCCTCCAGCATCCTTCTTGCCGATTTTTTCTGTAATAAAATCCATGAGTTCATCCAAAAACAACACAATATAAAGATGTCTAACGTATTAACTATTCTTTTATCATCAAAACAAGCTTCGTTTCTTATTTTCCAAAGAGTCCAAAGAACTGCACTACATCCCACTGTCAACAAATTCCTGTCTCGTTTATTGAAAAGATGGAGCCAGTGGCTAAACATCTCACTGGGATTCATGGGAATACAAATGGGATGTAGCACCATCTGCACCACTCTCCATGTAAATTTTGCTATCTGACAGTCAAAGAAGATGTGCTGCGTAGTTTCTAGGCAATCACACCAAGTGCAATTGATGTTTCCTTGCCAATTCCTTTTGCTCAGATTTGCCTTGGATAGAATCCTGTCTCTCAAAAGAAGCCAAAGGAAAACTTTTATCCTTTGGGGGATTTTAGCGTTCCAGATGAACATATAAGGCACCCGACCCAAATTGTTTCGACAATTAAGGTAAAGGGATTTGACCGAAAATCCTTTTTTATCTAGTAACCAAATAACATTATCTCTAGAATCATTAAGACAGATGTCCTCATATGAGGATATCATCTCCTTGAGATTGTCAGCCCCAGCTCCCACTAGCCTCCTTCTGAAGGTTAAGGATTCAGAATTCGTACTTATCACCTTTTCTACACTTATCTCTTTATTAAGAGATAAGTCATGAAGTCTTTTAAATCTTACCGAGAGAGGAGTATTCCCACACCAACAATCATTCCAAAAACTGGTTGATTTACCATCTCCAATGATTCTTTTGCAGTTTTTGTAAAACACATCTTTTACTTCCAGAATGCTTTTCCAGAAATGAGAGTCCCCTTGTTTCCTTTGCATCAAACTCAAAGGTCTTCCTCTGATATATTTAAACCTTACTATTTTTTGCCACAAGCCCTCCTTATTCTCCAAACTCCTCCACCATTTGGCCAGTAAGCAAAGGTTCATGCATCTAAGGTCTAAAATTCCCAGACCTCCTTGATCCTTAGGCCTACAAACAATATCCCAGTTCACCAGATGGGGTTTATTGCTCTTTTTCCCCCCCTGCCATAGCATCCTCCTTCTATACATGTCCAGTTTTTTGAGCACACTAACAGGAGCCCAGAAAATGGAAAGCATGTATAAAGGGATGCTAGACAAACTACTGTTAATCAGCACCAGCCTCCCCCCAAGGCTGAGATACCTTCCTTGCCAGACCCCCAGTTTTTTTCCATTTTTTCTTCCATTTTGGCCCAATGGGAGATTCTAAGAGTCTTGTAATCTACGGGGATGCCCAAGTAGTTCATGGGTAAATTTCTGATAGGACAAGTGAAGATTTCAGCGTACAAATTCTTCATATCTACGGCTTTGCCAAAGCACAGAATCTCACTCTTGTGAAAGTTAATTTTGAGGCCTGACATCTGCTCAAAAAGGACCAAAACAAATTTCAGATTCCTTGCATACATCGGGTTATCCTGAAGAAGGAAGATAGTGTCATCTGCATATTGTAAACAAGCACAACCATTTTCAATGATGTGAGGAACAAGGCCCACCAAAAGACCAACCTCCTGGGCCCTTTTAATCATGCAAGAAAGATCATCCACAACAATGTTGAAGAGCAACGGAGATAAGGGATCTCCCTGTCTTACCCCCTTATGCGTAGAGAAGAAGGGGCCAGTTAGATTGTTAGTCCTAACGGCAACCTTGCCCCCACTAACTGTTTTCATCACCCAGTCTCCCCATTTCTCGCCAAATCCTTTTATCTCAAGCATTTTATATAAGAAATGCCAATTAACTTTGTCATACGCCTTTTCAAAATCAATTTTCAAAATGATCCCATCTTGCTTTTTCTTTTTTACTTCATGAATAATCTCATGAAGGGCCACAACACCATCCAAAATATATCTTCCTTTAATAAAGCCAAACTGGTTATCACTAATCACCTTAGTGATACAATTTGACAACCTATTGTTAAGGACTTTGGTGATCATTTTATAGCAAACATTTAAAAGACAAATGGGTCTAAAGTTTTTCATATCTATAGCCTTGTCCACTTTAGGAATTAAAGTGACAACACCATAGTTTAATCTTTTAATGTCCAGTTTTCCTTTGAAAAAGTCTTCAAACAACTTCATGATGTCCTTTTTAATAATGTCCCAGAAGTCCTTAAAAAATTCTGCAGGGAGACCATCAGGGCCTGGGGCACTATTGTGTTTAAAGTTGTCTACTACATGCTTAACCTCGGTCTCTGTAAAAGGGGCAGTGAGGATACATCTGTCCTCATCGCTAATCTTATCCATGTTTCTATCCTCCATATAGATGGCAGAGATAGGAGAAGGGCCAAACAAGTTTTTATAGAAGTTAGTAGCAATCCGATTCTTCTCATCCTCCTCTTCAACCAAGTTCTCCTTATCCATCAGAGCATGAATCCTGATTCTCCTTCTATTGAGATTGGCTTTTTGATGAAAATAATTTGTATTTTCATCTCCTTCCGTAATTAACCTCTCACGAGCTCTCTGCTTCATTTTCATCTCTTCCTCAAAGAGAAGTTTATTAAGCAAAAGCTCACAATCTTTTTTCGCCATTTTTTCATTATCCGACAGCCCCCCTTCTTCATTTTTAATGTCTAACCCATTGATTTTCTTCAAAAGATCTTCTCTCCTTCTCTTGTTACTCCCTTCTTCATTGAAATTCCAACCCTTAAGGTATTTTTTGAGTCTCTTAACTTTCTCTTTCCAAATGTTAAGACTTCCTTTACTCCTTATTGGAAGCTCCCAACTTCTACAAACCAACTCTCTAAAATCAGGTTTTTTATGCCAGAGCAACTCATATCTAAAAGTAGCAACAGGTTTTTTTGAATCCTCAGTGCTTAACATCAAAGGAACATGGTCTGAAAGAAATCTGTTCAGCCCTCTAACCCTAGCATTGCTGTATAATAAATCCCAATCAGGGCTCACTAGAAATCTGTCAAGTTTTTCAAAAGTGGGAGGATTTCTATTATTGGACCATGTAAACTTCCTATCAGTTAGATCTAGCTCAACCAGACCGTGCTGATCAATGATGGCATTAAAGAGAAGCGTCCATCTATTGGCAACATAAGGCTTATTTTTGTCATCACTACTCCTCAAAATGTTAAAGTCACCACCTAGCAGAATGGGACCACTACAGTGGGAGCAAGTGGCAGCTAACTCGCTTAAGAAATTATCTTTATTAACCGCTTGAGCTGCCCCATAGACATTAGCAAAAGTCCAAGAAAGATTTTTAATCTTGTGATGCACCCGACACACAATCATGAAGTCCTTGATTTGAATGTCCGAGACATCCAAAGTGTCTGAATTAAAACCCACCAGCAAACCCCCTGATCTACCATTAGGGGGAGAAGAAATCCACTTAAACAACTTATTACTGCTTAAAGACAGTAACCAGTTCTGCCCAAATTCTTTCTTATTAGTCTCTTGCAGACTAATGAAATCAATTTTTTCCTTGTTTATGAGTTCATGAATGAACTCAAATTTCCCGGGTTTGGCAAGCCCCTGGCAGTTCCATATTACCCCTTTCATTCAGATACTTGGTTGTCCCATTGATGACGCTTCAGGCATCTCCTATTATTAGATGTATATCTAATTTTTGGAGAACCCTTTTTTTTCCTCAGAGAATATTTTTTCTCTTTCTGTATTTTTTCTTCTTCTTTGGTGTTTTGTTCTTTTTCCCTTCTGATTCACTCTCTATCATCTCTTGGACAATTCTATCCATAATCGAAGGATCCTCATTCTCCACTAAATTACCAGCGAATTTATTATCAATATCATCAGCACCAACGTCTGGCATAATAGCCCTGGCACGTTCTTCTTCTAAGCACTTGATCATTTCTAAGTTATCTAATCTTTCATTATCATCTTTTCCCAGATTCACCCCAAGTTTGTTAGCTATATCAATCAGCAAGCTGTTTTCAGAATTTAAGATAGAGAAAGGGTTGGGGTTGTTACCTATGTTCAAGAAGGCATCCTTCGCTTCAGCTCTGTTGATGGCTTTGTCCGTAATCCTGGTATCTTCATTTGCCTCCAGTCTGCTACTTTTCCTTGTGCCTTCAACTTGATCTACCAACTTGGCTTTACCTTTTTTATCCTTACCAGTTTGTTGCTCATCTTGAACTTTGAGGAGTTCACCCTCATCCATCTCCAATTCCTGCTCATCCGCTATCTCAACACCCATTCCTTTCACAAAGTTGTTAAGCTCTTGGGAACTAAGAAGGTCTTCATCACTGTCTTCAAAGTCTACCTTCTCATTGTTTTCATCCCCCAGATTTTCCCCCTCTTCATTGCATTTGTCACATTCATTGGTTTGTGGATCTGTAGCAAACATTGCTTCTTTAAACTCAGAGGAAGATGTTTTCTGATTTACAGGAATCAGAGGGACCTTCCCACTTTCATGAATATCACTTTTGGGTTTTTTCCCTCCATTGTCACCCAAACCGAACTCGTTCGGCTGTAAATCAACAGAAGATCTCTTTCTCATACTAGCTTCTTCCTCATTCCATCCTTCAGTTTCTACCTTTTCCACCTTAAAATAAATGTCATATAAGAGATGCTTGACTCCTATCTCAATGACAGGTGGAATCCTCGCGATGCTCTTCACATGCACTTTAAATCTAACCATGTCATTGGATTTCAGAGCGGCCAGATCCACTTCTTCCACAGCTCCTAAAACCGAACCCAACTCACATATGGCTTGATAGTTCAACAATTCTTCAGGCACATTATCGGCCTTAATCCAAACTGAGTGCAATCTGGATTTAGCCAAAACCTGAGAGTTCCACACAGTTACTACAATCTTAACCCCTGAAATCTTCATCTTCAACTCAGTAAAGTTGGTCAGTTCATCAAGCCTGTCCTGTGATGGGAATTGCATCAGGAAACCAAGATGACACTTATCAGCTTTCCAGGGTCGTCCCCATGGAAAATGGAAGCTAAAATCCCTCTCCAGATCACCAGCAGACACAATCCCCTCCACAATTTTGACTAATCCCAACAGGCTCCTCTTTGTTTTTTTTGGAAATGTTCTTTCCAAACTGAGAGGAGTAAAAACTCAAACCATCTGCTGCCATTCCCACTAATGGCATAATAGGTTTGTTCTGTCTTGGCCACACACATTTCGCAGTTACATGAGTCTCTTTCATGCAGATATCACACCACAAAGCCCTAGAACAATCTCTGGCATGATGACCTTCATCACCGCATTTTTGGCAGAATGTGCGACGACTTCCTTCTACCTCCAGCATCCCAGGGAGAGTCGGGGATTTAGGGTTACCTGGGTTATTCATGTCACCAGATGATGATCCAATCACCTCTCCCTCAGATTTCACGTGTGAGGGTCGGAGTCGCCAGCTCATATTGCGGTGTCTTCCCCAAGCATTGGGTGGATTCCTCGCCTCCTTAGAGTTCCACCGATCCCACTGTGAGGGTTTCAGCCTTGGGTCCATCTTCTCTGAAGTTTCACCAGCGAGCTCACCCCCTCCCCCTCCTGGCTGAGGACCAAAGTCTGGCGGGCGGAAAGGGATGGATCGCCACCCTCCAGAGAAACTCTCCGCTTGTGGGTAGGCAGCGCCCACAGCGAAGCTAGAAGCACGGACAGGTGTTCTGGGGATCGAGCACCAATAAGATCAAGAGGAAACCCTACCTCGTTCAACTTGTTGCCAGCCTTCTGGGCTGCGATCCACCCCCTGGAGATGGAGCCCGAGTCGAGACACCTTGGCTGCCCCTTCCTCGGGTCATCCGCTTTCACGGCCCATCCATGCTCTTCAGGAATCCACGAACCAGGCCGATTTCCCCCTGCGTTGCTCTTTTGCGAATTTGTCCAGGGAGAATGAGATTTTCTGCTCGCCGGCTTCTGGGCTTTGCGTGAGAGCCCCTGCAACCCAGGTGGAGGAAGAGGTGGTGGGGGAGGGAGGGGCGCGGGAAGGAGGGGCGTCAGGGGAGAGAGGGGCACAGGCATCTCCCTCGTGTTTCGCAGGTGCAGGCTGGAGCGGGAGCTGCGGGAGGAGATCAGGAGGAAGCCCAACCGCTTCGCTATCTAGAGTTTGCTCATGTCCTTTCTTCTCTCGGCGGCGGGGGAGATGGCGCCTCCGCGGCCCTCGTGGCCATTTGCGAGCGCAACGAGCCGGCTGTGGGACGTGGATTTCCGGTAGCCGGTGGACGGCGTGATGAGCGAGGAGGAACCGGGGGCGGGGATTCCGATCTGCGCGCCTCGGCGTCGCTCGCTCGCTTGCGTGGGTGGCGAGTGGCTAGCTACCTAGGTGTGCGTGTCGTGTTTATATATCGGCCATTTATGGGAGGTTGAGTGTGTTGCCATTTCAGAAGAAAGAGGAGGCAGCGCAATCTATCTCTGGGTATGCAGGACAGGACAGGTGCTCAATACAGGGGAGGACCGCGATGGCTGGACTGGACCCGGCACACTCGCTTCGAGCGACTTTTTGTTTTGGTGCCCCTCTTCCTCATTCCGTGGCTGCTCGACGTGAACCGTGTCCAGAGCAGTCAGCTGGCCCACTCCACATTTTCCCGTAGCGACGAACCCGGGAGCCCATCACTGCAGCACAAAGCAGTTCGGACCGAAGGCCCACGGCCCGTTTCCCTTCCGCCTTATCCCTCCGATCGCTGTCGGATTATTCGAGAGCAACAGATGGAGGCCGGCCTGCGCGCGCTAGGCCACCGCTACTTCGGCGGCGGCGGCGGTGGCCTCGGTGGGTTCGCGGCCGCGCGTGCCACCCGGCTCCGGCGCCAGCGCCAGCGCCGCATGGCCGCCTTCTGCTCCCGTGAGTGGCAAGGGATTCCCCCACTTCCCCCCTCCACTTCCTACCGCTCCGGCGTGTCTGTGTATCTGACGTCCCTCCCCACGCTCGCAAACGTCTCTGCAGTCGCTGTTAATGGAGATGGGAATGGCGCCGCGGGTGGCCCCGTGGGGAGCGGCGTCGAGGTGGCGCGCGCCAGGAGGATGCTCCATGTCGTGCTCGTCTCGCCGCTGGTAAGTGGTAGTAAGTACTAACTGCTGCCTTAATTTTTTGAGGTTTCAGCTCTCTCGTTCATGTGGCCGACTGCTGTTCTATCCTATTGATGCAATGGGATGCGATATATAGTCTGTCTTCCATTTTGAGCTCGAATTATACGGTCACTGGTTGTATAAGAAGAGTTGGGAGTGGCGCACTGCGCCTTGTGATGATATTGTCTGTTCAACTTCCCACGTGTGAGGATGCCTAAATCTGATAGATTCGGTTCATCATACGGAAGAGAATAACTCTAACCCTTGTATGATCTGTCGGCATACAAATAAATATAGAGATAGAGAGAGGGGGTCTAGTCTAATCTGTTTTTACAGACACAGAACGGCACTCTACTACTTTAAATCGTACACCACATGAACAATACCATATAACATGTGTTGAATGGATAATACAAGATATCCTAATCTACCTGCTGTTTTGCTCGGTGGACAATAGGTTGAAGCCAGAGTTAAAGTTTGGTTGGGGTGAGTGGGTAAGCTAGTAACCAGTGGCGAAGCCAGAGTTAAAGTTTGGTTGGGGGGGGGGCAAACTAGATTGAGAGGGGCCGCTAGAGGGTATTTTGCGTTATTTTTAGGGTGATTAGCTAAGAAATTTAATGATAATGACTTCTATAAAATTAGGAAAGGATTAGGGGAGGACATTGCCCCCCTCTGCCTCTCTCTGCCGTCGGCCCTGCCAGTAACTATATATTTGCCGTGCAATACTACCTGGATTAAGGCATGCCATACTAGTGTTGCAAACTAGTAACTAGTTGCAATATAACACTATTAACTTGATTTTTTGACTTGCTTATGCTGTCGTTACTGAATTATGGGTGACTACTTCACAGATACCAGGAAATACAGGGTCCATTGCAAGGACATGTGCAGCATCTGCAGTTGGCCTGCATCTTGTCGGGGTAAGGTTAGTCTCTGGATTATTTTCTGTGTTATTTAGTAAGGGGTTCTTGATGCAGCAGCATCTTTCTTGCCCCATGTCTTTCATCCATCTACAGTGTTTTGTTGTTAACTGAAACATGCCTGGTTTTTCTCCTTCCAGCCATTAGGCTATAAGGTAGACGACACGAAGTTGAAGCGCGCGGGATTGGATTATTGGCCGTATCCTTTGCTTGGATGTATATTTTATCAGTTATATATTGGGCCCCCACCTGAAATATAGGTCCAGTAGGACATTGATATTGTCTACAACATGGTAGTTTGATGATTGAAGGGCGGGCCTGGTGCAGCGGTAGAGCCTACCATCTGTAACCGGAAGGTCCCGGGTTCGAGCCCCAGCCTCTACATATTATGCGGGTAAGGCTTGGCGCTTAAAGATACCCTTCCCCAGACCCCACACAGTGCGGGAAGCCTACGGCACTGGGTACGCCCATGGCAGTTTGATGATTAATAGATATAAAAAATGCTATTTGAAATAGAAAGAATTAGTCACTCCGTTCCGAATTATAAGATGTTTTGGTTTTTCCCCTAGATATGTTGTTTTTAATATAAAGGGCGTACCAGTGCCGTAGGCTTCCCGCACTGTGCGGGGTCTGGGAAAGAGTATCTTTAAGCGTCAAGCCTTTACCCGCATAGTATGCAGAGGCTGGGGCTCGAACCCGGGATCTTCCTGTTACAGACGGTAGACTCTACCGCTGCACCAGGCCCGCCCTTCCATATGTTGTTTTTAATATGCACTTAGAAATTAGACGTCGGTGTTCTTCCTTAAACGCTGCCTTTAAGATACGTTGTTGTCAAGATTCATGACTCTTGGGACCACTTCTGTGATTATTTCATGAAACAGGTGATGTTGGATTATCCATTATTCTCCCGTATATTTAACTGCCGATTACTTTTCAGCATCATCACGTTCTTTTGGCCCCATTAGGAAGGAGATAAAAGGCTGTTGGCGTTCACCAAAAGAGGCACACACATCCATTCAGTAAGTAGCCGCTGCTTCTTCAAGTAGGACTGTAGTATATCCTCGCCGTCGCCACAATGAAAACTGTCGCTGTGGGTATATCTGAACTAATCTGCAATTCCGAAGATTTTCTTACGGAAATGGTACACATTCACTTGGTTAATGTTGTCCCGTGTTTTGAAATTAGGATTTCTCCTACAGGCCAGGGGACTGGCTAGTCTTCGGTTCCGAAACAAAAGGGTTGCCTCAGCAAGCCCTCGAGGATTGCTGCAGAGAAGGCCTAGGCGGCGGGACCCTCCGGATTCCCATGGTGGAGACCTACGTCCGGTGCCTGAACCTCTCCGTCAGCGTCGGAGTCGCGCTGTACGAAGCCGCTAGACAGCTGAACTATGAACAGCTTCAGTACCAGCCTGATGAGCTCCCAGAGGAGGCGCAGGAGCTTTTCCCGGCAGAGGACATTTATGCGTGAAAACCTCTGCCCGAGAACAATTACACGTTACACGCATTGATCACCTCATTTTTGTGTGTGTGTGTGTGTACTGTTTGCCGTGACACATGATTGAGCTGGAGGGACCACGCACTGCACGATTCTGTTGCGAATTCAATTCCAGGCCGAGTCCTTGTCCAGACGGTGTTGACATGCTCATTCAAAATGGTGTACCTGATCTGCTTGGAAGAATCGTTTTAGTGCCATGTATAATTTCGCAGTCAGAACTCAGAAGGTGATTAGAGTATGCTGCGATGGGGTCTCGTTCTGACTTCTTTTTTGTGTGTGTACTGGTTACTGAACCATAAGCTTTGTTAACTGCAACTGGACGCTGCGTCCTGTTGCTTCTCTGTCAGTGTGTGTGGTGAGGAAGGAAGGTTGGTGCGGGAGCTTTACTGCCATTCAAAACCTTGTCCCTCTGGTCACGCAGCTCACAGGTCGGATAGTACCCTATCCGTAGCTGTCCCCGACCAGTGAAATTATTGGGCCGTCGGCTGCGCTGGAGGTTTGTAAATGTTTTTACTAGCTAGCCCAGCAACACCTCGCTGTCCTATGTGAACGCCGAACAGCATGGCACATTGGTGGTTCTGAAACGCTCCAACGTGTTCGGGATTGAACCCGTGAATGCGTCAGGAAACAGCATTCGAATTCTCCAGCTGGACCGCCACTGTTTCGATTTCGACCCTAGTACAGTTCGTGACACAAATAAATGTACCAGCCTATTTATATTATAACGCTGCAGGGTTGAACCAATGCATCCAATATTCAATTGTATCCTACCACTCCTAGTCTCCTACCATGAAATATGTCGCTAGCTGGAAAAAAAATCTAAGATATTCAATAACAACGCTCGCTGGAAAAAATGTGTCAAGAAAGTTTTTTAATAGAGGACATCGCAATCGTTATTTTCTATGTTAATTCCAAAATACCACTAAACTATTTGTTTATGATTATTTATATATTTTTTTCGACCGGAGAAACTCCATTTCTATTACTTGCATAACAGAAATACAAAGTACGGACCAGCTGCCACAGCAACCAAGCACCCACACACAGTGAGAAAAATATAACCGACCTGATTCAGGTCAAGGACATCTACCAGGCAATGTCTAAATTCACGACATCAAGCAGAAAACAGCATCAGACTGCGACACAGCGCAAAAACCATAAAGCAGTCTAAACAGGACTGACAATAAAAAGGGGACCCAAGCCACATATCAGCTATCCAGCACCCAGAGACCGACGGTTACTCCAAATCCATCCTCTGGTCGTCATCATCAGCGTGCCTTTGAAGCTCTCTCCCAGGATTCCTCGCATTTGCAGCTTTCAGCAGAAGCTTGGCCCCGTCCTGAAGTAAATCTTGCAGCTCTTTCTTGCTCAAACCTGCCCAGTTAAAGATCAATGCACAAGCATGACACACAATTTCGACAGGAGAGCTGACCACAATGTTTTGAAAGCACACATTATTTCTAACTTTCCAAATTGCCCAACAGATGGCAGCAGCACAAACAGTGCTAATCTCTTTGGCATCACCCAAATTATTATCAAGCCAAACCCAGCATTGATGTAAGTTTCTAGGAACAACATTGGAATTAAAGCATTTAGCAACCATTCCCCACACACATTTGGCTGTATGACAATTAAAAAAAGATGAGTGGTCGATTCAAACTCATCACAGAAACCACAGGAAGAATTTCCATTCCAATTTCTCCTAACCATGTTCTCTTTTGTCAACAGCACATTATTTTCAAGTAACCACATGAAAACCTTAACTTTTGGAGGTATTTTTCCTTTCCAAATATGTTTCAGATATGGACCATAGGTAATACTAGTGATATTATTGTCGGGGACCATAATTAGGGGTACCCTCAAGACTCCTAATTCTCAGCTGGTAACCCCCATCAGCATAAAGCTGCTAAGGCCTGATGGGTGCGATTAAGTCAGAGATCAGTCCATTCGAGTGACTCGACCACGCCTCGCCCGAGCCTAGCCTCGGACATGGGCAGCCGACCCCAGAGGATTTCCGTCTCGCCCGAGGCCCCCCCTCCGACGGCGAACATATATCCGGCTCGCCCGAGGCCCTGCCTTCGCTAAGAAGCAACCCTGACTAAATCGTCGCACCGACTGACCAAGTCGCAGGAGCATTTAATGCAAAGGTAGCCTGACACCTTTATCCTGACGCACGCCCTCCGGCAGAGCCGAAGTGACCGCCGTCACTTCGCCGCTCCACTGACCGGCCTGACAGAAGGACAGCGCCGCCTGCGCCACTCCGACTGCAGTGTCACCTGACCGAGTGAGACTGACAGGCAGTCAGGCCCTGCCAAAGGCACCATAGGAAACTCCGCTCCGCCCGACCTAGGGCTCGGACTCGGGCTAAGCCCCGGAAGACGGCGAACTCCGCTCCGCCCGACCCAGGGCTCGGACTCGGGCTCAGCCCCGGAAGACGGCGAACTCCGCTCCGCCCGACCCAGGGCTCGGACTCGGGCTAAGTCCCGGAAGACGACAAACTCCGCTCCGCCCGACCCAGGGCTCGGACTCGGGCTCAGCCCCAGAAGACGACGAACTCCGCTCCGCCCGACCCAGGGCTCGGACTCGGGTTCAGCCCCAGAAGACGACGAACTCCGCTTCGCCCGACCCCAGGGCTCGGACTTCGCCCTGGCCTCTGCTGACGACCTCCGCCTCGCCCGACCCAGGGGCTCGGACTCGGCCTCGGCCATGGAAGACAGACTCGACCTCGGCTTCGGAGGAGCCTCCACATCGCCTAACCTAAGGCACAGGCTCACCACGACAACAGGAGGCGCCATCATCACCCTACCCCGAGCTGACTCGGGCCGCATGGAACAAGACCGGTGTCCTATCTGGCTAGCTTCGCCAGATAGGCAATGATGGTGCCCCGCATGCTCTGTGACGATGGTGGATCTCAGCCCCCTTACGGAAGCAAGCGGACGTCAGCAAGGACCCAACTGCTCCGACAGCTGTCCCTCCGCCAGGCTCCATCGCTCCTCCGACGGCCACGACATCACACCAGCTGGGTGCCAAAATCTCTCCGGCTGCCACATCGGCGTGTACTTAGGGCGCTAGCGCTCCCCCGCTAGACACGTAGCACTCTGCTACACCCCCCATTGTACACCTGGATCCTCTCCTTACGCCTATAAAAGGAAGGACCAGGGCCCTCTTAGAGAGGGTTGGTCGCGCGGGGACGAGGACGAGACAGGCGCTCCCTTGAGGCCGCTCGCTTCCCTCTCCCGCGTGGACGCTTGTAACCCCCTACTGCAAGCGCACCCGACCTAGGCGCGGGACGAACACGAAGGTCGCGGGATTTCCACCTCTCTCACGCCGGTCTCCGGCCGCCTCGCTTCTCCCCCCTTTGCGCTCGCCCTCGCGCTCGACCCATCTGGGCTGGGGCACGCGGCGACACTCACTCGTCGGCCCAAGGGACCCCCCGGTCTCGGAACGCCGACAGTTGGCGCGCCAGGTAGGGGCATGCTGCGTGTTGACGAACAGCTTCCCGTCAAGCTCCAGATGGGCAGTCTCCAGCAACCTCTCCAACCCGGGACGGTGCTCCGTTTCGGGAGTCTTGAGTTCATGTCCTTCGACGGCAGCCACGACATGATACTCCTTTCACCGTCGTGCGACAACGACAATGGCGGCCGACAGCCCGCCCGCCGGCGGTGAAATCGACGACGTCTTCCCCGCGTGGTGGAAGAACAACATTCGAGCTCGTCCCGCCTTCTTCCCCGCCGACGAAGGGGAAGGCAGGGCAACCAAGGCCAAGCAGGAGGCAGCGCCTCGTCGGCTGTCGAGCGAGTCGACAGCGCCGGCACCCCAATGAGGGGTGCACCGGGTATCGACTTCGCGCATGAGACGAAGACGAGCGCCGTCTCCCCGCGACACGCCAATCCCGAGCAAGTGGACGACGCCAGCGCGCTTGCGAAAAGCTTGCAGGACGTCGCCCTCGTACCTGAGACGACGGTGCAGTCAGTCCTCGACGTGACTTCATCGCCGCTCGTCGACCAAAAGGTACCGACCGATTCCCATCCTACGTCATTTGGATTCAGCCTCAACCCGCCTAGCAACCTCGCTTTGGTGGACGCTCTCGTAGAGGCGAGTCCAAACCCTCTGGGGTTTCGCATGCGGTCGCCTTGGGACCGGTTGACGAACGTCTCGACCTACGGGCCCTCTGGGTCCGAGGAAGACGACGACCCCAGCATCTGTTGGGATTTCTCTGGACTTGGCAACCCCAGTGCCATGCGGGACTTCATGACCGCATGTGGACGGTAGCCACAGCCTCGACGACGAGGACTGCGGCCCAAGCCGCGAATGTTTCCACGTCGATCTAGGGGGTCCCTCCGAAGGCAATCATCTCGGCATGCCGGAGGACGGTGATCTCCCTAGGCCGGTGCCTCGCGCTGACATCCCACGGGAGCTAGATGTGGTCCCCGTTCCGGCGGGGGGTCACGACCCACAGCTCGAGCAAGTCCGCGGGGCGCAGGCCAGGTTCGACGAGGGAGCAGGAGCGCTTGAGCCAATCCGCCGGGACGTCGGGCAGGCATGGGCGGGCCAACCCCCGGCCGGAGAAATACGTCATCTGCCCCAGGGTTTCCAGCACCGCGTCGCCGACGACGCCAGGGTCAGGCCGCCAACCGCATCTAGTGGCGTCGGCCAGAACCTGGCTGCAGCAGCGATGCTCCTCCGCGCGATGCCGGAGCCATCCACCACTGAGGGTCGGCGAATCCAGGGGGAGCTCAAGAATCTCCTGGAAGGCGCCGCGGTCCGACGGGGCGAGAGATCTGCCTCCCGAAGGCAAGGATACCCCTCGGAACCTCATGCCGCGACTTCCCGATTCATGCGGGAAGCCTCGGTCTACACCGGGCGCACGCGCAACACCGCGCCTGCGGCTCCGGGCCGCCTCGGCAACGAGCACCATCATCGCGACCGTCGGGCCCACCTCGACGAGAGGGTGCGCCGAGGCTATCACCCCAGGCGTGGGGGACGCTACGACAGCGGGGAGGATCGGAGTCCCTCGCCCGAACCGCCCGGTCCGCAGACCTTCAGCCGGGCCATCCGACGGGCACCATTCCCGACCCGGTTCCGACCCCCGACTACTATCACAAAGTACTCGGGGGAGACGAGACCGGAACTGTGGCTCGCGGACTACCGTCTGGCCTGCCAACTGGGTGGAACGGACGACGACAACCTTATCATCCGCAACCTCCCCCTGTTCCTCTCCGACACCGCTCACGCCTGGTTGGAGCACCTGCCTCCGAGGCAGATCTCTAGCTGGGACGACCTGGTCCAAGCCTTTGCGGCAATTTCCAGGGCACGTACGTGTGCCCCGGGAACTCCTGGGACCTCCGAAGCTGCCGGCAGCAGCCGGGAGAGTCTCTCCGGGACTACATCCGGCGGTTCTCGAAGCAGTGCACCGAGCTGCCCAACATCACCGACTCGGATGTCATCGGCGCGTTCCTTGCCGGCACCACCTGCCGCGACCTGGTGAGCAAGTTGGGTCGCAAGACCCCCACCAGGGCGAGCGAGCTGATGGACATCGCCACCAAGTTCGCCTCTGAGCAGGAGGCGGTCGAGGCCATCTTCCGAAAGGACAAGCAGCCCCAGGGCCGCCCATCGGAAGATGCTCCCGAGGTGTCTACTCAGCGCAACGCCAAGAAGAAAGGCAAGAAGAAGTCGCAAGCGAAACGCGACGCCGCCGACGCGGACCTTGTCGCCGCCGCCGAGTACAAGAACCCTCGGAAGCCCCCCGGAGGTGCCAACCTCTTCGACAAGATGCTCAAGGAGCCGTGCCCCTATCATCAGGGGTCCGTCAAGCACACCCTTGAGGAGTGCGTCATGCTTCGGCGCCACTTCCACAGGGCCGGGCCACCTGCGGAGGGTGGCAGGGCCCGCGACGATGACAAGAAGGAAGATCACCAAGCAGGAGAGTTCCCCGAGGTCCGCGACTGCTTCATGATCTACGGCGGGCAAGCGGCGAATGCCTTGGCCCGACACCGCAAGCAAGAGCGCCGAGAGGTCTGCTCGGTAAAGGTGGCGGCGCCAGTCTATCTAGACTGGTCCGACAAGCCCATCACCTTCGACCAATCCGACCATCACGACCACATGCCGAGCCCGGGGAAATACCCGCTCGTCGTCGACCCCGTCATCGGTGACGTCAAGCTCACCAAAGTCCTTATGGACGGAGGCAGCATCCTCAACATCATCTACGCCGAGACCCTCGGGCTCCTGCGCGTCGATCTGTCCTCCGTCCGAGCAGGCGCTGCGCCCTTCCACGGGATCATTCCCGGGAAGCGCGTCCAGCCCCTCGGACGACTCGACCTTCCCGTCTGCTTCGAAACACCCTCCAACTTCCGAAGGGAGACTCTGACATTCGAGGTGGTCGGGTTCCGGGGAACCTACCACGCAGTACTGGGAAGGCCATGCTACGCGAAGTTCATGGCCGTCCCCAACTACACCTACCTGAAGCTCAAGATGCCGGGCCCCAACGGGGTCATCACCGTCGGCCCCACGTACAAGCACGCGTTCGAATGCGACGTGGAGTGCGTGGAGTACGCCGAGGCCCTCGCCGAGTCCGAGGCCCTCATCGCCGACCTGGAAAGCCTCTCCAAAGAGGTGCCAGACGTGAAGCGTCATGCCAGCAACTTCGAGCCAGTGGAGACGGTCAAGGCCGTCCCCCTCGACCCCAGCGGCGACGCCTCCAAGCAGATCCGGATCGGCTCCGGGCTCGACCCCAAATAGGAAGCAGTGCTCGTCGACTTTCTCCGTGCGAACGCCGACGTCTTCGCGTGGAGTCCCTCGAACATGCCCGACATACCGAGGGATGTCGCCGAGCACTCGCTGGATATTCAGGCCGGAGTCCGACCCGTCAAATAGTCTCTGCGCCGATCCAACGAGGAGAAGCGCAGAGCGATAGGCGAGGAGATCCACAAGCTGATGGCGGCGAAGTCCATAAAAGAGGCGAAAGACGTCAAGCTCAACCCCGAAAGGTGGGTCCTCGGGGTGCCCCAGGGCATGGTCTTGGGGTTCATCATCTCCAAGCGGGGCATCGAAGCCAACCCGGAGAAGATCGCGACCATCGCACAGCACCCCGAGCCCTTGCTGGGGGCACCCGGGGGCTACACGCACCCCCGGGAAAGGCCGCTTGTCATCGCCAAAGTTCTGGAGCCCGGAACGTACAAGCTGGCCGGCGGTCAAGGCGAGGTCTATGGCAACGCTTGGAACATCCGACGGCTACGTCGCTTCTACCCTTAAGATGTTTTCAAGCTGTTCGTATACCTCGCTCCCACAAAAGTCTCAGTCGTCAAGGAAGGGTCAGCCTCGCCTCGACGGAGCCCGACCCTCCCTCGGGGGCTAAAAAGGGGGGAACCCCTCTGCGTCAAGATCGGCCAAAATTTTCGGTCAAAAAGGCTTTTGCGTTCTCCCGGCTATGTCAGAGACACGACCCCAAGGAGCGAACGTGGGTGCATGTAAGTGGCAAGGCCGACTGAGCCGAGGAATTCCTATGCCTCCGGGTTAGGGACACCTTCACTCATCACCCGCCACGAAAAATGACCCCTACTCTGGAAGCCACCCTGTTATTGACAGGCAAAGCCGGACACGCAAAATAAAAGGAAGAGTACGATTTCATGCAATGGAAACAAAGTGTTCAGGCCTCAGCGGCCGCAGAAAGACACACGTGCATCCAACAGAAACTGTTCCAACGGAGTTAGGCGTCGCCTCGGGAAGGAGTCGCGCCTTCAGCTCCGTCCCCGCCTTCGGTAAAGTCCATCTCGGCTTCCGGCGACGGCGCAGGAGGGAGGATCTCCGCCTCGAAGGTGGTCGCCAGCACTGCGCTCGGACCCGCGGCGACCGCGTCGAGCCGCTGGACTTCTGCCAGGGCAGCTTCGTCTTCATCAGGAAGACAATACCCCTCACTAACTCGCTCCAGGTCCACAACGTAGTGGGAAGCGAGCACGGCGAAGGCCCGCCTGACGCCGTGGTGTAGCGCCTCGCGGAGTCTGCCGCGCACGTGATCACCTAAGGCTTGAAGGCGACTTTGAGGGGAGCTTCCTGAGGGGACGTCGCCGAAGTCAAGGATCCAATAAACGTCCGAGACGGCTTCGAACATGGCCGCGTGGTCGGCCTCCCTCTGCTCGGCCGCCCCGGCAAGCGCCTCGGCAAGCGCCTTGGCAGACTCATCAAGGGCGGACTCGAGCTCTGCGAACAGCCAGAAGAAATATCTCAAACACAAGCAAAGGGAACAAACGGGAACGAGAACCAAGGATGGCCAAGGCGTACCTCCGGCTCGGGCATGCTGCTCCGAGGCCGCGACCTGGGCTACGGCTAAGTCGGCTGCAAGGGTTTCAGCCCGGCTTTCGGCCTCGGCAGCCCGGCCCCGAGATTGGTCCCGCTCCTCGACGACCCGGTCGAACTCCGACCGCTGCCGTTGCGCTTCTGCGCGCGCCGCGGCCGCCTCCGCGCGCGCCGCTGCCGCCTCGGCCCTCAGGTCAGTACAGAGCAACTGGAGGTCCGCTACCTCGGCACCCTGCCGAGAAAGGCGCGCAGTAGCCCCGGCGAGCGAGGTCCTCAGGGATCGCAGCGAGCCCCAGACGTCGACCTCGCGGCGGATGAACGACGACTTGGCGGCGCTCCGATCCGTCAGATCCTGAGGGAAGAAAGCGGGGCGTCACGAAGAACGCCTCGGTCACGGAAGAGAGAAGGTATGCCTGAAACCGTTACCTGGAGGATTTTGGGGACGTCCCTGCAGAAAACCTCCAGCGACGACCGGAGCGACCCCACCGTTGCTTCAGCACACTCGCGGAGCTCATCCCAGGACTGGTCCTCCCGTTCGTCGTCGAGAATGAAGACGGGGTCCGAGGCCTCGCGGGTCCGGAACCGGAGCAACTGGCGCCGGCCCTTGGAGCTCTGCCGCGCAGCGACGAGGCTGTCGCCCGGCGGGACGGATCGCGCCTCCATGCCCTCCTCTTCCGAGGCACCAAGCGCCGACACATCCGCCGTCTCAACGTCGGCAGCAACCGGTCGCTCTCCGGCTGGGACGACGGCGACTTCGGTAGCGGCAGGCGCCGGCATGGCCGGCACGACCGGTGGGCTCGGGACCACGTCGGCGTCAGCCGCCTCCCCTATCACAATGGCCGCCTCGGCAGAGGAGCCAGCCTCGGGAACCTGCTCCACGGCGACCGGTGCCGCCCGAGCCCCCTGAGGTGGAACGCCATGCGAGAGGGTCGGCTGAACGGCAAGGCCCGGAGCGGCGCTGGCCGCACAGGCCGGCGTCGTCTTAAGGGCCTTCCGGGGTGCCAAGTCGGTCAGGCCATGGCTTCGCTTGCTGAGGAGAAAAGAAAAATCACGGCCGGGACATATGAATAGAAAGCCAGGACGAAGACATTCCGAGATACTTACCCGCTCCGGGCCATGATCCACCGTGCCTGGGGGGGAGTCTCTTGGATCCCGGCCCCCGGAACCGCCGCCGAGGTCCGCTTCGCTGGCAACTTCGGCACCACCCTCGCTTTGGACGCCCGGGGGGCAGATTGCCCAGGCACTGTCACGGTGGCCTGAGGGTCGCCTCCCTGCGCTGCCGGCGCGAGCGGCGGCTCCCGGGGAGCAGACGCCCTGGCCTGGCCCCCCGGGGTCACCTCAGCTCCTCCAGCCGAGGGGTCAGGTGCCCTCTCGGGTTGCCCTCGCCCCTCAGGCCGGGACCCCGACGTCCCGACTCCGGGGACTGACGGCGTCAGCCCGCTCGGGGGCTGGCTTGACGGCTCCTGGCCAAATCCCAAGCCGGGGCTGAGGCCAAGACGGGCGGCCATGTCGTCCTCCTCGTCATCATCTTCATCATCGTCATCGTCGTCGGGCGTTTCCGGCGACGGCTCCCTCGGGAGCCCCTCCCTCTCCTGCTGGCGACGGAGCTTTTCCAAGGCGTCTCGAGCCCGCCTCCGCTCGCGGGCCCGGGCCTTCTCCGCGTCCTTCTTCTTCTCCTCCGCGGCGACCCGCCGCGCTGCTCGGTCCACCGCGTCCTGCGGGACCCGTGGCAGGGAAGGCTTGTGCCACCCCACCTCCTGAAGAAGAGGGGAAAAACCCCGATCGTAAGAACCAGGAGCAACCTGATGTATGAAGAAGGAAGAAGCGGACACTCACCAGAGTCACGCACCCTCGGTCGGGACGCATCAAAAGCTGGGAGAAGGCGTGGGGGTCCGGCTTCCCCAACGCAACGGACACCCGCCTTTGGAGGGCGTCGAAGGGAAGAGGATCAGGGGACATCCGCGAGCCCTCCCAGTCAGCCTCCGGGGTCATCTCCCAAAGCGACAGCCGTCGCTCCGCCAAGGGAAGCACCCTCCGACGGTGGATGGCGGCAATCACTCCTGCGGCGGTGAGTCCCCCCTTCCGCAACGCCTCCAAGGCCTGGAGAAGGGGCTCGAGGTTCTTCTGTCTTTCGTGCAGGGTCCCGTGGCGCCAAGCGTCGGTGGCAGCGGTGACTACTCGCTGGGAGAACGGCGGGAGCAACTCGCCGTCGTTCCGGAGGTAGAACCACCGGCGCTGCCACCCCTTGTTCGAGGACGCGAGGATGGCAGGAATATACAGCGATGCCCGCGACTGCCTCAGCAGGAGGGTGCAGCCGCCGGCCCGCACCGCTGCGCGGACTTTCCTCTCCCCCGTCGGCGAGGCAAAAAGCTCCGCGAAAAAGAGATGGGTCCACAAATCCCAATGGGGGGCGATCCTCAAGTACCCCTCGCACACCGCTACGAAGATGGCGGCCTGCGAGATGGAGTTAGGGGTGAGGTTGTGCAACTCCACCCCATAGTGGTACAGGATCGCCCGCATGAAGCGGCCCGCCGGCACACCGAATCCCCGCTCGCGGAAGGAGACGAAGCTCACGATGTACCCCGGCGGTGGGGACGGAGCAGCTCCGCCCACGGGAGGAATCCATTCCGGTCGCTGTTCATCAGTGAGAGGACGAAGCAAACCCTCGCCGACCAGATCCTCCAGATCACTCGCGGTCACCGTGGAAAAGGGCCATGGATCGCGCGGCGAGATGATGGTCACCCGGTCAGCCATCACCGAGCGGAAGGGATGGCGGCACAAGGGGCAGGAAGGGCGGTTTCCTCTTCTCTGGCTAAGTCTCTCGGGTTGCGAAAACCTAAGAGGGAGGCAGGAAGCGGAGCAAAGAACCGTCACCAGACCCTCTCCCGGGTATGTAAAGACCAAGGCGAGACCGGTTCCAACGTTCCGCCCGGACCGGACGCGGGATTCAAAAACGCGAAGCGAAACAGCCGTTCCTCGAACGGCTCGCGCACGCGCAACGGCCGCCCCGCCGACCACTCGCCCTGTCGCATTAACTCCGCGGCGGGACAGGCGGCGCTTCTGGCAGGAAAAGCAGGCGACGCTTCGCCTTCGCCGAAATAACCGCGCCAAAAAAGGTATGCCGCGTCGTTCGATTTCGTATCCTTTTCCTTTTTTCCTCTTTCTCTCTCTCTTGCAACAGGGACCGGGAAAGGGGGATACCCCAAAAAGGATCCTTCCTCGTGAAGGAACCAGGCTCCGAGCCTCCCTACTGATCAGAGGTTCGAAGGCTGGCCCCCCGAAGGGTTCGACAGCCGCCTCAGATCGCGTGGGCCCTACACCCACTACTGGTCAGAGGTTCGAAGGCCGGCCCCCCGAAGGGTTCCACGGCCGCCTCAGGCTACTCGGGCTCCGCGCCCATTACTGATCAGGGGTTCGAAGGCTGGCCCCCGAAGGGTTCACAGCCGCCTCAGACGCCGAGCGAGGGATGACCATGGGTACGTTCGATACATAACCAAGGCTCGGGCTGCGCTCCCGAGGTACCCTAGGACATTTCCGAGACCAGCAGGAGCGATCTTGTAATGGAATCCCATCAGAGGGAGGCATCGAGCCCTCGGACCCCGTCGCCAGGGGACCGGGTCCGGCAGATCACCCGCAGGTACTTTTGGGCGTGCCTCTGGCCCCTAGACGACCCCTAACGAACGGGGCACAGACGTTCACTCGGATTACCCGCTTGCAGCTCACCGGAGACACCATGTTCGGCGCCCATCGAGGGCAACATGGCGCTTTCCCCCCTCCTCCTTGCGGAAAGGCGACGCAGGGGCGTATGTAAAAAAGCCGAGTCTGTCCCTGATCGCCCTCTCGCCCTGTGCAGAGGCTCGGGGGCTGCTCTCGCAAACCCGGCTCCGGCCGAACCGTTGACAGCGTCAACATACCAGCCCGAGAACTTGGGACCCGACCGTACACCCGGGCTACGACCAGCTCGCATGAGGGAACAACCAGACCAGCCGAAGCATTACGCAAGGCATTAAGACCTCGAAGGAGTGAAACCACTCCTCCGAGGCCTTGGGGGCTACACCCGGCGGGTGCGCTCGCGCGCACCCACCGGAACAAAATGCAACCGAGAAAGGCTGGTCCCCTTGCAAAAAAGTGCGACGAAAGCCTCCAAGCGAGTGCTAACACTCCCTTCGAGGCTCGGGGGCTACTGTCGGGGACCATAATTAGGGGTACCCTCAAGACTCCTAATTCTCAGCTGGTAACCCCCATCAGCATAAAGCTGCTAAGGCCTGATGGGTGCGATTAACTCAGGGATCCGTCCATTCGAGTGACTCGACCACGCCTCGCCCGAGCCTAGCCTCGGACAAGGGAAGCCGACCCCGGAGGATTTCCGTCTCGCCCGAGGCCCCCCCTCCGATGGCGAACATATCTCCGGCTCACCCGAGGCCCTGCCTTCGCTAAGAAGCAACCCTGACTAAATCGCCGCACCGACCGACCAAGTTGCAGGAGCATTTAATGCAAAGGTAGCCTGACACCTTTATTCTGACGCGCGCCCTCCGGCAGAGCCGAAGTGACCGCCGTCACTTCACCGCTCCACTGACCGGCCTGACAGAAGGACAGCGCCGCCTACGCCACTCCGACTGCAGTGTCACCTGACAGAGTGAGACTGACAGGCAGTCAGGCCCTGCCAAATGCGCCATAGGAAACTCCGCTCCGCCCGACCCAAGGCTCGGACTCGGGCTCAGCCCCGGAAGACGGCGAACTCCGCTCCGCCCGACCCAGGGCTCGGACTCGGGCTAAGTCCCGGAAGACGACGAACTCCGCTCCGCCCGACCCAGGGCTCGGACTCGGGCTCAGCCCCAGAAGACGACGAACTCCTCTCCGCCCGACCCAGGGCTCGGACTCGGGCTCAGCCCCAGAAGACGACGAACTCCGCTTCGCCCGACCCCAGGGCTCGAACTCCGCCCTGGCCTCTGCCGACGACCTCCGCCTCGCCCGACCCAGGGGCTCGGACTCGGCCTCGGCCATGGAAGACAGACTCGACCTCGGCTTCGGAGGAGCCTCCACATCGCCTAACCTAAGGCACAGGCTCGCCACGTCAACAGGAGGCGCCATCATCACCCTACCCCGAGCTGACTCGGGCCGTAGGGAACAAGACCGGTGTCCTATCTGGCTAGCTCCGCCAGATAGGCAATGATGGCGCCCCGCATGCTCTGTGACGACGGCGGCTCTCAGCCCCCTTACGGAAGCAAGAGGACGTCAGCAAGGACCCAACCGCTCCGACAGCTGTCCCTCCGCCAGGCTCCATCGCTCCTCCGACGGCCATGACATCACACCAGCTGGGTGCCAAAATCTCTCCGGCTGCCACATCGGCGTGTACTTAGGGCGCTAGCGCTCCCCCGCTAGACACGTAGCACTCTGCTACACCCCCCATTGTACACCTGGATCCTCTCCTTACGCCTATAAAAGGAAGGACCAGGGCCCTCTTAGAGAGGGTTAGCCGCGCGGGGACGAGGACGAGACAGGCGCTCCCTTGGGGCCGCTCGCTTCCCTCTCCCGCGTGGACGCTTGTAACCCCCTACTGCAAGCGCACCCGACCTGGGCGCGGGACGAACACGAAGGCCGCGGGATTCCCACCTCTCTCACGCCGGTCTCCGGCCGCCTCGCTTCTCCCCCCTTTGCGCTCGCCCTCGCGCTCGACCCATCTAGGCTGGGGCACGCGGCGACACTCACTCGTCGGCCCAAGGGACCCCCCGGTCTCGGAACGCCGACAATTATTGTCGGGGACCATAATTAGGGGTACCCTCAAGACGCCTAATTCTCAGCTGGTAACCCCCATCAGCATAAAGCTGCAAAGGCCTGATGGGCACGATTAAGTCAGGGATCAGTCCACACGAGTGACTCGATCACGCTTCGCCCGAGCCTAGCCTCGGCCAAAGGCAGCCGACCTCGAGAGACTTCCGTCTCGCCCGAGGCCCCCTTTTTATGGCGGACACATCACCGGCTCGCCCGAGGCCTTGGCTTCGCTCAGAAGCAACCTTGACTAAATCGCCACACCGACTGACCAAATTGCAGGGGCATTAAACGCAAAGGTGGCCTGACACCTCTATCCTGACATGCGCCCCCGGCAGGGCCGAAGTGACCGCCGTCACTCCACCGCTCCACTGGCCAGTCTGACAGAAGGACAGCGCCGCCTGCGCCACTCCGACTGCAGTGCCACTCGACAGAGTGAGTCTGACAGGCAGTCAGGCCTTGCCACGGCGAACTACGCTCCGCCCGACCCCAGGGCTCGGACTCGGGCTAAGACCCGGAAGACGGCGAACTCCGCTCCGCCCGACCCCAGGGCTCGGACTCGGGCTAAGACCCGAAAGACGGCGAACTCCGCTCCGCCCGACCCCAGGGCTCGGACTCGGGCTAAGACCCGGAAGACGGCGAACTCCGCTCCGCCCGACCCCAGGGCTCGGACTCGGGCTAAGACCCGGAAGACGGCGAACTCCGCCTCGCCCGACCCCAGGGCTCGGACTCCGCCCTGGCCTCGGCCGAACGACTTCCGCCTCGCCCGACCCCTTGGCTCGGGCTCGGCCGCGACAACAAAAGGCAGACTCAACCTCGGCTTCGGAGGAACCCCCACGTCGCCCTGCCTAGGGCACAGACCGCCACGTCAACAGGAGGCGCCATCATCATCCTACCCCGAATCGACTCGGGTCACAGAGAACAAGACCGGCGTCTCATCCGGCCAGCTCCGCCAGAGGGGCAATGATGGCGCTCCACAAGCTCTATGACGACGGCGGCCCCCGGCTCTCTTACGGAAGCAGGACAACGTCAGCAGGGACTCGACCGCTCCAACAGCTGTCCCTCCATCAGGCTCCGCCGCACCTCCGACAGCCACGACATCACGCCAGCAGGGTGCCCAGATCTCTCCGGCTGCCACATTGGCATGTACCTATGGCGCTAGCTTTCCCTCCGCTAGACACGTAGCACTCTGCTACACCCCCCATTGTACACCTGGATCCTCTCCTTACGACTATAAAAGGAAGGACCAGGGCCTTCTCAGAGGAGGTTGGCCGCGCGGGACCGAGGACGGGACAGGCGCTCTCTTGGGGCCGCTCGCTTCCCTCACCCGCGTGGACGCTTGTAACCCCCCTACTGCAAGCGCACCTGACCTGGGCGCGGGACGAACACGAAGGCCGCGGGGCTTACACCTCTCTCACGCTCGACTCCGGCCACCTCGCCTCTCCCCCCTTCGCGCTCGCCCACGCGCTCGACCCATCTGGGCTGGGGCACGCAGCACACTCACTCGTCGGCTTAGGGACCCCCCTGTCTCGAAACGCCGACAGTTGGCGCGCCAGGTAGGGGCCTGCTGCGTGCTGACGAACAGCTCCCCGTCAAGCTCCAGATGGGCAGTCTCCAGCAACCTCTCCGGCCCGGGACGGTGCTTCGTTTCGGGACTCTTGAGTTCATGTCCTTCGACGGCAGCTACGACATGATACTTCTTCCACCGCCGCGCGACTACGACAATGGCGGCCGACAACCCGCCCGCCGGCGGCGGAATCGACGACGTCTTCCCCGCGTGGTGGAAGAGCAACATTCGGGCTCGCTCCGTTCCCTCCCCCGCCAACGGAGGAGGAGGCGGGGCCGTCAAGGCCAGACGGGAGGCCGCGCTTCATCGGCCGTCGAGCGAATCGACGCCCCCAACGCCCCGACGGAAGGCACGCCGGACGTCGACCTCGCGTTCAAGACGGAGGCAAGCGCCGTCCCCCCGCGGCGCGCTGACCCCGAGCAAGAAGACGACGCCGGCGCGCTCGCGGAAAGCCTGCAGGACGTCGCCCTCGAACCAGAGATGACGGCGCAACCAGTCCCCGATGTGACTACGTCGCTCCTCGTCGACCAAAAGGTAACGACTAACTCCCATCTTGCGTCATTTCGACTCGGCCTCAACCCGCCAAACGACCTCGTTTTGGCGGGCGCTCTCATTGAGGCGAGTGCAACCCCACTGAGGTTCCGTATGCGGTCGCCTTGGGACCGACTGACGGACGTCTCGACCTACGGGCCCTCTGGGTCCGAGGAAGATGACGATCCCGGCATCGGTTTGGATTTCTCCGGACTTGGCAACCCCAGTGCCGTGCGGGACTTCATGACCGCATGTGACTACTGCCTATCCGACTGTTCCGATGGAAGCCGCAGCCTTGGCGACGAGAGCTGTGGCCCAAGCCGCGAATGTTTCCAAATCGAGCTAGGGGATCCCACCGAAGGCAACCATCTTGGCATGCCGGAGGATGGTGATCTCCCTAGGCCGGTGCCTCGCGCCGACATCCCACGAGAGCTAGCTGTGGTCCCCGCTCCGGCGGGGGGTTACGACCCACAACTCGAGCAAGTCCGCGAGGCGCAGGCCAGGCTCAACGAGGGAACAGGAGCGCTTGAGCCGATCCATCGGGACGTCGGACAAGCATGGGTGGGCCAACCCCTGGCCGGAGAAATACGTCATCTGCCCCAAGGTCTCCAGCACCGCGTCGCCAACGATGTCAGGATCAGACCGCCGCCCGCATCCAGCGGGGTTGGTCAGAACCTGGCAACCGCAGCAATGCTCATCCGCGCGATGCCGGAGCCGTCAACCACCAAGGGTCGGCGAATCCAGGGAGAACTCAAGAATCTCCTGGAAGGCGCTGCGGCCCGGCGGGCCGAGAGCACTGCATCCCGAAGGCAAGGATATCCCTCGGAACCTCATGCCGCGACTTCCCGATTCATGCGGGAAGCCTCGGTCTACACCAGGCGCACGCGCAACACCACGCCTGCGGCCCCGGGCCACCTCGGCAACGAGCACCATCGACGCGACCGTCGGGCTCACCTCGACGAAAGGGTGCGCCGAGGCTACCACCCCAGGCGTGGGGGGCGCTACGACAGCGGGGAGGATCGGAGTCCCTCGCCCGAGCCACCCGGTCCGCAGGCCTTCAGTCGGGCCATCCGACGGGCGCCATTCCCGACCCGGTTCCGACCCCCGACTACTATCACGAAGTACTCGGGGGAAACGAGACCGGAACTGTGGCTCGCGGACTACCGCCTTGCCTGCCAACTGGGTGGAACGGACGACGACAACCTCATCATCCGTAACCTCCCCCTGTTCCTCTCCGACACTGCTCGCACCTGGTTGGAGCACCTGCCTCCGGGGCAGATTTCCAACTGGGACGACTTGGTCCAAGCCTTCGCTGGCAATTTCCAGGGCACATACGTGCGCCCCGGGAATTCCTGGGACCTTCGAAGCTGCCGGCAACAGCCGGGGGAGTCGCTCCGGGGCTACATCCGGCGATTCTCGAAGCAGCGCACCGAGCTGCCCAACATCACCGACTCGGATGTCATCGGCGCGTTCCTCGCCGGCACCACTTGCCGCGACCTGGTGAGCAAGCTGGGTCGCAAAACCCCCACCAGGGCGAGCGAGCTGATGGACATCGCCACCAAGTTCGCCTCTGGCCAGGAGGCGGTCGAGGCTATCTTCCGAAAGGACAAGCAGCCCCAGGGCCGCCCGTCGGAAGAAGCTCCCGAGGCGTCTGCTCCGCGCGGCGCCAAGAAGAAAGGCAAGAAGAAGTCGCAATCGAAACGCGACGCCGCCGACGCGGACCTTGTCGCCGCCGCCGAGTATAAGAACCCTCGGAAGCCCCCCGGAGGTGCAAACCTTTTCGACAAGATGCTCAAGGAGCCGTGCCCCTACCATCAGGGGCCCGTCAAGCACACCCTCGAGGAGTGCGTTATGCTTCGGCGTCATTTCCATAGGGCTGGGCCACCCGCCGAGGGTGGCAGGGCCCGCGACGACGACAAGAACGAAGATCGCCCAGCAGGAGAGTTCCCCGAGGTCCGCGACTGCTTCATGATCTATGGAGGGCATGCGGCGAATACCTCGGCTCGGCACCGCAAGCAAGAGCGCCGGGAGGTCTGCTCGGTGAAGGTGGCGGCGCCAGTCTACCTAGACTGGTCCGACAAGCCCATCACTTTCGACCGGGCCGACCACCCCGACCATGTGCCGAGCCCGGGGAAATACCCGCTCGTCGTCGACCCCGTTGTCGGCGATGTCAGGCTCACCAAGGTCCTGATGGACGGGGCAGCTGCCTCAACACCATCTACGCCGAGACCCTCAAGCTCCTGCGCGTTGATCCGTCCTCCGTCCGGGCAGGCGCTGCGCCCTTCCACGGGATCATCCCTGGGAAGCGCGTCCAGCCCCTCGGGCGACTCGACCTCCCAGTCTGCTTCGGGACACCCTCCAACTTCCGAAGGGAGACCCTGACGTTCGAAGTGGTCGGGTTCCGAGGAACCTACCACGCCGTGCTAGGGAGGCCATGCTACGCGAAGTTCATGGCCGTCCCCAACTACACCTACCTGAAGCTCAAGATGCCGGGCCCCAACGGGGTCATCACCGTCGGCCCCACGTACAAACACGCGTTCGAATGCGACGTGGAGTGCGTGGAGTACGCCGAGGCCCTCGCCGAGTCCGAGGCCCTCATCGCCGACCTGGAGAACCTCTCCAAGGAGGTGCCAGACGTGAAGCGCCATGCCGGCAACTTCGAGCCAGCGGAGACGGTCAAGGCCGTCCCCCTCGACCCCAGTGGCGACACCACCAAGCAGATCCGGATCGGTTCCGGGCTCGACCCCAAATAGGAAGCAGTGCTCGTCGACTTTCTCCGCGCAAACGTCGACGTCTTTGCATGGAGTCCCTCGGACATGCCCGGCATACCGAGGGATGTCGCCGAGCACTCGCTGGATATTCGGGCCGGGGCCCGATCCGTCAGGCAGCCTCTGCGCCTCGATCATCAAGGAAGGGTCGGCCTCGCCATGGTGGAGCCCGACCCTCCCTCGGGGGCTAAAAAGGGGGAACCCCTCCGCGTCAAGATCTTTTTAAAAAAAACAAAAAAGGGGCCTCTTGCGTTCTCCCAGCTACGTTCTCCTGGCTATGTCAGAAGCCGAGTCTCGAGGAGCGAACGCGGGTACATGAAAATGGCAAGGCCGATTGAGCCGAGGAACTCCCGTACCTCCGGGTTAGGGATACCCCACTCATCACCTGCCACGAAGAATAGCCCAACTCGAGAAGCCACCCTATCATTGACGAGCTAGGGCGAACATGCAGATGGAAAGAAAGGAGAGTACGACTCCATGCAAGAAAGACAAAAGTGTTCAGGCCTCAGCGGCCGTGGTGAGACACACATTCAACAAGAAACTGTCCAAACAAGAATCAGGCGCCGCCTTGGGAAGGAGCCGCGCCTTCAGCTCCACCCCCGCCATCGGTGGGGTCCATCTCGGCCTCCGGTGACGTCGCAGGAGGAAGGACCTCCGCCTCAAAGGTGGTCGCCAGCACCGCGCTCGGGCCAGCGGCGACCGCGTCAAGCCGCTGCACCTCCGCCAGAGCAGCATCGTCTTCGTCAGGAAGACAGTAGCCCCCGATGTCGGAGTACCCCGCGAAAGGGTCGGCTGAATGGCGCTGGCCACACAGTTCGGCGCCGTCTTGAGGGCCTTCCGGGGTGCCAGGTCGGTCTGGCCATGACTTCGCTTGCTGGATAAAAAAGGAAGGGGATCATAACCGAAACTTACGAATGGGAAGCCAAGACGAAGACATTCCGGGGTACTCACCCACTCCGGGCCATGATCCACCGCGCCTGGGGAGAGCTTTCTTGGACCCCGGCTCTCGAAACGGCCGCCGAGGTCCGCTTCGCCGGCGCTTGGGGCGCCTGGGAGGCAGATTCCCCGGGCACGGCCGCGACGACCTGAGGGTCACCCCCATGCGCCACAAGCACAAGCGGCGGCCTCTGGGGAATAGACGCCTTGGTCTGGACCTCCAGAACTACTTCAGCTCCTCCGGCGGAGGGGTCAGGTGGCCTCTCGGTTCGCCCCCGCGCCTCGGGTTGGGAGCCCGACGCCCCAACTTCGGGGGCTGACGGAGTCGGTTCGCTCGGGGGCTGGCTCGACGGCTCCTGGCCACACCCCAGGCCGAGGCTGAGGCCGAGACGAGCGGCCATGCCATCATCATCATCATCATCGTCGTCGTCGTCGTCGTCGTCATCGTCGTCGGGCGTCTCCGGCGACGGCTCCCTCGGGAGTCCGTCCCTCTCCTGCTGGCGGCGGCGCTTCTCCAAGGCGTCCCGAGCCCGCCTCCGCTCGCGGGCCCGGGCCTTCTCCGCGTCCTTCTTTTTCTTCTTCTCCTCCGCGGCGACCCGCCGCGCTGCACGGTCCACCGCGTCCTCCGGGACCCGTGGCAGGGAGGGTTTGTGACACCCCACATCCTAAGAGGAGGGGAGAAAGGAACCCGATCATAAGGACCCGGAGCAACCAGATATACGAAGAAGGAAGGAGCAAACGCTCACCAAAGTCACGCACCCCTGGTCGGGGCGCATCCGAAGCTGGGAGTATGCGTGGGGGTCCGGCTTCCCCATCGCGGCCGACACCCGCCATTGGAGGGCGTCGAAAGGGAGAGGATCAGGGGACATTCGTGAGCCCTCCCAGTCGGCTTCCGGGGTCATCTCCCAGAGCGACAGCCGCCGCTCCGCCAATGGGAGCACCCTCCGACGGTGGATGGCGGCGATCACTCCCGCAGCGGTAAGTCCCCCCTCCCGCAACTCCTTCAGGGCCTGGAGAAGGGGCTCGAGATTTTTCTGCCTCTCGTGCGGGGTCCCGTGGCGCCAGGCGTCGGTGGCAGCTGTAACTACTCGCTGGGAAAACGGTGGGAGCAACTCACCGTCGTTCCGGAGGTAGAACCACCGGCGCTGCCACCCCTTGTTCGAAGACGCGAGAATGGCAGGAATGTACTGCAACGCCCGCGACTGCCTCAACAAGAGAATGCAGCCGCCGGCCCGCACCGCTGCACGGATCCTCCTCTCCCCCGTCGACAAGGCGAAAGGCTCGGCGAGAAAGAAGTAAGTCTACAAATCCCAATGAGGAGCGATCCCCAAGTACCCTTCGCATAACGCTACGAAAATAGCGGCCTGCGAGATGGAGTTGGGGGAGAGGTTGTGCAACTCCACCCCGTAGTGGAATAAGATGGCCCGCATAAAGCGGCCCGTCGGCGCACCAAATCCCCGCTCATGGAAGGAGACGAAGCTCACAACATACCCCGGCGGTGGGGACGGAGCGGCTCCACCCACGGGAGGAATCCACTCTGGCCGCTGCTTGTCGGTGAGGGGGCGGAGCAAACCTTCGCCGACCAGCTCCTCCAGATCACTCGCCGTCACCGTGGAGAAGGGCCACGGATCGCGCGGGGGGATTATGGTCACTCGGTCCGCCATCACCAAGATGGAGAAGATGGCGGCGCGGGGGGCAGGGAGGGCGGTTTCTCTCTCCTCCGACTAAAGTTTCCCGGGTGGCGAAAACCTGAAGGGAAAAGAAGGGAGCAGAGTGAAGAACCGTCACCGGACCCCCTCTCAAGTATATGAAGGCCAGGGCGAAACCGTTTCCAGCACGCCGCCTGGACCGGACGCAGGATTCGAAAAGCGCGAAGCGGCACAGCCGTTCCTCGAAACGGCTCACACACGCGTAACGGCCGCCCCGCCGACCACTCGCCCCGTCGCATTAACTTCGCGGCGGGACACGCGGCGCCTCTGGCAGGAGGAGCGCGCGACGCTTCACCTTCGCCGTAATAACCGCTTCAGAAAAGGTACGCCACGTCGTCCGATTTCGTATCCTTTTCCGTTTTTCTCTTTCTCTATCTCTTGCAACAGGGACCGAGAAAGGGGGACACCCCGAAAGGGATCCTTCCCCGCGAAGGAACCGGGCTCCGAGCCCCCCATTACTGATCAGGGGTTCGAAGACTGGCCCCCCGAAGGGTTCAACAGTCGCCTCAGATCGCGTGGGCCCGACACCCACTACTGGTCAGGGGTTCGAAGGCCAGCCCCCCGAAGGGCTCCATGGCCGCCTCAGGCTACTCGGGCTCCGTGCCCATTACTGATCAGGGGTTCGAAGGCTGGCCCCCGAAGGGTTCACAGTCGCCTGAGACACCGAGCGAGGGATGACCAGGGGTACGTTCGATACATAACCAAGGCTCGGGCTGCGCTCCCGAGGTACCCTAGGACATTTCCGAGACCAGCGGGAACGATCTTGTAACGGAATCCCATCGGAGGGAGGCATCGAGCCCTCGGACCCCGTCGCCAGGGGACCGGGTCCGGCAAATCACCCACAGGTACTTTTGGGCGTGCCTCTGGGCCCCTAGCCGACCCCCAACGAACGGGGCACGGACGTCCACTCGGATTACCCGCTCGCAGCTCACCGGAGACACCATGTTCGGTGCCCATCGAGGGTAACATGGCGCACTCCCCCCCTCCTCCTTGCGGAAAGGCGACGTAGGGGCGTATGTAAAAAGTCGAGTCTGTCCCTGATCGTCCTCTCGCCCTGTGCAGAGGCTCGGGGGCTGCTCTCGCAAAAACTGGCTCCGGCCAAATCGTTGACAGCGTCAACATACCAGCCCGAGAGCTTGGGCCCCGACCGTGCACCCGGGCTACGGCCAGTTCGCATGAGGGAACGACCAGACCAGCCGAAGCGTTAAGCGAAGTATTAAGACCTCGAAGGAGTGTAACCACTCCTCCGAGGCCTCGGGGGCTACACCCGGCGGGTGCGCTCGCGCGCACCCACCGGAACGAAATGCAACCGAGAAAGGCTGGTCCCCTTGCAAAAAAGTGCGACAAAAGCCTCCAAGCGAGTGCTGACACTCCCTTCGAGGCTCGGGGGCTACTGTCGGGGACCATAATTAGGGGTACCCTCAAGACGCCTAATTCTCAGCTGGTAACCCCCATCAGCATAAAGCTGCAAAGGCCTGATGGGCACGATTAAATCAGGGATCAGTCCACACGAGTGACTCGATCACGCTTCGCCCGAGCCTAGCCTCGGCCAAAGGCAGCCGACCTCGAGAGACTTCCGTCTCGCCCGAGGCCCCCTTTTTATGGCGGACACATCACCGGCTCGCCCGAGGCCTTGGCTTCGCTCAGAAGCAACCTTGACTAAATCGCCACACCGACTGACCAAATTGCAGGGGCATTAAACGCAAAGGTGGCCTGACACCTCTATCCTGACACGCGCCCCCGGCAGGGCCGAAGTGACCGCCGTCACTCCACCGCTCCACTGGCCAGTCTGACAGAAGGACAGCGCCGCCTGCGCCACTCCGACTGCAGTGCCACTCGACAGAGTGAGTCTGACAGGCAGTCAGGCCTTGCCACGGCGAACTACGCTCCGCCCGACCCCAGGGCTCGGACTCGGGCTAAGACCCGGAAGACGGCGAACTCCGCTCCGCCCGACCCCAAGGCTCGGACTCGGGCTAAGACCCGGAAGACGGCGAACTCCGCTCCGCCCGACCCCAGGGCTCGGACTCGGGCTAAGACCCGGAAGACGGCGAACTCCGCTCCGCCCGACCCCAGGGCTCGGACTCGGGCTAAGACCCGGAAGACGGCGAACTCCGCCTCGCCCGACCCCAGGGCTCGGACTCCGCCCTGGCCTCGGCCGAACGACTTCCGCCTCGCCCGACCCCTTGGCTCGGGCTCGGCCGCGGCAACAAAAGGCAGACTCAACCTCGGCTTCGGAGGAACCCCCACGTCGCCCTGCCTAGGGCACAGACCGCCACGTCAACAGGAGGCGCCATCATCATCCTACCCCGAATCGACTCGGGTCACGGAGAACAAGACCGGCGTCTCATCCGGCCAGCTCCGCCAGAGGGGCAATGATGGCGCTCCACAAGCTCTATGACGACGGCGGCCCCCGGCTCTCTTACGGAAGCAGGACAACGTCAGCAGGGACTCGACCGCTCCAACAGCTGTCCCTCCATCAGGCTCCGCCGCACCTCCGACAGCCACGACATCACGCCAGCAGGGTGCCCAGATCTCTCCGGCTGCCACATTGGCATGTACCTAGGGCGCTAGCTTTCCCTCCGCTAGACACGTAGCACTCTGCTACACCCCCCATTGTACACCTGGATCCTCTCCTTACGACTATAAAAGGAAGGACCAGGGCCTTCTCAGAGGAGGTTGGCCGCGCGGGACCGAGGACGGGACAGGCGCTCTCTTGGGGCCGCTCGCTTCCCTCACCCGCGTGGACGCTTGTAACCCCCCTACTGCAAGCGCACCTGACCTGGGCGCGGGACGAACACGAAGGCCGCGGGGCTTACACCTCTCTCACGCTCGACTCCGGCCACCTCGCCTCTCCCCCCTTCGCGCTCGCCCACGCGCTCGACCCATCTGGGCTGGGGCACGCAGCACACTCACTCGTCGGCTTAGGGACCCCCCTGTCTCGAAACGCCGACAATTATCATATAAAGATTTCACAGAAAAGTCTTTATTTTTACCCCATTTCCAGGAGACATAGTCTTCTGTCTCCTGAAACTCAAAATCCTGGAATTTTTCCATAATTTTGTCCCAATTACCCCTGATATCATCATTCAGCCATCTACGAAAGTCAAGTTGGGCATTCCTTTCCCTAACATGCTGGACCAGAATAAATTTATCATTGCACATCTCATATAAATCTGGTTCAGTCATAGCTAGAGGAGTCTCATTGAGCCAAGGATCCTCCCAGAATCTGGTTTTATCACCTGATCGAGTGATAATTTTCCTTCCAATTACATAGTGATCTCTGATATTCAACAGATCATGCCAGACCTGAGAATCAAACGATTTGTGACTAACATTCATGATACTGTCACCGTGAATATACTTCTTTTTCACAATTTCTTGCCAGATTCCATTTTCATATTCAAGTTTCCACCACCACTTGCACATTAGGCAAATATTCATGACTCTCAAATCTTTAATGCCAAGTCCACCATTTTTCCTGTTAGCACAAACTCTATCCCATTTAACAAGGTGGTATTTCTTTCTATCTCCTCCACCTTGCCACAGAAATTTTTTCCGTTTAATATCCAGTTTTTTGATAGTGGTGCTAGGAAGGAGATACATCAACATATGATAGATGGGGGAATTGGATAAACAAGCATTAATCAAAGTAATCCTCCCAGCAATGGAAAGAGAGCTTCCCTTCCAGCTATCCAACTTTTTGTCAAACTTTTTTTCCAACCTTATCCAATCTGCAATTCGCAGACGGGAAGGACTAACAGGGACCCCAAGATACATCATGGGGAAAGAGCCCAATTGGCAATCAAAGAGATTCACATAATGCATCTTAGTATCATCATCCCCATTGATCACAAAAATTTCACTTTTCATAAAATTGATTTTTAATCCTGCCATCATTTCATAAATGTACAAGAGCATTTTCAAATTTCTAGCTTTGGACAAATCATTTTCCATACAAATGATAGTATCATCGGCATATTGTAACAAAATCACACCATTGGGGATCAAATGCCTACCCAAACCATTCAAGACCCCATTAGCACAAGCTTTGTCCATCATTCTAGCGAGGCTATCCGCCACAAAATTAAAGAGGATAGGCGAGAGAGGATCACCCTGACGCACTCCTTTGTAACTCTTAATATATTTACCAATCTGATTATTTATTTTCACACTAACAGTGCCACCCTCGACAACCATATGCATCCACATCATCCATTTATTGCCAAAGCCCCGATGTTGAAGGCTAAGGAATAAAAAATCCCAATTGACTTTATCATAAGCCTTCTCAAAATCCAATTTCAAAATAATACCAGTCTCTTTCCTTTTTTTAGTCTCATGCATGATTTCATGAAGAATCATAACACCAGTCATTATATTTCTCCCTTTGATAAATGCAGTCTGATGCTCACTAATCAACTTCTAAGCATAAGGTTCGATTCTTATGGTCAAGACCTTGGTAATCAACTTATATAAGCAGTTAAGAAGACATATAGGTCTATACTGTTGAATTTTGGTAGCTTCTTTGATCTTAGGAAGCAGAGTAATGATGCCATAATTAAGTCTACTAACATCCAAATGCCCAGCATGAAAGTCCTGAAAAAGACTAACAATATCATTTTTAACAATGTCCCAACAAATCTGATAAAATTCAGCAGGAATACTGTCAGGACCAGCAGCTTTATTTTTCTCCATCTGAAAGAGGGCCTCTTTAATCTCTTTCTCAGAGAAATGATCACATAGGACATTATTGTCTAACCCATTCAACTGCTCAAGTCCATCCCAAACCTCCCTATCAATTTGGAACATATTTCCAGGAGCAGGACCAAACAAGCCAGAATAGTATTCTGTTGCATGAAGAAAAATGTTCTCATCCCCAAAGATTTTCCTATCTCCATCTTCAAGAAAAAATATGTTGTTTTTCCTTCTACGACCATTCGCAATACGGTGAAAATACTCATTATTCCCATCACCATGAAGGAGCCAGTTTTCATGAGCCCTCTGCTTCCAGAATATTTCTTCCTCATCAAGCATCATCAAAATTTCAGTCATAAGAGAACATCTATAATCAATCTGATTACTGTTCAAAAGGTCAGATTCTTCAATTTCTTCTAATTTTTTCAACTCAGAGGCAATCTGATCGCTTCTTTTTTTCATACCTTTGAGATTCCAATCCCAACCTTTGAGGTACTGTTTACACAGCTTCATTTTTTTGTTGAATCTTATCCAAAGTACTTTTAGCTCTGCAAGGTTTACTCCAAATCCTCTCAATAATTTGTTTAAAATATGGATGCTTTAGCCATCCAATCTCAAAAACAAAAGAGGATTGCATTTTTGTACCCAAATTTCCAGAATCAACAACAAGAGGATTATGATCAGAAATATTTCTGGGAAGTTTCTTAACTTTAACAAGAGGAAAGATATTTTCCCAACTCCCACTCATCAGGACCCTATCCAATTTAACCAAAGTGGGCGTTGCCTGATTATTAGACCAAGTAAATCCACCAAAAATCATATGAATTTCCACCAAGTTGTGCTTATAAATCAAATCGTTAAAAGGAGCAGAATGCTTGTGTAAAATGTGATCTTTATTCTTCTCATAAGAGAAACGAATAATATTGAAATCTCCTCCCACGATGTAAGGTTCTCTGCTATTTTCATAGAACTCATCAAGCTCTTTCAAAAAAATATTCTTATATTTCTCCAGAGCAGGACCATAAATCACCATAAGATTCCATTTACATAACAGAGCTTTATCCCAGTAATTCACCTGGAGAATGTGATTTCCCTTCTTAAAAGATCCCACATCAAGATCATCAATTCTAGAACCCACAAGAATGCCTCCAGATTTCCCTTTAGCAGGGGACCAAAGCCATAGGTAATCACCAGAGGGGTCCAATTTTCTTGTGATGAAGTCATCACAGTCCCCAATCATAGTTTCTTGTAGGCCAATAAACTGGAATTTATATTGACTAATCATGTGTCTCATAAGGGGGGCAACCCCTTTCTTCCTGATGCCTCTACAATTCCAAAGGAGACCTTTCATTTTGAACCGTTTTTATTTGTATTAATATCATCAACACTTTTTGGGATTTCCCCAGTGTTTCTGATTTTTTTATTGAGGCCAAGATTTTCTTGTGCCTTGCCTCTGCATCCTTTCTTAATTCCTTTTCTGTATTCTCTTTTTTTTCCTGGATTGGACCAAAATGAAGTCATCTGTTTCAGATTCTTCAATGGCTTGACTCCCAATATACTCATCATTTCGCTTAACCATATTATCCTCCTCTTTTACCTGTAAAATCTCAATTTTTTTCTGACCCAAACATTGTCTAGCTAATTCCATTTCTTTGAGTAACTCAATAGATTCCATATTTTGCTCATTTATATTAACTCCCATTTTCTTGCTAATATCAATAATTTCCTTAGAAGCTAAACAGGAAAAATTAGGTTCGGGAATACAAGAATTACCTTCCAGATTCCTTTTCACAGCCATTCTTCTGTTCTTCTCTTCAATTCTAATACCCATATCTTTTTTAAGACGTTCACTGACCCTTCTTATCGGGATGGGTGAAGGCATAAATTTCTGATTATCTTCATGATGAATAATGCCATCAGTTTTCTTTCTTTGATCCGAAAGATCTTCGCCTTCCTCTTGAGAAACATTCACAATCGAGCTACCTTGAGTACCAGAAAACAATTCTTCAGAATTATCAACTCCTTTTTCATTGGTATCAAGTTCTTCAATAATGACAGAGCATTTAGAGGATTTAGTCTGGTTTATACTCCTAGAATTCAGGTTGTCAACTGGGTCAGCCTGTATATTCCACATAGTATGGTTGTTTGATCCAGATCCACGATTTTTCATTGCCATGAGTTCCTCTCCAAGAAGATCACTGTCATCATCCTCCTCACTATCAGTTATATGCACTTTGTTCTTCTCTTCACCAGAACAACTGGAATAAGATTTACCAGTTTTACCTTCTTCAGCTCCTACATTCTTTCCTTTGCTTACATTCTTGTCAAGCCCTTGCATTTGATAAGTATAACTTTGAGATTTTCTGCTACACTCATCATGCTGTTTAATATTTCCATCCTCCAGATTCCCATAATCCACTTTCTTATCTTTCTTCATTTTACCTTCATACTTGGATCTTTTTGCAGCTTTCTGGTTAGAGTCATCAACTCTAATCCCAGTATCAAGAAATTGTTCATCCTCTTCCGAGTGTATTTCCCTTTCAAAGAAAAAATCATACAAAAACAATCCAAGGGAGCCTTCCACAACACCAGGAACAGTCGTGACATCCCTGTAAGCAATTCTAGCTCTCACATATTCATTTCTAAGTCTAGTCCTTTCATCAATTTCAATCACCTTACCCACGAGCCCACCAACTTTAGCGATTGTCACCAGAGACCTTTGTTCCATAGGAATGCCACTAATTCTGAACCATCCTTTTTGCAAGCAACCTTTAGCATTAACAGCAGGTGTCCAAGGATCAATTGTAATCTGAGCTTTCGCTGTTCTCATGCCCAAAGGTCTAAAGTATCCAAGATCCCCTATCATTTTAGGATCTGGAAATCTCATAACAAACTTATTGTCTCCCACAGATCTAGCAGACCACCGCCATAAATTCTTGCCTAACATGTTCATGAATTCCAATTCAATCTGTTTTTCACTAACATTCCCTTGAACAACAGTGATAATAGCAGTGCTGGATTTTTCTTTAATCATCCTATTATCCACTTTTTCTTCAATATAGAAAAAACTATGATCCTCAACTTGTGTCGCACAAAGTTCCGGACCAAAATTCCAAGGCAAGCGTTTTTTGCAATCAAACACAACATGATCATCACAACCACAAATGTCACAAGGAAAGCGATGTCGACAATCCTTAGTAAGATGATTTTTAAAGTGACAAAAAGCACAGCCAGATCTATCCAGATTAAAACTGCGAGTTACCTCTTTTTTCACATGCGAATCGTTGGGACCATCTTCTCCCATAGGATGGGGATTTCCTTTCCAACTATCTTCATTCTTTTCCTCAGATCTGTTAACTTGACCTTCCCAGGGAGATGGGTTACCTTGATTCAAGGTATCACCCCCTCTCCCATATTCGCCTCCTCAATATTGCGACCACCTCTTTGATTTTGAACATCACCATCTTCGATACGCCTCTAGACGTGATCGCGGCCAGAACCACGACCATATCCGCGCGTAGCTCCACGCCGACCAGCTCCTCTTGGTTGCATCTTCACAGCAACGATCGGAGCTCTCTTAGCTTTCACCACACTAGCATAAGATCTCTGAGATCCCCCCCCCCCAGAAATGCCCAACAAATCTTTTGATTTGTGGTTTTGGGGCGAACACAGGGGAAGAGTCGTAAGCAAGCGATTTAGGGTTTGGAGGGGAGGACAATACATGAGTAATCTAGTCGTTTTATTCTAGATACATATTCTAGGTTTTTATGGGCACATAATCTTGTCATAGGCTTCACGTCCTACGAAGTAAACCGATCTAGCTTCGCTAGTATCCGATACGACTTCATTTCACGTCCTGTGAAGTGAACCGACCTATCCTCCTCCACATCCGACTTCACTACGTGTCCATAAAAGTAAAATGATCTATCTTCGTTGCTCGATTTCGAGTTCGCTTCGCGTCCTGCAAAGTGGTAGGATGCTAAAGAAGTTTTCATCTGCTACAAAGATGGGAAAACATTACCCTTGGATGGAACCCTCCTTCGAAGGCACTCTTGTTTAGAAGAGTGTTGATGTGATATCCTGGCCCCTGGGATAGGATATCCTGGCCCAAGGCTTAATAGAATTAATAGAGTAATCATATCAACAAGGTGCATCTTCTTTTTCGGAAGCCTATCTCGAAAGAATCTCCAAGTTAAGCGTGCTTGTCTTGGAGCAATTTAGGATGGGTGACCGACCGGGAAATTTTCTCGGGTGCGCATGAGTGAGGACAAAGTGCGCACAAAAGACTCGTGTTGGTCTGTGGGGACGATATATGATCCTAGAGAGCTGCCAGGAGTAAGTACCACCGGTCCAGGGTTTGGACGGGGTGTTACAAGTGGTATCAGAGCTGACCCTCGAGGTTTCACGGGCGTGTGTGGGTTAGGGGTCCGGGTATATGGCGCATGGCGCATGTGGGCCCGGAGTGGTCACATGGCATGGCATATGACGACACTAGACACACAGACGTGGCTAAGAGGGGAGGTTCCTGGATTGGGATTGACCGACGAGGACGTCAGTCTTCTAAGGGGGGTGGATTGTGATATCCTGTCCCCTGGGATAGGATATCCTGGCCCAAGGCTTAATAGAATTAATAGAGTAATCATATCAACAAGGTGCATCTTCTTTTTTGGAAGCCTATCTCGAAAGAACCTCCAAGTTAAGCGTGCTTGTCTTGGAGCAATTTAGGATGGGTGACCGACCGAGAAATTTTCTCGGGTGCGCATGAGTGAGGACAAAGTGCGCATAAAAGACTCGTGTTGGTCTGTGGGGACGATATATGATCCTAGAGAGCTGCCAGGAGTAAGTACCGTCGGTCCAGGGTTTGGACAGGGTGTTACAGTTGAGAAACTGTACAATTTCGTGGCCTCGCGTCAGGAGGATAGAGATCTAGTTGAGGCATATTTTTCTCGCTCGTATTTGACCACTTTGGCGAGGTTGGGCACTTTGCGGCTTTCATGTAAAGAAGATTGGCACGAAACAATATAAGTTTCCTATTTTTGAAATTGTTATGCCTCAAGACTAACGGGAAATTCATTAACAAAAAGGATTTTTTGGTTATTCGGTTTTTTGGAGTTGATTATAAGCATTTCAAATGCATTTTCTATGTTGAGAACATTTCTTATGGCAAAAGGAGTCCACCTTCGACTCGAGGCCTGAAAACACATATGTTTTGGGTGACTGTGAAGAAAAGGGGTAACACTAGGCAATCAACAAAAACAATAGCTAAAAAGAGGAGGGTTGAAATTGTTGATGTTGATTCATGTGTTGAAGAAGAAACCGATCGAAAGAGGAGGATGAAGAACTTGGTGGCGATGTTGAAGTTGAAAGTGAGGTTGCTCGTGTTATAGAGGTGAGTTTTATTGAAAGCGCATTTGGTGGTGGTGGTGGAGCTTCGTCAATATTTACTGCCCCTGATGCTTTGGTTTAGTACTTGGCATCTTCGATGGGAGCTAGGCATTTGGGTGTAGATGAGAATGTTAATATTCGAGGCTAGGATGAATGTTCTCGTGACGAAGGTCAAGTGTCCAGAGTGACTTCATAGGAAGAAATTAGTTTAGATTATAGGGGGTGGAGAGATTACTTTGTAGGTGGAAAGGCGGACATACAGATGCGGTGTTATGGAGCCTAAGTCTACTCTTTCCTTCGGGCTCATTGTTTGGCGAAGTTTGCGTTGCAACTAGAGAAGATGTTTCACAGAAGGTTCATGCTCGTATGGGTACAACCGTTGCTTCTATCGACTTCAAAAATGATGATGATGTCTTTGATGATGAAGCTGAGGAAGCTTAAGTTGGTAGTTTAAATGGTTAGACAATTGATATAAACAATAAAGGTTGAGTGTTTTTTTTCTATAATTATCAGAGACTTTAGGTAGACTTGCTGGCTGCTAGAAAGATTAAGTAAATTGATAACATTATTATATATCACATATAGCTTTTTTTGGACCCCAAACTGATGGACCTAAGCCCTACTAGTCCCTTTTGACTATGGCTAGAGCCAACCTTGCCTAATAGTTTACCATGCTCTATCATTAAATATATTATTTACTCGTTTTAAAAAAAAAGATATTTTATAAGTTTTCATACATATTATGTCTAAAGAATGTATATAGAAAAGCTAAAATGTGGTGGAGTGAGCATAAAAGACAGGTCAAACAAGACCGTTAGAGCTGCCCTAGAGTTGTTGCTTGGCAGGCTTGCATCGCTAGATTCGCGCTACATGGCAAATGATGACGCTTAACGTTGGATCCCATTCTACTAGTAGCGTGCATGATGGCATCTGCGTGCGATATGCCCATCCAGCAGTGCGAGTGCGACGACTTTATTCAGGAATCCGACGCTGTCGAAAACGTGAAGGAATCGTCGATGCGCTGATTAATAACTATTGCAAAAAGACCATTTGCACCTAGTTTTATCTGCAGATGTACAGCAACTAACGTTCGGCATGAGCATGATTGCTACACGTTTCAGGCAATGGTTTTGCATCAAGAAATTCAAACAAAATCTCCATCCGAACAGCCCTTCTCCAATGACCAATCGACACCTCTTGACGCTGGCGTCCTGTTGGTTGTTTGTCACTTACTCCTACGCATGCAAACTTGCAAAAGCATGCTGCTCCTGCACTGCACAGCAGCACAGGCAAGAGGACAGTGCACTGACCAGAAGGGTGCAGCACACCTTGTGTCATTGTCGCATCTTTTCAGAGTCAATTCGACCAAGCCAAAGGTGAACCGCACAGCCTAGGGCCAAAAGCCTGTCTGCTCTCTCTGCCTCCCAGAGTCCCAGGTCCCCAAGGAACGCATCGCAAGCTTTTGGGCAAAGCGCCGCACAGTTGTAGGCAGTGGCAAAACGATAGAAAACTCCCAACAGAGTTCGCTTTGGAATGGATCAAGGGGTGCCACAAAATATTAGCACGGCTGCTAGCCTATAGCCTGCTACGTCGAGTGATTCACCTTCGTCATTCACAGATGGAGCGGATGATGATTGTTTTTACCTGCGTTTACCGTCTCTGAAATCCACAATGCTTAACTGCGCTAATCTACATGAACAGGACTGCGAGTCTCTTTTATGCGTTGGATTGCACCTACGTAGTTGATGATCAGTAACCGGCGGCCGGCCGGACGCCGTCGCGCTGGAAGTCAGCCGATCCGGTCGAGGCTCTCGGCGACGGCGCGCATGCGCGGGCGCATCTCGGGGTCGGGCTCCGTGCACCCGAGCGCGACGTGGAAGACGGCCAGGACCTGCTTCTTGGCGTGCACCTCGCCGAGCAGCGTGGGGTCGACCACCTCCGACAGCGGCCGCTCCTCCTTGAACGCGCGGCGCACCCAGGCCTCCAGGTCCACGCCGCCCTCCCCCTCCGTGGGCTCGCGCCCGGTCACGGCCTCCAGCAGCACGACGCCGAACGCGAACACGTCCCCCTTCTGCGTGGCGGCCGCGGCGGGGGCGCCGCCGGGCGCGCGCAGCTCCGGGGCCACGTACGACGCCGCGCCACCGCCTCGGAGCGCGCATGCCGCGCTGCCGAGCTTCTTGGAGTGCCCGCCGCCGGCGGCCTTGTGCGCGCCGGCGACCAGGCGGGCGAGCCCGAACCCGGACACGTGCGCGCGGAGCTCGTCGTCCAGCAGGATCTTGGACGACTTGATGCAGCCGTGCACGTACCGCCGCGGGCTGCACTCGTGCAGATACGCCAGCCCGCGCGCCGCGCCCTGCACGATGGACAGACGCACGGACCACGGCAATGGCGTCGGCGACGCCGTCGGGCCACCTGGGACAGATAACCAACGGAACGGCTCTTGCCGGTGTTAATCTATGTATTATCCTTGCTCATTGCTATCGCTAGCGGAACACAGATCTGTTACCGTGGAGAGCGGAGTGGAGGGAGCCGCTGGGGAGGTAGTCGTAGATGAGCAGCTTCTCGTCGGGGGCGTAGTAGTAGGCGCGGAGGCGGGCGACGTTAGGGTGGCGCGCGCGGCCGATGGCGGCAGCCTCGGCCTCGAACGCGCGGCGGCGGCGCCAGCCGGAGCCAGAACCGGAGCCATCGCTGTCGCCGTCGTCGGGCTCGCTGAGGCGGCGGACGGCGACGGCGGGGCCGCGGCCGGGGACGACCCGGTACACGATGCCGCCGCGGCTCTTGCCGACGACGTAGGCGGAGGCCCGGAGCAGCTCCTCCAGCTCCATCCCGAAGCCGTCGTCGACGGCCACGAACACCTCCCCTTCCTCCCCGCCGCTGCGGCGGTCCTCGCTGCCGGCGAGCGTCACCGCGCCGCCGCCCTTCTCCTTGCCGGACTCCTTCCCCTCGTCCCCGGCCGCGGCGGCGCACCGCCGCCGGCACTGCCACTGCAGAACCACGCCGGCGACGAGGGCGACGACGATGACGGCCGCGAGGACCGGGACCGCCGGCGACGAGCGCCGCCGCCGCGGCTGCCTCGGGCCTCCCCTCCTCCCGACCTCCGCCGCAGCGCCAGGGTCGGTGGGGCCGTTGGAGTTCGGGATCCTCGGGTCGTCGTCCGCCCCGGCGGCCCCCGCGCACTGGACCTTGAGCGGGAAGCCGCACAGGCGCGGGTTGCCGTCGAACGCGGTGGGGCCCTGGTTGACGAGCGAGCCGACCTGCGGGATCTCCCCCTCCAGGTCGTTCCCGCGGAGGTCGAGGCTGACGGCGACGGGGATGGCGCCGAGCTCGGGCGGGACGGCGCCCGTGAAGTGGTTGTAGCTGAGGTTGAGCACGCCGGCCAGGCGCGGGAGCGCGGCCAGCGCGGCGGGGATCGTGCCGTTGAGCTGGTTGGAGGAGAGGTCGAGGCGCTGCAGCGAGACGAGGCGCGCCACCCCGGGCGGGACCGGGCCCGACAGCAGGTTGTGCGCGAGGTCGAGCGTGGCCAGCCGCTGCAGCGCGGCCACGGCCGCCGGGATCTGCCCCGAGAGCCGGTTGTAGGGCAGCGACAGCGCCTGCAGCTCCGACAGCAGCGAGAGCTCCGACGGGAGGTACCCGGCCAGCGAGGCGTTGGCGAGCTCGACGGCGGAGACGCGGCCGGCGGCGGTGGAGCATGTGACGCCGAACCAGGCGCAGGGGTCGGCGTCCGCGTCCCGCCACGTGGACAGCGCGCCGCCCGGGTCGTCTGAGACGGCGAACTTGAGCGCCAGCAGCGCGAGACCGTCCGTGTTGAGCGCCGCGGCCGTGATGGACGTGGCGGCCACCGCCGACACCAGGACCGCCAGAACCGCCGCCATTGCCCGGAGCGAGCGGGGGTGCAGGTGGTGGTGGTTGTTGAGTGACTAGAATGACAGTGCTGCCATTCCCTGGGTCGCAGACAAGGGGAGGATGAGCTGCGGAGAAGGGGAAGGAGGGGAGCGATAGGGGCGTGGGGTTTAGGTGACTGGGATTTAGCGGCGAAATGACGGGAAACCCACACCTGTAGACTAGATCATTGAGGGAAGGCAGGGGTAGTTTGGGGAAAGCGATTTGAAATGAATGCGCTGCAAGGACCGCCCGGTGGTGATTCGATTGGTTTGAAAGCATTTGATTTGATTTTGATATAGTTGGTCGGGAGGGCGACTTTTGTTTGGGAAAGTAGTAAAAAAAGGTTAATCGAGCGCGTTTGCATGTGGGAGATCTCAAGGGGTGTCGTTGATCCCCATGACTACTCTAGTCTAGTCTAATAAATAATAATAGTCTAGTAATCCACATCCCCAAGCTTCTACTGTTCCTGCTGCTGCCTTCGCCTTGGAGGCTTCCCCCGGTTCCAGTCCAGCAGGCAGCAGGCTAGCTGGGTGACGCTGCGCGGTGGATCTGGTTCGTCGTCCCCGTTCGAAATCCCCCCAAGGTTGGCAGCGGCACATCACGGCGGCGTGCAAAGGCGACGCGGCAAAACAGAACCCGATTCGAGTGACATCAGGACATGTGCACCCACCCATCACGGTTTGAAATCACCAGTCCAGCTAACAAGCAGGTTACTACTACTACCAGCCAGCCAGCCAGCCCCTCGTTTTTTTTGAAGGGGGTGAGAAGAACGAGGCTATGGTTCAGTTGGAGAACCACACATGATTATGCTGCAAATAAAATTCAATTCCGATCCAGGAGAGTGCCGGACTCAACTGTCTATGTGCTCTCCACATGCCCCTCATTCAAAACATGTACGCTCACTGGACGTCTGGACCAACTGGTGAGCTGTGTAGCTTACTTCACTCTAAATGAACGTACTTGCAGTCATCAGAGTATGGTAAATGGGTCCCCGGCGCCCCTTCTATCTTCTACTGTACCAGTCACACAAACTACACAAGTGCGGTTTTCAGGGCATGGTGTACAGATTCAGCATCCGAAGCTTGGATTGACATTTTGTACAGGTACACATCTCAATGCATGCATGCATGCAGCTTATTGTTTCCGAATTTTCTCTGTAGTAGTAGGAGGTTAGATGGTTGCCCAACGAATGCACCTGGAATTAAGTATCAAATTATGAATGGGAAATAGATGATATGGGAGGAGAGAGAAAACACAACAAGTGAAGTGTTCCAACTCATCTGCTCCTGGGGAAGTACATGAATCATGTAATAACATTTATGCATGGCGGCGAGTTAACGCCATTTCATGTTAAGCTTGTCTTCTTCCACACTCGCATGCATATAGCATGAGTGTTCGACAAGGTTGTATAAACACTGGAACAAGGAGCGTACCTCAAGCTCGCGGCGCGCAGCGTCTACAGTTTCCTCTTCGATCCAACCTTTGCTGGGATCTGTAGAGCGTCGTAATGGCCAAAACCATGATACAGGACTTGGATTGGGTCTTCTTTACCATACTGCTGGCCATACTCTGCGATTGCTATCAGACCGCCAGCATCCTCGTCGCGCATGTAAACCGTTATTGGCATCCTGTGAACAAAGTTATCATGGTCTTATGGTTCTAATTATATTCGAATAAGTAAAATGAGATAGATCACACATAGCTCGTTGACTCGTAAAAGTAAGGCAACTGCCCTTTTTTTTTGTTAACCAACTCAACGAATTACTAGTTATGGTTGAGTGACCTGTGACCCAAGTCTACCTGATACGTTTTAAACAAAATTTCAATGGGCACCTGGGTTTTTTTATCTGAGGTTTGAAACATTTGACATAATGATAGTGAAAATAAATATATAGGTCATTGTATAAGGTGGTACTACCAGAGAAAGATTGGAGCTAGCAGTAAGCCTCCAATTTTTTTTCTGCCTCGACACTATTCAGCTTATGAATACACTGAAGTCTGAAGTGATATAGTGCATTTTAGCTAAGAAGTGGTAGGCTTAAATGCTAGTCATTCCTGGTAGCCAAATTTGAAATGCATATAACTGAAAAACAAGTACAGTTACTTACTGAAGAACATGGGACGCCATGAACAATTCTGGCTCGCCTCCCCACACATGTGGCTCCCTAATATGGGATACATATGTATCAAAATCCCCCTCAACGAACCTGCGAATCGGTGACACAGCAAATAAAACGATTCACATGGTGTGAGCAGCGAAACACTTATGTGTCAATTTCATTCTAGATGTTTTTTTCTCGAAAACGTAGGAGAGATGCATTTCATTAGAATAAGAAGAGAAACAATTACAAAGTCTCAAATAGACTTAGGACCTAAAAGACCCGAAGACCTGAACAGAAGAACAAAGTAAGTGTATCAACTAACCATTCGGTCTCTTTCCGCCTCTTGACAAATTCATCTGCGACCTATTCAATTAGAAAATTTTACATGAGCATTAGGGAATGGCAGTAACAACCGTAATCATATTAGCATCTCTCTTTTCTACAGACATTCAAGGATTTAAGAATGGTAGGTGATTAAAAGTGTCAGTATTGCCAGCAAGCACCCCAGCCATACCGTTGCTCTCAATTCATCAGCTAGTTTTCTCTGAAGATCTTCATTAGGTATTGGTCTCCCTGATCTAATGCATGCACCATGCACCACGGAGCGGAATAAACACCTTCCATCTCCAGGAATACCTGGGGATCCATGTAACTCAATCACAAGTAATGAGGTCAATGCTCATTCTTCTATTATAACTATGAAGCATAAAAGGCTGAACATGATTCATGAAGCTTTAAGACAAAAAAAAAGTGAGGATTTCTCACCTGTGACAGAATAATCTGTGTACACTTCCTTTCCATGAGTTGAACTGGTAGATGATGACGAAGTCTCGGCATTGTCTTTGACTCTAATGATAGGAACCTCGGCACTTGCTACTCCAGTAACCGAGAAACCAAAGCAGAGTCCACCAGCTACACCTCCTATCTTTTGATGCATGTTTTTCCAGTTCCAGCCTATCCTTGATTTTTCGTGTGAAGGAATGTCAAGCTTTACACTTAGGCTACCCTCCCTGGTTGACAATCCGCAACGGAACTGCTGGCCCATTAAGCTGACAAAGTATTTTATACTTTGTGGCTGAGAAGACTTTACATTCCTGTTAAGAGAAGAATCGACTAAACCCGACTTCGCAAGGTACGGGCTTGACGGCGAGTGCGAGCACTTCCAGGAGGCCATGCTCTGCGTGAATCCTGCACGGAACTGATTAGGGTGGGGATGTGTGCTTGATCGCAGCAGACAGAGCGCAGGTGCGTAGAGCCGCATTAAGTTCAAGTAGTGTCAGCTGCAGAGTAATGTGGAAATGGCATGTCAGGAATAGCACAGCAAGATATGGACGCATTAGCCTCGAAATAGAGAGCATTGCCCGGAACCAAATACCTAGTTCATCTGAGATCTGACCGCGAATCGTTCAAGCAGCAAAACACACGCATACCGGCAACAACAATTTATATAGTGTGTCTTGAACCTTGAAATTATCCACAAGAGCGCAGGATATCGGCGTCACCAAGACAATGACAACAGAAACAGCAACGTTGTCGACTGCACGACTCGCTTCACATTCAGGAAGCCACACTGAGCAACGCAAATCCTGCCTTCTTATATGGTGGTTGCCTACTAAAGTACTAAACAACGCAACACATATGGTTTTATTCTTTACTTGCCCTCAGTCTAGACTAGAGTAGTCAACTAACGCAAATCTTGAGAAAACATGGGGCGCAAGGGAAGCCACGGATCGCCGAAAGAGGTGTCCGCCGGATCCAGTCATTCAGATAACATCACATTCTCGGGTGAACCCTTTTACAGGGTGAACCGTTATTCGATGGCATGAATCCACAGCGCGAATCCATGGCTTCGTCAGTCGTCGCAGACGCGATATGACAAGCTAACGAACGAGATGCATTATGCATACACAGTATAATTGCTACTAACGAGCAGTGCGCAATACCTCCGCTCTTTCATAACATGGTGAGCCCAAATGAGAAATACCTTAAAATTGGAAGATGCTCCAAACGCCACAGGAGGCGCAGAAGGCGGGACGGAGACGGCCGCGCTGCAAGACTAGATAAAATCCTCCGCCTTCCTTGAGTGGCGGGGACTGGGGAAGAGTGGCGGCCGGGTGAAAGCAGGAATGCTTGGGGCGAGGCAAGCGGGATTTTGCTTGGAAGCCGGGGCAATGGCGACACCGCGACAGGGAGCGGCGTGGTGGGAACGAGATGGAGACGGAGATGGAATTACAGCGAGGGAAGGGGAAGGGGAGATCGAGGAAGGTTTCTGCCTCGTCTCGGTCGGAGGATGCGGAAAGCTCAAGTTCTGGAGGATTCGCCAACCTACTACCCAACGAGAGCACGGACGGACAAGCGGGGTTGCGCCACGGTACGATTCACATGGGCCGGGCCCGTTCGAGGGTTGCTGGGCTATCCTGGCCCTTACGTTTCTACAAAATTCTTATGTGGATGCTTGGGCGGTTGGGCCTAAGGTTAACCAGTGCGTCAAGTACTTAAGGTTAACCAGTGTGTCAAATATTCTCTCTATCCCAAAAGTATAATTTGTTTTAGACTAAATCAGTTTTGATATTCGGTGGTTCCTCACAGGCGACCCCAGTAATCCAGCTACGCAGGCGAAGTATTCTCCTTTACCTTCTTCTCTCTATTTCATCATCTAAATCTAGATCTAGACCATCTAACACTGTTTTTGGTCGTTCAATGTTGGTGCCGCATTAGCCGTAGCCCGTTGAGGAACCAGAAGTGAAAGGAGAATGGGCTTTAAGTCATTTATATGTTTTTTGGTGTTTGATGCTCATCATAACAATATGAAGTAACTATTTTGCTAAGTGTATGGTCACAGGTTCATGAGAATAAACATGGAAGACTCAAGTGAGAAACAACTCAAAACTAAGTGAGTAGGGCATAATTTGGAAGAAAATAACCTTGAGTGGTTTCAGCGTTTGGGTAAGTTCTAAAAGGCCCCAGGAACATTTTGGAACATACTGAAATGGTTATAATGATTAGATATGAAAAAGATGTTACAGGAGCTAAGTTTAAAAGAAACTGCGTAATTAAGTTGGGAAGATCAAAACGATGAAGACTTTGTGACCTAGACTGGTTGAATGGACTAAGGATAGGTTTGTCTAAGTCATAGAAGTGATCATAAGGCCAAGCCAATAGTATAATGCTCAAAAGTAGAGATGTCAATGGGAAATTCCCCACCGGGTTATAGCATCCCAGACCCATTCGCATCATGTTTGATCCATCCTCATACCTATCCACATATCCATCATGGGTGCAAAACTCATCCCATACACATCCCCGTTCGGGTTTCAGGCCCCCAATGGATCCCCATCCCCAATTAAGGGCTAACTAGGTACTAACATCTAGCACAAACTATCCAGATTTCAGACATCACCACATCGACAAGCACTCATCCACGAACCATGATCCATTCATCCATCCATGAGAAAAGAAATCAGTACTTCGGGACTGTCGGAGAGGAAATCTCCGGCCGGGTGGCGGAATGCACCTGTCCTAAATCCTTAGATGAGGAGGGGCCTAAGCATTTTGACTGTTAGGTGGAAACGGGAAGAACACACAAGGATTTAGAGTGGTTCGGGCCGCCGGAGCATAATACCCTACTCCACTGTGTGATGTATTGAGCTTGAGAGCTTGTATGAACTTGTGAGCGTCTAAGTGTGTCTGAGCCTGCCTTGTAACGTCGTGTGCCCTCCCTTTTATAGTTCAAAGGAGGACACGTACAAGGGTGCTGAGCCCCGACATGCGGGCCCAGGAACATAACGGATGTAATACTTAGAGCAACTAATGCCAGTCGCCAGTGCAATCTCCTTGCGCCCTGATATCAGCGGTCTGCGTAGCATTGGCGTGCAACGGAAGCTTCCCTGGCAACGTACGAGTGATGATGGTCGTGGCGCATGCGGCAGTATGGACGTGTCGCCTACCACGGGAATGGACAGGCACGCCGCCTGCGGGATGGTCTGGTCACCGTCCGCCAGCAGGGTGACAGGGCACATTTAATGCTGAGGCGGCACATCGCTTGTCAGTGGAGTAGACATGGCGCATTTAATGCTAAGGCGGCACATCACCTGCCAGTTTGACAGGCGACGCGCCTCACCCGCAATAAATGCGCGTGGCCCAGAGGCCTTACGTCCGTCTCCGCCCGTTGGCTTACGTCACGGGCAGCCGACCACGTGGCAGCATCGGGTCTCCGCCTGAGCGGGGAGCAGAGGCGTACGCAATATGGTCCGGACACGTGTCGGCTCTGGACCCCCGCCTGGCCTTGATTAAGGTCCGGGTACTCCTTCTCATAGAATCCCGGGACCTTGTTGTGAGTGACCTGGGCCCCACACAGGGAGGTCCAGGACCCGTCTCGGGGGTCCAGTCTGTACTCGCGGAGGTTCTGGACTCTGCCCGGAGGTTCGGGCCGTGTATCCAGGGTCCGGCACATTCCCGTGGGGGTCCGGACCTACTGCTGACACCATGGAGTATATTGTCTTTCCTAGCCACGTGGCGACCCTGGAGCCATCCACGTGGTGGGGTCAGGTGTTGTTCGCCACGTGACTAAAGATAGACGCATGGACACCGCTCCTTCATACTGTAGTAACGGGTACCCCTGTTCTAGGGTACTAACAGGGACCAATAGAAGAAATGGAGAAATGAAGTCTGCTCACCTTTCTTGGTCACCATCCGAGTTCGTTGGCGCTTGAAAATCCATGGTCGTCACCATCATCCTAGGCTTCTAGAAGTCGGCGGTGCTCCTCGTCACTAGTGAAGTCGCCAGTGTGTATTGCTAGTGCAACTTTACAGGCATGCAACAGTTGGTCGGCTGGGCAGGGTGTAGTGTATGGCTGGTTATTTAAGGGTTTTGTTTTTTGCTAGTCTGCTAGTTGCCTTGCCGTGTTGTCGTGTTGGGCTATGACCTAGGCCTAGTGTGCTGTTGTGCTGGGCTTGGTGGCCGACAAGGCCTTAACTCATTCATACAAACATGACATGTATACACGTATCAAATACCCATGGGTAATCGGGTTCGAATTATTGCTTCCCAAACCCATACCCGTTTACCCAATGGGTGGAGATTTTGTCCCATATCCATACCCATGGGGACAATTTTTGTCCCATACCCGTACCGTAATAGGGGAATTCCCCACGGGTTAGCGGGCATCGGGTCCCCATTGACATCTCTACTCAAAAGGGACTTAGTCTGGCTATTTTGGTTGCAGTGGACATAGTCCCAAAGAGGGTGTTTAGTGGACTCGGTAGCTGGCACACCGGACTGTCTGGTGTGCACCGGACTGAAGTTCCATAGAGCTTGTTTTAACCATAAAAGACTTTAGCATGCTGTAATAGGTCTAGTTGCGCACCAGACCAGAAATCTAGAGAGTTCGTTTTCGAACAAGAAATCAGATGGAGCACTAGACCAGAGTTTGGTCTCCACCAGACCAATAGTATACCCAACGGTCAGGTGGGCAGACCAACGACTGGCTAACATGGCCTTGTTGTGGCAAGGTCTGGTGGGTCACTGTACGATCCAGTGTATTTTGACAGCTGACAACTTTACCCAACGGTCGATAATCTGGCAGGCATAGTCAAAAGTCCAATGAACATGGGACCTCCAATAATGTTTGGTCTAGTGCACTTGAATTATGTGCAGATTTTGTAGTGGACTTCGAACGTCCATTTGGGGGCTTGGAGCCTATATACATGCATGACCCAAACAGTCGAAGAGCAGAGCAAACAAGTCATACACATAGAGCAACACATCCAAGCTATTCCAAGTCATCCAAATGCCCCCAAATGAGAAAAAATGGTATATGATAGTCTTTTGAATGATTCGCTAAAGTGCACTTGTGTTGTGAGAAACAAGAGTGGAGTGTGTTGTAATTAAGAGCCTTGGTGTTGTGCATTCCGTGCGATTGTAAAGCTAGCAAGAGCCTTCAACGTGTGAAGTGCCTTACAGAGGCATTGTTATCTCTATTGAGAAAAGTTAAAGAGAAATCAAGTTTTATTTTGGTGACCACTTAGGTGAGGAAAGGGTTAAAAGAGACCCAGACCTTTGGAAGTCCTCAATGAAGACGTAAGTTTATTGGAAAACCGAGCTCGATAAATAAATTTTCATGTTCTTTTATTTGTAATTTGTTTTCTCCTTTCCTTATTCAGACTAACCCATATCTTGTTCTAAAGCTAATATTTGGATAAAGTTGTGTGTTTAAGTTATAATTTTTAGGTGTCATCTATTAACCCCCTCTAATCGATTTTCAAGAAGCATGGGTGAGGAGTCGGTCGTAGTCAAGGTCGTGGGACATGATTCAACAACCGATAAAGAGTTTCTACTTGAGGCCCACATTTCAAGAAGCGTGGGCGATGAGTCGGCCGTAGTCAAGGTCATGGGCCATGATTCGGTAGCCGAGCAAGAGGAGTTCTTACTAGAGGCCCACAACAAGAAGTTGGATGCCTGAGAGGCCATATTTGGTAGCGGCACATCAGTTGCTATCGTCCTCAATGTTGAGCCACATGCCACTGTCAATATAGGCTCCAAGAACCCGATGGCCGCATGAAGCAACGACATATTAGGGAAGAAACCTCCCAGATCTAGAGCATAGCTTGACTTTGAGTAGCTTACACAAATGGACATATCTTAGATATTGGTGTCGTATTAATGGGCCTTTTAATAGGGCATAAGAAATGTGTCGGTTTGGATGAGTGTCGCCTAGTAGAACCAAACAGGCCCGGCCCTGAGGGTAGGCAGGGTATGCCGCCGCTCAGGGCCCCCAAAGTCAGTAGGGTCCCCAGTCCGGTCCAAATAGATATATACTCTTATATATATGACTCTTATATATATGTATGGTATACATTTATTCTATTCCCAAAGTCCCTAGTCGTTGCTTGCTGGTAACCATTGCTAAAGATATTGCAAATGATATTGGTGTAAATGCATCATTTCCAGTAAAGCGTAAAGCAGTGAGAAAAAAACAATTTGATGAAAGTAGTTGCCATGAAGAAATTCTAGAAAATGAGAGAGCATTTGAAGTCAACTATTTTTTTGGTATTAGTTGACATGGCGAGCACTTCTTTGAGGACCAGGTTTGAAGAACTCTCCATGTTTAAATGTATATTCGGGTTTTTTATTGAGCTCAAGCAAACTAAGGTCACTAAATGATAGAGAACTTAAAGAGTGTTGCACTAAATTTGCAGACACTTTCTCTCATGATGGTTCATGTGATGTTGAGTTAAATGATTTGATTTCTGAATTGGATATTCTTAAGTTTACTTTGCCTAACGGCACATTGTCTGCTATGGAGATTTTTTAGCATATCAGAGATGTGGATTGTTATCCTAATGCCTCTATTGCTTATAGAATATTATTTATTGTGCTTGTTACTGTTGCATCTGCTGAAAGAAGCTTCTCAAAATTAAAGTTACTGAAAAATTATTTAAGATCAACAATGAGTCAAGAAAGGTTGAATGATTTGGTGACTTTATGCATCAAGAAGAAGCTATTGGATGGTATCGATATCAGTAGTGTCGGTACCCTGAATCAGGGGTACCCCTTACTACAGTATGAAGACACGGTGCTCGTGCCACTATCTCTAGCCGCGCGGTGAACAGCACCCGACCCCAACACGTGGGCAGTCCCAAGGATGCCATGTGGACAGGAGAGGTGATATACTCTAGGATACCATCAGTAGGTCCGGAACTCCTCAAGAAAGCGCTGGACCCCTGCACACATAGCCTGGACCTCCGAGTACGGTCCGGGACTCCCAAGTGAGCAAGTCGGACCCCTTGGATGAGGTACGGACCCCTCTGAGTGAGGTCCAGGCCACCCACAGCAAGTTCCCGGGACAGGGAATACCCTGGCCTAGGTCAAGGGCAGGCGAGGGTCCAATACTAACATGTGCCCAGGCTTTATCCAGTGCGCTTCCACTTCCTGCTCACGCGGAGGCCCGATGCTGCCACGTGGACTATCGCCCGTGACGTAAGCCAGCGGGCGGAGCCTGGCGTAAGGCCTTTGGGCCGTGCTGCCTCTGCATTTATTGCGGAGAAGATGCACCGCCTGTCTATCCCGCTAATAGACGATGTGCCCCCTCTGCATTAAATGTGTCCTGTCCACTCCGCTGGCAGGCGGTGTCCAGGCCATCCTGCAGGCGGCATGCCTGTCCGGTCCATTGTCAAACAGTACGCCCGTGCTGCGAGGTGCACTGTGTCCATCGTCACTTATACGTTTCCAGGGAAGCTTCCCCTGCACGCCAATACTACGCAGATCACGAATTTCAGGGCGCAAGAAGATTGCTCCAAGCAACGAACATTAGTTGCTCCAAGTATTACATCCGTTATGTTCCTGGGCCCACATGTCGGGGCTCAGTACCCTTGTATGTGCCCCCTTAGCTATAAAAGGGGAGGCATGCACCGTTACAACACAGGCTCTTTCAGGCCAACTTACACACGGACAGACTCAAGATCACTTAGACCCAGCTCAGGCTCACAAGTTCATACAAGCTCAATACATCACATATTGGAGTAGGGTGTTACGCTCCGGTGGCCCGAACCACTCTAAATCCTTTTATGTCCTTGTGTTCTTCCCGTTTCCATATAACAGGCAAAACGCTTAGGCCCCTCCTCATCTAAGGAATTAGGGCGGGTGCATTCCACCACCCGGCCGGAGATTTTCCTCTCCGACATTTGGCGCGCCAGGTAGGGGCCTTGGCATTAGGTTTTTGCTTGTTTCTTGCTCAGCATGATGGTGCAAATCATTGAGAACCGCGCCGAGACTTCGGTAGATTTCCTGGTGAAGGAGGAAGCTGCCTCTTCCACGCCACAGGTTCCGAACCGCCCAGTGCCGGGCGCTGCTGCCGTGCATGCTGCACGACAACATACAACCGCGCAAATATCCCGGACTCCATCGCAGGCGGCTCCGGGGGCACTGTCGGTGGCCAGGGAGTTGCTACGTCACCCCTCGAGCTCCACGGCCTCACCGGAGGCCATGAAGTAGTGGCGGGACGACGTCGACCGACTGCTCGGCATGACACACTCTGGCTCGACCAGATCGAGGCCACGGTCATCCCGGCGCCAACATGAGGCGTCGGCGTCTGTGCACTCACCCTCAGTGAGGGGTGCACAGACCAACGACCTCCGGGCAGAACTCAACCGCAGGCGTGCTGGAGAGGATGCCCGGATCTCTCTGGAGAGGGCGCGGGAGAGGGCGCGGGAGCGCCGGCAAAACATCGAGGGTCGCAACTGAAAGTCGCCTAGAGGGGGGGTGAATAGGCAAATCTAAAATTTATAAACTTAAAGCACAACTACAAGCCGGGGTTAGCGTTAGAAATAAAGTCGAGTCCGAAAGAGAGGGCAAAAATAAATCACAAGCAAATGAAGAGTGTGACATGGTGATATGTTTTACCGAGGTTCAGTTCTTGCAAACCTACTCCCCGTTGAGGTGGTCACAAAGACCGGGTCTCTTTCAACCCTTTCCCTCTCTAAAACGGTCACTTAGACCGAGTGAGCTTCTCTTCTCAATCAAATGGGACACTTAGTCTCCACAAGGACCACCACACAATTGGTGTCTCTTGCTTTGATTACAAATGTCTTGGGAACAAGAAATGGGGAAGAAGAAAAGTGATCCAAGCGCAAGAGCTCAAAAGAACACGACAAAACTCTCTCTTCTAGTCACTTTTGCTTTGAGTGGAATTGGGACTTGGAGAGATTTTGATTCACTCTAATAGTGTCTTGTATTGAATGCACTAGCTCTTGTATTGAATGTGTTGGCTGAAAACTTGTGAAAGGGAAATAGGCTTACACCTTTTCCTAATTGATTTTGGTGGTTGAATTGCCCAACACAAATAATTGGACTAACTAGTTTGCTCTAGATTATGAGTTCTACAGGTGCCAAAGGTTCACAACAAACCAATAAAAAGACTGAGAAAGGATTCAAATATAGAGAGCAAAAGACAGCCAAAGTGTGCCCTGGTCTGGCGCACCGGACTGTCCGGTGCACCAGGGACTCCAACTCCGAACTGCTCACCTTCGGGAATTCTGGGAGCCACTCCACTATAATTCACCGGACTGTCCGGTGTAGCACCGGACAGTGTCCGGTGTAGCACCGGACAGTGTCCGGTGGCGCACCGGACTGTCCGGTGTGCCAGCGGAGCAACGACTACTTCAGCGCCAACGGTCGCCTGCAACAGCATTTAATGCGCTACAGTGCACGCAGAAGTCAGGCACGCACCAGAAGGCGCACCGGACAGTCTACAGGACCTGTCCGGTGCACCACCAGACTGTCCGGTGGCCCAGAAGACAAAAGCTCCAACGGCCAGAATCCAACGACTGGGTGACGTGGCAGGCGCACTGGACAGTGTCTGGTGGCGCACCGGACTGTCCGGTGCGCCATGCGATAGCAGCCTTCACCAAACGGCTAGTTTGGTGGTTAGGGCTATAAATACTCCCAACCACCCACCATTCATTGCATCCAAGTTTTCACACCTCCTACACCTTACAAGAGCTATAACATTCAATACAAGACACACCAAAGAGATCAAATCCTCTCCCAAGTCCAAAGATCATTCCCAATCAAATAGTGACTAGTGAGAGAGTGACTTGTGTTCATTTGAGCTCTTGCGCTTGGATTGCTTCTTTTCTTCATTCCTTCTTGTGATCAACTCAATTGTAACCGAGGCAAGAGACACCAATTGTGTGGTGGTCCTTGCGGGGACTTAGTGTCCCGTTTGATTGAGAAGAGAAGCTCACTCGGTCTAAGTGACCGTTTGAGAGAGGGAAAGGGTTGAAAGAGACCCGGTCTTTGTCACCACATCAACGGGGAGTAGGTTTGCAAGAACCGAACCTTGGTAAAACAAATCCTTGTGTCTCACTCTTTATTTGCTTGTGATTTGTTTTTCGCCCTCTCTCTCGGACTCGTTCATATTTCTAACCTAACCCGGCTTGTAGTTGTGCTTAAGTTTATAAATTTCAGATTCGCCCTATTCACCCCCCCTCTAGGCGACTTTCAATTGGTATCAGAGCCCGGTGCTTCATTAGAGCCTAACCGCTCGAAGTGATGTCGGGAGCATCCGCCAAGAGGGAGCTCAGGACCGGCGACAAGTCTGCAAGCTCGGGGAGAATGCACTCAAGGGAGTCCACCCACAAGCACAAGGAGGAATCCTCTTCCTCCATCAAGTCCCAACGGAAGGGTGACAAGAAGAAGATGAAGAAGGTGGTCTACTACGAGACCAACTCTTTGTCACCCTCCACCTCCGGCTCGGAATCAGCATCCGTCACTTCTAAGCGCCATGAGCGCAAGAAGTATAGTAAGATGCCCCTTTGCTATCCTCGCATTTCAAAACGCACTCCATTATTTTCCGTTCCATTAGGCAAACCACCTATGCTAGAAGGTGAAGATTATTTTATGTGGTGATAAAATGAGGCATCACCTAACCTCACTCCACAAAAGCATATGGAATATTGTTGAGTATGGAGCGCAGGTACCAAAGAAGGGAGACAAGGATTACGACTCAGAGGAAGTCGAACAAATCCAACACTTCAACTCCCAAGCCACTACTATACTCCTCGCCTCTCTAAGTCGAGAGGAGTATAATAAGGTGCAAGGGTTGAAGAGCGCAAAGGAAATATGGGACGTGCTCAAGACCACGCACGAAGGAGACGAGGTAACCAAGATCACCAAGCGGGAGACGATCGAGGGGGAGCTCGGTCGCTTCATGCTTCACCAAGGGGAGGAGCCACAAGCTATGTACAACCGGCTCAAGACCTTGGTGAACCAAGTGCGTAACCTCGGGAGCACCAAGTGGGATGACCATGAAATGGTCAAGGTTATTCTTAGATCACTCGTTTTCCTTAACCCTACGCAAGTTCAATTAATTCGTGGTGATCCTAGATACACACTAATGTCTCCCGAGGAAGTAATAGGCAAATTTGTGAGCTTTGAGTTGATTGTCAAAGGCTCAAATAAAATCATCGAGCAAGGCGCCTCCTCCATGCCCGAAGCACAACCGGTCGCATTCAAGTCGACGGAGGAGAAGAAGGAAGAATCTACATCGAGTAGACTACCCATCGACGCCTCCAAGCTCGACAACGAGGAAATGGCACTCATCATCAAGAGCTTTCTCCAAATCCTCAAGCAAAGGAGGGGGAAGGACTACAAATCCCGCTCCAAGAAAGTATGCTACAAGTGTGGTAAGCCCGGTCACTTTATTGCAAAATGTCCATTATCAAGTGACAGTGACAGGGATAACGACAAGAAGGGCAAGAGGAGAGAAAATAAGAGGTACCACAAGAAGAAGGGTGGCGATGCCCATGTGTGCCGCGAGTGGAACTCCGACGAGAGCTCCACCGACTCCTCCTCTGACGCGGATGCCGCCAACATCGCCGTCACCAAAGGGCTCCTCTTCCCCAACGTCGGCCACAAGTTCCTCATGGCAAAGGACGGCAAAAGGAAGAAGGTAAAATCAAGATCCTCCACTAAATATGCATCCTCTAATGATGAAGATAATTCTAGTGATGAGGAGGATAACTTGCTTACTCTTTTTGCAAATCTTAACATACAACAAAAGGAGAAATTAAATGAACTAATTAGTGCTATTCATGAGAAGGATGAACTCTTGGACACCCAAGAGGACTTCCTAATTAAGGAAAACAAGAAGCATGTTAAGGTTAAAAATGCTTATGCTCTAGAAGTAGAAAAATGTGAAAAATTATCTAGTGAGCTAATCACTTGCCATGATGTCATTGCCAACCTTAGAAATGAGAATGCTAGATTAATTGCTAAGGTTGATTCAAATGTATGTGATGATTCAATTTCCAATCTTAGAGATGATGATGCTAGTTTACTTGCTAAGATTGAAAAGTTGAATGCTTCTCTTGCTAGCCTTAGGATTGAAAATGAAAAATTGATTGCTAAGGCTAAAGACTTAGATGTTTGCAATGCTTCCATTTCCAATCTTAGAAGTGAAAATGACATTTTACATGCTAAGATTGTTGAACTAAAATCTTGCAGACCCTCTACATCTACTGTTGAGCATGTTACAATTTGCACTAGATGTAGAGATGTTAACATTGATGCTATTCATGATCACATGGCCTTGATTAAACAACAAAATGATCATATAGCAAAATTAGATGCTAAAATTGCCGAGCATGACTTAGAAAACGAAAAATTTAAATTTGCTCGTAGTATGCTCTATAGTGGGAGACGCCCTGGCATCAAGGATGGCATTGGTCTCCAAAAGGGAGACAATGTCAAACTTAATGCCCCTCCTAAAAGATTGTCTAACTTTGTTAAGGGCAAGGCTCCCATGCCTCAGGATAACGAGGGTTACATTTTGTACCCTGTCGGTTATCCCGAGCACAAGATTAGGAGAATTCACTCTAGGAAGTCTCACTCTGGCTCTAACCATGCTTTTATGTATAAGGGTGAGGCATCTAGTTCTAGGAAATCAACCCGTGCTAAATCGCCTAAGAAGAAAACTCCTATTGCATCAAATGATCATAACATTTCATTTAAAACTTTTGATGCATCTTATGTTTTGACTAACAAATCTGGCAAAGTAGTTGCTAAGTATGTTGGGGGCAAACACAAGGGGTCAAAGACTTGTGTTTGGGTACCCAAAGTTCTTGTATCTAATGTCAAAGGACCCAAAACCGTTTGGGTACCTAAAATCAAGAACTAAATTTGTTTTGTAGGTTTATGCATCCGGAGGCTCAAGTTGGATCATCGATAGCGGGTGCACAAACCATATGACAGGGGAGAAGAAGATGTTCTCCTCCTATGAGAAAAACCAAGATCCCCAAAGAGCAATCACATTCGGGGATGGAAATCAAGGTTTGGTCAAAAGATTGGGTAAAATTGCTATATCACCTGACCATTCCATTTCCAATGTTTTTCTTGTAGATTCTTTAGATTATAACTTGCTTTCAGTTTCGCAATTATGTAAAATGGGTTACAACTGTCTTTTTACAGATATAGGTGTTACTGTCTTTAGAAGAAGTGATGATTCAGTAGCATTTAAGGGAGTGTTAGAGGGTCAGCTATACTTAGTAGATTTTGATAGAGCTGAACTCGACACTTGCTTAATTGCTAAGACTAACATGGGCTGGCTCTGGCATCGCCGACTAGCACATGTTGGAATGAAGAATCTTCACAAGCTTCTAAAGGGATAACACATTTTGGGATTAACAAATGTTCATTTTGAGAAAGACAGGGTTTGTAGTGCATGTCAGGCAGCGAAGCAAGTTGGTGTTCATCATCCACACAAGAACATCATGACGACTGACAGGCCACTCGAGCTCCTACACATGGACCTATTCGGCTCGATAGCTTACATAAGCATCGACGGGAGTAAGTACTATCTAGTTATTGTGGATGATTATTCTCACTTCACTTGGGTGTTCTTTTTGCAGGAAAAATCTCATACCCAAGAAACCTTAAAGGGATTCTTAAGACGGCTCAAAATGAGTTCGGCTTGAGGATCAAGAAGATAAGAAGCGACAACGGGACGGAGTTCAAGAACTCACAAATTGAAGGCCTCCTTGAGGAGGAGGGCATCAAGCATGAGTTCTCTTCTCCCTACACGCCACAACAAAATGGTGTAGTGGAGAGGAAGAATCGAACTCTATTGGACATGGCAAGGACCATGCTTGATGAATACAAGTCTTCGGATCGGTTTTGGGTCGAGGCGGTCAACACCGCCTGCTATGCCATCAACCGATTATATCTACACTGAATCCTCAAGAAGACATCATACGAACTCCTAACCGGTAAAAAGCCCAATGTTTCATATTTTAGAGTCTTTGGTAGCAAATGCTTTATTTTTGTTAAAAGAGGTAGAAAATCCAAATTTGCTCCTAAGGTTGTAGTAGGCTTTTTACTAGGATATGATTCAAACACAAGGGCATATAGAGTCTTTAACAAGTCCTCTGGACTAGTTGAAGTTTCTTGTGACATTGTGTTTGATGAGACTAACGGCTCTCAAGTAGAGCAAGTTGATCTTGATGAGCTAGATGATGAAGAGGCTCCGTGCGTCGCGCTAAGGAACATGTCCATTGGGGATGTGTGTCCTAAGGAATCCGAAGAGCCTCCACAAGCACAAGATCAACCATCTTCCTCCATGAAAGCATCTCCACCAACTCAAGATGAGGATGAGGCTCAAAATGATGAAGGAGAAGATCAAGAAGATGAGCCACCTCAAGAGGAGAGCAATGATCGAGGGGGAGATGCCCATGATCAAGATGAGGAAGATGAACAAGTTCCAAGACCGCCACACCCAAGAGTCCACCAAGCAATCCAATGAGATCACCCCGTGAACACCATCCTCGGCGATATTCAAAAGGGGGTAACTACTAGATCTCGTGTTGCTCATTTTTGTGAACATTACTCTTTTGTTTCCTCTATTTAGCCACACAGGGTAGAGGAAGCACTTCAAGATTCGGATTGGGTGGTGGCGATGCAAGAGGAGCTCAACAACTTCACTAGGAATGAGGTATGGCATTTAGTTCCACGTCCTAACCAAAATGTTGTAGGAACCAAGTGGGTCTTCCGCAACAAGCAAGATGAGCATGGTGTGGTGACAAGAAACAAAGCCCGACTTGTGGCCAAGGGATATTCACAAGTTGAAGGTTTGGATTTCGGTGAAACCTATGCACCCGTAGCTAGGCTTGAATCAATTCGTATATTACTTGCCTATGCTACTTACCATGGCTTTAAGCTTTATCAAATGGATGTGAAAAGTGCCTTCCTCAATGGACCAATCAAGGAGGAGGTCTATGTTGAGCAACCTCCCGGCTTTGAAGATAGTGAGTACCCTAATCACGTTTATAGACTCTTTAAGGCGCTTTATGGGCTCAAGCAAGCCCCAAGAGCATGGTATGAATGCCTAAGCGATTTTCTTATCACTAATGGCTTCAAAGTCGGAAAGGCCGATCCTACTCTATTTACTAAAACACTTGCAAATGATTTGTTTGTATGCCAAATTTATGTTGATGATATTATATTTGGGTCTACTAACGAATCTACATGTGAGGAATTTAGTAGGATCATGACACAAAAATTTGAGATGTCTATGATGGGGGAATTGAAGTACTTCTTAGGATTTCAAGTGAAGCAACTCCAAGACGGCACCTTCATTAGCCAAACGAAGTATATTCAAGACATTCTAAACAAGTTTGGGATGAAGGATGCCAAGCCCATCAAGACACCCATGGGAACCAATGGGCATCTCGACCTCGACACGGGAGGTAAATCCGTAGATCAAAAGGTATACCGGTCGATGATAGGTTCTTTACTCTATTTATGTGCTTCACGACCGGATATAATGCTTTCTGTATGCATGTGTGCAAGATTCCAAGCCGATCCTAAGGAAGCTCACCTTAGGGCCGTAAAACGAATCTTGAGATATTTAGTTTATACTCCTAAGTTTGGCCTTTGGTACCCTAGGGGATCCACATTTGATTTAATTGGTTATTCGGATGCCGATTGGGCGGGGTGTAAAATTAATATAAAGAGCACATCGGGGACTTGCCAGTTCTTGGGAAGGTCTCTGGTGTCTTGGGCTTCAAAGAAGCAAAATTCCGTAGCTCTTTCTATCGCCGAAGCCGAGTATATTGCCACAGGCCATTGTTGCGCGCAATTGATTTGGATGAGGCAAACCCTTAGGGACTATGGTTACAAATTAACCAAAGTTCCTCTTCTATGTGATAATGAGAGTGCAATCCGCATGGCGGATAATCCCGTTGAACATAGCCGCACTAAACACATAGCCATTCGGTATCATTTCTTAAGGGATCACCAACAAAAGGGGGATATCGAGATTGCATATATTAACTCCAAAGAACAATTAGCCGATATCTTTACCAAGCCACTAGATGAACAAACATTTACCAAACTTAGGCACGAGCTAAATATTCTTGATTCTAGGAATTTCTTTTGATGTTTTGCACACATAGCTCATAGATATACCTTTGATAATATCTCTTTCACGTGTTATGACTAATGTGTTTTCAAGTGTATTTCAAACTAAGTCATAGATTGAAAGGGAATTGGAGTCTTCGACGAAGACAAAGGCTTCCACTCCACTCCATCGAATTACTCATCCTTCACTGTTGCTCCGCGCCGCTCTCCAACTTTGGTATAATCTTCACTCATATGTTATTTACCATAGGAAGAGAAAATAACTAAGGGCTTATATTTCACTCAAGTATCCGTTTTTGGCGATTCATGCCAAAGGGGGAGAAAGTATTAGCCCAAAGCAAAAGAACCGCACCACCACCAATTTCAAAATTTTGAGTTAAGAAAAGATTTTTTCAAATTGGTATCTTACTTTTGATAGAATTTCAAATTGGTACAACCCGTTCAAAACTAATATCTAAAACCCTCTTGAACACTAAGAGGAGGATTTTATTGAGGGGGAGTTTTGTTTAGTCAAAGGAAAAGCATTTGAAACAAGGGGAGAAAATTTCAAATCTCGAAAATGCTTCTCAAAATCTTACTCATTTACCTTTGACTATTTGCAAAAATACTTTGAAAATAATTTACAAAAGAACTTGCAAAAACAAAACAAGTGGTGCAAGCGTGGTCCAAAATGTTGAAAATGAAGAAATCAATCCATGCATATCTTATGAGAATTTATTGGTTCAATTCTAAGTAACCTTTGCTCTTACATTATGCAAACTAGTTCAATTATGCACTTCTATATTTGCTTTGGTTTGTGTTGGCATCAATCACCAAAAAGGGCGAGATTGAAAGGGAAATAGGCTTACACCTTTTCCTAATTGATTTTGGTGGTTGAATTGCCCAACACAAATAATTGGACTAACTAGTTTGCTCTAGATTATGAGTTGTACAGGTGCCAAAGGTTCACAACAAACCAATAAAAAGACCGAGAAAGGATTCAAATATAGAGAGCAAAAGACAGCCGAAGTGTGCCCTGGTCTGGCGCACCAGACTGCCTAGTGTACCACCGGACAGTGTCCGGTGCACCAGGGTCTCCAACTTCGAACTGCTCACATTCGGGAATTCTGGGAGCCACTCCGCTATAATTCACCGGACTGTCCAGTGTAGCACCGGACAGTGTCCGGTGGCGCACCGGACTGTCCGGTGTGCCAGCGGAGCAACGACTACTTCAGCGCCAACGGTCGCCTGCAACAGCATTAAATGCGCTACAGTGCGAGCAGAAGTCAGGCACGCGCCAGAAGGTGCACCAGACAGTCTACAGGACCTGTCCGGTGCACCACCGGACTGTCCGGTGGCCTAGAAGATAGAAGCTCCAACGGTCAGAATCCAACGGCTGGGTGACGTGGCAGGCGCACCGGACTGTCCGGTGCGCCATGCGACAGCAGCCTTCACCAAACAGCTAGTTTGGTGGTTGGGGCTATAAATACTCCCAACCACCCACCATTCATTGCATCCAAGTTTTCACACCTCCTACACCTTACAAGAGCTATAGCATTCAATACAAGACACACCAAAGAGATCAAATCCTCTCCCAAGTCTAAAGATCATTCCCAATCAATACAAGACACACCAAAGAGATCAAATCCTCTCCCAAGTCCAAAGATCATTCCCAATCAAATAGTGACTAGTGAGAGAGTGACTTGTGTTCATTTGAGCTCTTGCGCTTGGATTGCTTCTTTTCTTCATTCCTTCTTGTGATCAACTCAATTGTAACCGAGGCAAGAGACACCAATTGTGTGGTGGTCCTTGCGGGGACTTAGTGTCCCATTTGATTGAGAAGAGAAGCTCACTCGGTCTAAGTGACCGTTTGAGAGAGGGAAAGGGTTGAAAGAGACCCGGTCTTTGTGACCACCTCAACGGGGAGTAGGTTTGCAAGAACCGAACCTCGGTAAAACAAATCCTTATGTCTCACTCTTTATTTGCTTGCGATTTGTTTTTTGCCCTCTCTCTCGGACTCGTTCATATTTCTAACCTAACCCGGCTTGTAGTTGTGCTTAAGTTTATAAATTTCAGATTCGCCCTATTCACCCCCCCTCTAGGCGACTTTCAACTTGGATACCTTGAAGTGTGGTGGTTGGGGGTATTTATAGCCCCAACCACCAAAGTGGCCGTTGGGGAAGGCTGCTGTCGAAGGGCGCATCGGACAGTCCGGTGCACCACCAGACACTGTCCGGTGCGCCAGCCACGTCACCCAACCGTTAGGGTTCGACCGTTGGAGCTCTGACATGTGGGTCACTGGACAGTCCGGTGGTGCACCGAACAGTCATTGTTCACTGTCCGGTGTGCCTTCTGGCGATGCTCTGACTTCTGCGCGAACTGTCCGCGCACTGTAGCTCACTGTTCACCTTTTGCAGATGACCGTTGGCGCTGTTAGTTGTTGCTCCGCATGGCACACCGGACTGTCCGGTGCTACACCGGACAATTCGGTGAATTATAGCGGAGGGCATTTCTAGAAACCCGAAGGTGGCAAGTTCGGAGTTGATCTCCCTGGTGCACCGGACACTGTCCGGTGGTGCACCGAACACTGTCCGGTGGCACACCGAACAGCCCGGTGCGCCAGACCAGGGCAGCCTTCGGTGTTCTTTGCTCCTTTTTATTTGAACCCTTTCTTGGACTTTTTATTGGTTTGTTGTGAACCTTTGGCACCTGTAGAACTTATAATCTAGAGCAAACTAGTTAGTCCAATTATTTGTGTTGGGCAATTCAACCACCAAAATCATTTAGAAAAAGGTGTGAGCCTATTTCCCTTTCATCAACCTCGATCAAGACTTCGCTGCGGTAGCACGACAAACCCTAGTGGGCGCCCGGTTCCAGGCGGGTGTCCCCTTGGCCGGCGTGGGCTGCGCCGCTCTCGCGAATCATCTCCGCGCGGTGTTCTGGCCATCCAAGTTCCGGCCGCACCTGCCGGAAAAGTACGACGGTACGTCAAATTCGTTGGAATTCCTGCAGGTGTACGTCACCGCCATCACAACAGCAGGCGGAAACACCGCCGTGATGGCGACATATTTTTATGTCGCCTTGTCCGGCCCTGCCCGAACTTGGCTCATGAATCTTGCCCCATGATCAATCTATTCCTAGGAAGAGCTCGGCACGCGGTTCACAGCGCTTACCAACAGCACGGCGTGGAGGCCCACCTCCACGCAGTGAGGCAGGAACCCGGGGAGACTCTTTGGATGTTTATCTCCCGCTTCACCAAGGTGCGAGGTACTATATCTCGCATTTCTGATGCTTCCATCATCATGGCCTTCCATCAGGGAGTACGCGATTAAAAGATGTTGGAAAAGTTGGCCACACATGACGTGGAGACTGTCACCACACTCTTTGCTCTGGCCGACAAGTGCGCCAGGGCCGCCGAGGGCCGGGCATGGCACTCGGCCCCACATGCCGGGGTCGCCCAGACGGGTGGCTCCGGTGCCATCCCCCGAGACGGTAAAAAGAAAAAGAAGGGCCAGGGCCACGAAAAGCCGCGGTCGACCGCTCTAGTCGTCGCAGCTGCGACTGGGGGCCGGGGCGACCACAACAAGCGCCCACGGTCGCAGAGGGGTAACAGCGGCTCATGCCCTGTGCACCCCAACAGTCGCCACATCGCCGCGGAGTGTCGCGAGATCATCGACCTCGCGAAACGCGTCAGCGAGCGGCGCGAGTAGTCTTCCAAGGACGGCTCCCCACCTCATCGCTGACCTGGCAAGGAAAGGGTCGACGATGGCGAGGTGGCCGCGGCTGAACGGGACCTCGGGTATCAGTCACCCGAGGGGGTCCTGAAGGATGTCATCACCGAAGACTCCTACTCCGGTGGAGACAGCTAGACGGGCCACCGGGGGGACCCCGTACTCCCCAGTCTACGGGGCCGAAGCCTGCCTTCCCCCGGAAACCCTTCTGGACTCACCACGGGTCCAGTCTTTTTGATAAGTCTATGCAGGAGCGGCCACAACGTAAGGATGTGGACTGCATCGGCGACACATAGGACAAGCAGCAACCCGAAATGCACGTTGCAACTAGGCGCCCAGGCGCTACTAACGGTTCGTGCATAGTAGGGAACCCAGGGTCGGGACCTAGCCCTATGGCGAGTACTAAACCAAGAAAGGTTCCGTAAACACTCCCCCAGCTGGGAGGAACCCTTCAAGGTGACGGAAATGTGCCGACCCGGGGGTAGCTGAGAGCACCTAGAGGGGGGTGAATAGGTGATCTTGTAAAATTCAATAACTAATAGCCAATAAAACTTGGTTAAGTGTTAGTATGGCTAAGTAGCAAGCTCTTGCAAACACAAGTAAGTACGATAAAAACAAGCACAAGAGACACGGTGGTTTATCCCGTGGTTCGGCCAAGTATAACACTTGCCTACTCCACGTTGTGGCGTCCCAATGGACAAGGGTTGCACTCAACCCCTTTCAAGTGATCCGATGATCAACTTGAATACCACGGTTTTTCCTTTTCTTAGACTTTCTCCCTTTTGCGAGGAATCTCCATAACTTGGAGCCTCTCGCCCTTACAAAGATGATCACACAAGAAGCACAAAAGTAAGGAAAGGGAAAAGCAACACACACAAGACAACACGATCACGCACACGAGTTACAACTTGAGCTCAAGTTCAACACACGAAGTTCTCAACTCAAAAGGAGCTCAAATTGCTAGCACAAAGAATCAAATGCGTGGGAGTGGAGTATGGATGCTTAGGAATGATCAAGGAATGCTTGGGTGACTCCTCCATGCGCCTAGGGGTCTCTTTTATAGCCCTAAGGCAGCTAGGAGCCATTGGAACCCAACAAGGAAGGCAATTCTTGCCTTCTGTCGGGTGGCGCACCAGACAGTCCGGTGCACCACCGGACATCCACTGTAGCATGTCCGGTGCAGATCTCCTTCCATTCCTGGTGCAGCCAACCGTTGGAGCGGGCCACGCGTCGCCCGCGGATTTGGCGACCGACCGTTGCGCTGGCGGCCGTTGGCTCACCGGACAGTTCGGTGCGCCACCGGACAGTCCGGTGAATTATAGTCATACATCGCCAAAAACTCCCGAGAGCAGCCAGTTCGCCGGAGACCAGTCAGGCGCACCGGACACTGTCCGGTGCACCAGAGTCTTGGCTGCTTCAAGCCAAGTTCTTCTTTTCTTTTCTTTTCTTTGATTCTAGCACTTAGACAAATATATTAGTACACAAAAACCAATGTACTAAGTCTAGAATCATACCTTATTGTTGATTTGCACTTCATTCATCATTTGGCATACAATAACACTTAGAGAATATGTGTTGGCACTTAATCACCAAAACAATATAGAAATGGCCCAAGGCACATTTCCCTTTCAATCTCCCCTTTTTGGTGATTTATGCCAACTTATCAAAAAGCAACAAATAGAAGTGCAACATCAATGCAATTTAGAACAAAAATAGTCTTTGACAAGATTTGACATATTTGGATCGTTCTTTGCCACCACTTGGTTTGTTTTTGCAAATCAAATTCATTTTCCTATCTCTAAGTCAAACACACTTGTTTGGGCACAAAGAGAGATAATCCAAGAGGAAAAATGATTAAGAGCCAAAAACTCCCCCTTTTTCCCATAATCAAACATTCTCCCCACAAGAGACCAAATTTTGATAGTAAGAGTATTTTGACAAATCAAAAGTTCTACTCTACTCTTTTTAAACTTTTCACAAGTGGTAGCTGATCCATTTGCTTTGGTCTTATTTTCTCCCCCTTTGGCATGAAGCACCAAAACGGGATCATTCTTGGCCCTTTAACCCCATTGCCTCACCAAAATTGTTAATTAAGAGCAAAAAGGCAATAAGAGCATAGATATGAACTTGGAGGGAATTACCCTCACATCGGAGTGCAGTGGAAGTCTTGCATGGTCCAAGTTCACTTTTCCCTTTCAATTCACTCTTGAGACTAAATAAAGTAAACTCAAACACATGGTTAGTCTCAAGGGGTCAAGTTGTAGCACATCTCCCCCTAAATATGTGCATCACTCACACATGGACTTGTGAGGTCCGGGGATTTCTTGCACAACTTGAGCACCATAAATAAGCAGTAAATCATATAAATGCATAAGGTAACATGATCAAAGGCATAAAACACATGTATGCTATAGATCAATCCAAGTTACGCGAATCTAAGACATTTAGCTCACTACGCAGCCTGCAAAAAGGTCTTCTCATCTAAAGGCTTGGTAAAGATATCAGCTAGCTGGTTCTCGGTGCTAACATAAAACACTTCAATATCTCCCTTTTGCTGGTCGTCTCTCAAAATGTGATGTCGGATGTCTATGTGCTTAGTGCGGCTGTGTTCAACAGGATTGTCCGCCATGCGGATTACACTCTCATTGTCACATAGGAGTGGGGACTTTGCTCAGATTGTAGCCAAAGTCCCGGAGGGTTTGCCTCATCCAAAGTAGTTGCGCGCAACACTGTCCTGCGACAACATACTCAGCCTCAACGGTGGATAGGGCAACGGAGGTTTGTTTCTTAGAACTCCAAGACACCAGGGACCTTCCTAAGAATTGGCACGTCCCTGATGTACTCTTACTATCAACCTTGCACCCGGCATAATCGGAGTCTGAGTATCCAATTAAGTCAAAGGTAGACCCCTTTGGATACCAGATCCCGAAGCAAGGCATAGCAACTAAATATCTAAGAATTCGCTTAACGGCCACAAGGTGACATTCCCTTGGATCGGATTGAAATCTAGCACACATGCATACGCTAAGCATAATATCCGGTCTACTAGCACATAAATAAAGCAATGAACCTATCATGGACCAGTATGCCTTTTGATCAATGGACTTACCTCCTTTGTTGAGGTCGACGTGTTCGTCGGTTCCCATCGGCGTCTTTGCGGGCTTGGCGTCCTTCATCCCAAACCGCTTGAGAAGGTCTTGTGTGTACTTCATTTGTGAGATGAAGGTGCCATCCTTGAGTTGCTTCACTTGGAACCCAAGGAAGTAGTTCAACTCGCCCGTCATCGACATCTCAAATTTCTGTGTCATCACCCTGCTAAACTCCTCACAAGACTTTTGGTTAGTAGAACTAAATATTATGTCATCGACATAAATTTGGCACACAAATAGGTCACCATCACAAGTCTTAGTGAAAAGAGTTGGATCGGCTTTCCCAACATTGAAATTATTAGCAATTAGAAAATCTCTAAGGCATTCATACAATGCTCTTGGGGCTTGCTTAAGTCCATAGAGCGCCTTAGAGAGCTTACACACATGGTCGGGGTACCCTTCATCCTCAAAGCCAGGAGGTTGCTCGACGTACACCTCCTCCTTGATTGGCTCGTTGAGGAAAGCGCTCTTCACATCCATTTGAAACAACCTGAAAGAATGGTGAGTGGCATAGGCTAACAAAATGCAAATAGACTCTAGCCTAGCCACAGGAGCAAAAGTCTCCTCAAAATCCAAACCTGCAACTTGGGCATAACCTTTTGCCACAAGTCGAGCCTTGTTTCTTGTCACCACCCCGTGCTCGTCTTGCTTGTTGCGAAACACCCACTTGGTTCCCACAACATTTTGCTTGGGACGTGGCACCAGGCTCCAAACTTCATTTCTTTTGAAGTTGTTGAGCTCTTCCTGCATGGCCAACACCCAGTCCGGATCTTGCAAGGCCTCTTCTACCCTGAAAGGCTCAATAGAAGAGACAAACGAGTAATGCTCACAAAAATTAGCTAATTGTGAGCGAGTAGTTACTCCCTTGCTTATTGAAAGTCGCCTAGAGGGGGGGTGAATAGGCAAATCTGAAATTTATAAACTTAAGCACACACTACAAGCCGGGGTTAGCGTTAGAAATATAAACGAGTCCGAAAGAGAGGGCGAAAACAAATCACAAGCGAATAAGAGCGAATGACACGGTGATTTGTTTTACCGAGGTTCGGTTCTTGCAAACCTACTCCCCGTTGAGGTGGTCACAAAGACCGGTTCTCTTTCAACCCTTTCCCTCTCTCAAACGGTCACCTAGACCGAGTGAGCCTTTCTCTTCAATCAAATGGGACACTAAGTCCACTACAAGGACCACCACAACTTGGTGTCTCTTGTTTTGATTACAAGTGAGTTGAACACAAGAATAGAAGAAGAAAAGCAATCCAAGCGCATGTAACATCCCAAAAATCTCAACCCAAGGTTTGGAACCCTAATCTCCTAACCCCCCCTTATTTCTATTTTCTCCCTAAACTCCATCCTTAGGTCATCTCATCATATGCATACACTTGGATTGTTAGGAACACCTCACATAGATTATTTTCAACACTTAAGATTATTTAGCAAATTGTTGGTTCAAAAGAAAAGGAAATAAAAAGAAACAAAAATAGAAAATGGAAAAGTGAAATAGAAAATAGAAAAAGAAAAAGGAAAAACCCTCCCCCCTCGGCTGGGCCGTTTTCGGCCCAAACCGCGCCGCGCCCGCTTCCCCCCTCTCCTCCCACGGCCCAAGCAGCCAAGCTGCGCGTGCCCGCGCCGCGCCTGATAGCCCGGCCCCACCGGTCAGCGGCTCCACCCCTCTCCCTCTCGCACCGCTCTCCCACTGGCAGCCCGGGCCCACCTGTCAGGACCATCGTCTCGCCATGCCATCACCGGCGCGTTCGCCGCTGACCACCTCTCGCCCCATCGCTTCGCCATTAACGCTCGCACCGGCCTCAGCTACCACCCCGCCACTGTACCTGAGCCGTCCCCTCACCCCTCGCCTGCCCGAGCCATCTCGTCGCCGTTTGCTCCATCCCCACCATCATGGCAAGCTCGTCGGCGCTCGCCATCCCCTCCCCTCCTTCCCCCTCCCGGGCGCCTATAAAAGGGACCGCCCGAGCTCCGGTTTCTCCACACCAGCCCCGACCACCTCCTCCACTCCTCCCCGAGCCCAATTGAGCTAGCGCCACCGCGTTCTCCCTTCGCCCCGGTGAGCTTCATTCTCGCCTCTCTGGTAGCTTTCGGTCGAATTACTTTGGTGCTTGAGCTCTGCCACACACTCACGATCGCAATGCACCTCTCCCCACCTCCTATTGCGCTCGGCTGCCTCGCCGGCGACCTCACCGCCGCGAGCACCCGCCACCGCGCCGTGGACCGACCACCCTAGGCCTCCACCGGTCAAATTGACCCCACCCCCGTGGTCCCCTACCCCCGCTCGTGCCTCGCCACCGCTCCCTCGCCACAGAACCGGACCCACGGCGGAGAACCGCCGCGAGATTTCACCGGTGGTCGAGCTCTGGTCGACCTCCCCCCCTCCGTCGCTGCTCCGCGCCGTTAACCCCCTCCCCTCTCTGATGTGTGGGCCCGCCCCACAGCACCGTCCCCCGCCGTCTCCCTCGTTGATGGGCCGGCTGGGCCGCCTGCCGCGCCCGGGTGGGCCAAAATCTCCCCCCGGCTCAGCAAGCAGGAAAACCTTTTTCTTTTTCTTTTCCTATTTCTTTTTCCCATTTTCATATATATATATATATATAATTATATGCTGATATTTTATGCACCAAAAATAGTTTAAATAAATTATAGGGCACAAAAATAATAAGATATAAGAAATGGCACACCCCACTAAAGTCACCATGATTGATGTATTGTTCTTATCTGTGTTTGTTAGCGGAAGAGGGATCCGATCCTCCAGAATTTATAGCTCTGGAAGAAGCATAGGAACCCGACCCCTCCGAGATAAATCTTTTGTGCCAGGAAAGCTTCAACGAAGGCAAGTCCATCCTTCCCTTGATGCATAATTTACCTATTCTCTCTACCACTACCTAAGCCGGGAATAAGGGATGGAATCAAATTGCATGGTGAGCATGAGAGAGCCCGCATTAACAAATACCTTTTGATCACAAGATATGGGATGGGAAAAGGTGGTAACCAACGTTGTTTTCAAAAGTGTGTGATGAAGGGTATTCACCCTCATCACCTGGTGAGTGGGATGATCAGGGACTCCCTGGTTTAGGGGAGGGCCTAAGGTGATGGCTCAGCTGGTTTAGGCGTGAGCAGAAGGATTGTCCTCACATATAAGGACCGGTTTGTCATCCTTCACTACCTGTACTCATGAAAAGTACAACCACTCGAGGATGTGTGGGCAGTCACTCGATCTGAACTCGTACGGTCCAACCCCAGGGTTATGAAGGCTGGGGAGCACCGAGAGGATAAAGAGGGGGAATGTTTTGTCTGGTTTGGACATGGGGTGGCCTGACTCCTTCCGGTATAATCGTTAAGGTTAGGACGTGCGAGGAAGGAAAAAGATTCGGATTCGGATCTCATTGGCCATGAGATCGCAGAGCCGGACTAGTGGGTAAAGTGTACCCCTCTACGCAGAGTTTAAACCTATTCGAATAGTCTGTGTCCACTGGTACGGACGAGTCTGGTGTGGTATGACAATTAGTGTTTCTACAACAACCAGAAACAGGGAAATATGTGTGTGTGTAAGTCTGTCTCTGGAAAAGAAAATGGTGCCATGGGAGCGGGAAGCTCAGTGGTGGTGTTATTTCTATTGTTTCGGGAAAACCCTAACAACAAGTACTGCCTTTCTCTGAGAAAAAGAAGAGTGACTTCAACTCCACCATATGAAGCATGTATGATATAGGTCTCTTTCTCTTTACGGGAGCCGGGTGGGCTTGCGGAATACCTAGTGTATTCACCCAGATCTATTTATGTTTTTCAGCAGCTGAAGACTTCTTTTCTGCTATGCTTGATTGAGGGGCTGTGTCTTCACCTAGTTCTGCCTGTGGCCTGGGCTAGTTTATCTTCCACTGTGTTTTATAATTCTGGCTCACTCTCGAGCTTGTACCCTGGTATTGTAATAACATTTACTCAGACTCTATACTATTTGAAGTAAGGAATGTGGTTACTAGCCTCCTAGGACTAGTATTTGTATCACATTTGAGTCCCAAAGGATCGGGACGCTTCAGCGCAAGAGCTCAAAAGAACACAATTGTCTCTCTCACTAGTCACTATTTGATTGGAATGATCTTTGGACTTGGGAGAGGATTTGATCTCTTGTTTGTGTCTTGTATTGAATTCTATAGCTCTTGTATGAGGTGTGAAGGCTAAAAACTTGGATGCCATGAATGGTGGGTGGTTGGGGGTATTTATAGCCCCAACCACCAAAAGAGCCGTTGGTGGAGGTTGCTGTCGCATGGCGCACCGGACAGTCCGGTGCGCCAGCCACGTCACCCGGCCGTTGGATTCTGACCGTTGGAGCTTCTGACATCTGGGCCACCGAACAGTCCGGTGGTGCACCGGACAGTCACTGTTCACCGTCCGGTGCGCCTTCTGGCTCTGCTCTGACTTCTGCGCGCACTGTAGCGCATTAACTGCTCGTTGCAGACGACCGTTGGCGCTATGTAGCCGTTACTCCGCTGGCACACCGGATAGTCCGGTGCTACACCGGACAGTCCGGTGAATTATAGCGGAGCGGCTCCCAGAATTCCCGAAGGTGGCAAGTTTAGAGTCGGGTTCCCTGGTGCACCGGACAGTGTCTGGTGGTGCACCGGACAGTCCGGTGCGCCAGACCAGGGCACACTTCGGTTGTCTTTTGCTCTTTTTATTTGAACCCTTTCTTGGTCTTTTTATTGGTTTGTTGTGAACCTTTGGCACCTGTAGAACTCATAATCTAGAGCAAACTAGTTAGTCCAATTAATTTGTGTTGGGCAATTCAACCACCAAATTCATATAGAAAAAGGTGTAAGCCTATTTCCCTTTCAATCTCCCCCTTTTTGGTGATTGATGCCAACACAAACCAAAGCAAATATAAAAGTGCAGAATTGAACTAGTTTGCATAAGGTAAGTGCAAAGGTTGCTTGGAATGAAACCAATAATTATTTCTACGAGATATGCATGGATGGCTTTCTTCTTATTTAAAATTTTGGACCACGCTTGCACCACTTGTTTTGTTTTGCAATGTTTTGGAAATTCTTTTTCAAAAATCTTTTGAAAATAGTCAAAGGTATATGAATAAAATTTTGAGAAGCATTTTCAAGATTTGAAATTTTTCTCCCCCTGTTTCAAATGCTTTTCCTTTGACTAAACAAAACTCCCCCTTAATGAAATCCTCCTCTTAGTGTTCAATAGGGTTTTAGATATTAATTTTGAAGAGGGTATACAAATTTGAGATAATATCAAAAATAAGATACCAATTGAAAAATCTTTTCTTAACCCAAATTTGAAAGACTACATTTTTGAAATTGGTGGTGGTGCGGTCCTTTTGCTTTGGGCTAATACTTTCTGCCCCTTTGGCATGAATCGCCAAAAACGGATACTTGTGAGTGAAATATAAGCCCTCTATTATACTTTCTCCCTCTTTGGTAAATAATATAGGAGTGAAGATTATACCAAATTGGAGAGCAGTATGGAGCGACGACGAATGATGAATAATTCGATGGAGTGGAGTGGAAGCCTTTGTCTTCGTCGAAGACTCCATTTCCCCTTTTAATCTATGACTTAGCATAATATTCACTTGAAAACACATTAGTCATAGCACATGAAAGAGATAATCAAAGGTATATATATGAGCTATGTGTGCAAAATATCAAACAAAATTCCTAGAATCAAGAATATTTAGCTCATGCCTAAGTTTGGTAAACGTTTTTTCATCTAGTGGCTTGGTAAAGATATCAGCTAATTGATCTTTGGTGTTAATATAAGCAATCTCGATATCTCCCCGTTGTTGGTGATCCCTCAAAAAGTGATACCGAATGGCTATGTGTTTAGTGCGGCTATGCTCAATGGGATTATCCGCCATGCGGATTGCACTCTCATTATCACATAGGAGAGGAACTTTGGTTAATTTGTAACCATAGTCCCTAAGGGTTTGCCTCATCCAAAGCAATTGCGCGCAACAGTGGCCTGCAGCAATATACTCGGCTTCAGCGGTAGAAAGAGCTACAGAATTTTGCTTCTTTGAAGCCCAAGACACCAGAGATCTTCCCAAGAACTGGCAAGTCCCTGATGTGCTCTTTCTATCAATTTTACACCCTGCCCAATCAGCATCCGAATAGCCAATTAAATCAAAAGTGGATCCCCTAGGGTACCAAAGGCCAAACTTAGGAGTATAAACTAAATATCTCAAGATTCGTTTTATGGCCCTAAGGTGAACTTCCTTAGGATCGGCATGGAGTCTTGCACACATGCATACGGAAAGCATAATATCCGGTTGAGATGCACATAAATGGAGTAAAGATCCTATCATCGACCGGTATACCTTTTGATCTACGGATTTACCTCCCATGTCGAGGTCGAGATGGCCATTAGTTCCCATGGGTGTATTGATGGGCTTGGCATCCTTCATCCCAAACTTGGTGAGTATGTCTTGAATATACTTCGTTTGGCTAATGAAGGTGCCCTCTTGGAGTTGCTTGACTTGAAAGCCTAGAAAATACTTCAACTCCCCCATCATAGACATCTCGAATTTTTGAATCATGATCCTACTAAACTCTTCACAAGTAGATTTGTTAGTAGACCCAAATATGATATCATCAACATAAATTTGGCATACAAACAAATCATTTGCAATTGTTTTTGTAAAGAGAGTAGGATTGATTTTTCCGACTTTGAAGCCATTAGCGATAAGAAAATCTCTTAGACATTCATACCATGCTCTTGGGGCTTGCTTGAGCCCATAAAGCGCCTTAGAGAGTTTATATACATAGTTAGGGTACTCACTATCTTCAAAGCCGGGAGGTTGCTCAACATAGACCTCCTCCTTGATTGGTCCATTTAGGAAGGCACTCTTCACGTCCATTTGATAAAGCTTGAAGCCATGGTAAGTAGCATAGGCAAGTAAAATGTGAATTGACTCAAGCCTAGCTACGGGTGCATAGGTTTCACCGAAATCCAAACCTTCGACTTGTGAATATCGCTTGGCCACAACTCAGGCTTTATTCCTTGTCACCACACCATGCTCATCTTGTTTGTTGCGGAAAACCCACTTGGTTCCTACAATATTTTGGTTAGGACGTGGAACTAAATGCCATACCTCATTCCTCGTGAAGTTGTTGAGTTCCTCTTGCATTGCCAACACCCAATCCGAATCCCTTAATGCATCTTCTACCCTGTATGGCTCAATAGAAGACACAAAGGAGTAATGTTCACAAAAATGAGCAACACATGATCGAGTAGTTACCTCCTTATGAATATCGCCGAGGATGGAGTTCACAGGGTGATCTCGTTGTATTGCTTGGTGGACTCTTGGGTGTGGCGGTCTTGGACCCTCATCATCTTCCTTGTCTTGATCATTAGCATCTCCCCCTAGATCATTGTCCTCCTCTTGAGGTGGCTTCTCTTGATCTTCATCATCATCATCTTGAGCTTGATCCTCATCTTGAGTTGGTGGAGATGCTTGCATGGAGGAAGATGGTTGATCTTATGCTTGTGGAGGCTCTTCGGATTCCTTAGGACACACATCCCCAATGGACATGTTCCTTAGCACGACGCACAGAGCCTCTTCATCATCTAGTTCATCAAGATCAACTTGTTCTACTTGAGAGCCATTAGTCTCATCAAACACAATGTCACAAGAAACTTCAACTAGTCCAGTGGACTTGTTAAAGACTCTATATGCCCTTGTGTTTGAATCATAACCAAGTAAAAAGCCTTCTACAGCCTTAGGAGCAAATTTAGATTTTCGACCTCTTTTAACAAGAATAAAACATTTGCTACCAAAGACTATAAAATATGAAACATTGGGCTTTTTACCGGTTAGGAGTTCATAAGACGTCTTCTTGAGGATTCGATGAAGATATAACCGGTTGATGGCGTAGCAAGCGGTGTTGACCGCCTCGGACCAAAACCGATCCGAAGTCTTGTACTCATCAAGCATGGTCCTCGCCATGTCCAATAGAGTTCTATTCTTCCTCTCCACTACACCATTTTGTTGTGGTGTGTAGGCAGAAGAGAACTCATGCTTGATGCCCTCTTCCTCAAGAAAGCTTTCTATTTGTGAGTTCTTGAATTCCGTTCCGTTGTCGCTTCTAATCTTCTTAATCCTTAAGCCGAACTCATTTTGAGCCAGTCTCAAGAATCCCTTTAAAGTCTCTTGGGTTTGAGATTTTTCCTGTAAAAAGAATACCCAAGTGAAGCGAGAATAATCATCCACAGTTACAAGACAATACTTACTCCCGTCGATGCTTATGTAAGCTATCGGCCTGAATAGGTCCATGTGGTGTAGCTCAAGCGGCATGTCAATCGTCATGATGTTCTTGTGTGGATGATGAACACCAACTTGCTTTCCTGCTTGACATGCGCTACAAACCCTGTCTTTCTCAAAATGAACATTGGTTATGCTCTCCCTTTAGAAGCTTATGAAGATTCTTCATCCCAACATGGGCTAGTCGGCGGTGCCAGAGCCAACCTATGTTAGTCTTAGCAATTAAGCAAGTGTCGAGTTCATCTCTATCAAAATCTACTAAGTATAGCTGACCCTCTAACACTCCCTTAAATGCTAATGAATCATCACTTCTTCTAAAGACAGTAACACCTATATCTGTAAAAAGACAGTTGTAGCCCATTTTACACAGTTGAGAAACATAAAGCAAATTGTAATCTAAAGAATCTACAAGAAAAACATTGGAAATAGAATGGTCAGGTGATATAGCAATTTTACCAAGACCTTTGACCAAACCTTGATTTCCATCCCCGAATGTGATGGCTCTTTGGGGATCATGATTTTTCTCATAGGAGGAGAACATCATTTTCTCCCCTGTCATGTGGTTTGTGCACCCGCTATTGATGATCCAACTTGAGCCCCCGGATGCATAAACCTACAAAACAAATTTAGGCCTTATTCTTAGGTACCCAAACGGTCTTGGGTCCTTTCACATTAGAAACAAGCACCTTGAGTACCCAAACACAAGTCTTTGAACCCTTGTGTTTGCCCCCAACATATTTGGCAACTACTTTGCCTGATTTGTTAATTAAAACATAAGATGCATCAAAAGTCTTAAATGAAATATTAGGTTCATTTGATGCAATAGGAGTTTTCTTCTTAGGCAATTTAGCATGCGTTGATTGCCTAGAACTAGATGCCTCACTCTTATACATAAAAGTATGATGAGAGCCAGAGTGAAACTTCCTAGAGTGAATTCTCCTAATTTTGTGCTCGGGATAACCGGCAGGGTACAAAATGTAGCCCTCGTTATCCTGAGACATGGGAGCTTTGCCCTTAACAAAGTTAGACAATCTTTTAGGAGGGGCATTAAGCTTGACATTGTCTCCCTTTCGGAAGCCAATGCCATCCTTAATGCCAGGGCGTCTCCCATTATAAAGCATACTACGAGCAAATTTAAAATTTTCATTTTCTAACTCATGCTCGGCAATTTTAGCATCTAATTTTGCTATATGATCATTTTGTTGTTTAATCATAGCAATGTGATCATGAATAGCATCTATGTTAACATCTCTACATCTAGTGCAAATAGTAACATGCTCAACGGTAGATGTAGAGGGTTTGCAAGAATTTAGTTCAACAATCTTAGCATGTAAAATGTTATTCTCATCTCTAAGATTGGTAATCGAAACATTGCAAACATCTAAATCCTTAGCCTTAGCAATTAATTTTTCATTCTCAATTTTAAGGCTAGAGAGTGATGCATTTAACTTGTCAATCTTAGTAATCAAACTAGCATTATCATTCCTAAGACTAACAAGAGAATCATCACAAACATTTAAATTCTCAACCTTAGCAATTAATTTAGCATTCTCATTTCTAAGGTTGGAAATAACATCATGGCAAGTGCTTAGCTCACTAGATAATTTTTCACATTTTTCTACTTCTAGAGCATAAGCATTTTTAACCTTAACATGCTTTTTGTTTTCTTTAATTAGGAAGTCCTCTTGACTATCTAAGAGTTCATCCTTATCATGTATAGCACTAATTAATTCATTTAATTTCTTCTTTTGTTGCATGTTTAGGTTGGCAAACAGGGTGAGCAAATCATCCTCATCATCACTAGAGCTAGCCTCATCACTAGAAGTAGCATACTTAGTGGAGGATCTTGATTTTACCTTCTTCTTCTTGCCGTCCTTTGCCATGAGGCACTTGTGGCCGACGTTGGGGAAGAGAAGGCCCTTGGTGACGGCGATGTTTGCGGCGTCCTCGTCGGAGGAGGAGTCGGTGGATCTCTCGTTGGAGTCTCACTCCCGGCAAACATGGGCATCACCGCCCTTCTTCTTGTAGTATCTCTTCTTTTCTCTTCTCTTTCCCTTCTTGTCATCGCTCCTGTCACTATCACTAGATAATGGACATTTAGCAATGAAATGACCGGGCTTACCACACTTGTAGCACACCTTCTTGGAACGGGGCTTGTAATCTCTCCCCTTTCTTTGCTTGAGGATTTGGCGAAAGCTTTTAATGATTAAAGTCGTCTCCTCGTTGTCGAGCTTCGAGGCGTCGATGGGAAGCCTACTTGGTGTAGACTCTTCCTTCTTCTCCTCCGTTGCTTTGAAGGCGACGGGTTGCACCTCGGGTGTGGAGGTGGCGCCTCGCTCGATGATTTGTTTGGAGCCTTTGATCATTAGTTCAAAGCTCACAAACTTTCCTATCACTTCCTCGGGAGACATTAGTTTATATCTTGGATCACCACGAATTAATTGTACTTGAGTAGGGTTAAGAAAAACAAGTGATCTAAGAATAACCTTGACCATTTCATGGTCATCCCATTTGGTGCTCCCGAGGTTGCGCACTTGGTTCACCAAGGTCTTTAGCCGGTTTTACGTGGCTTGCGGGTCTTCTCCTTGGCTGAGCATGAACCGACCGAGCTCCCCCTCGATCGTTTCCATTTTGGTGATCTTGGTCACCTCGTCTCCTTCGTGCGCGGTCTTTAGTACGTCCCAAATCTCTTTTGTACTCTTCAACCCTTGCACCTTATTATACTCCTCCGGACTTAGAGAGGTGAGGAGTATAGTAGTTGCTTGGGAATTAATGTGTTGGATTTGGACGACTTCATCCGCATCATAGTCTTCATCCCCCACGGATGGTACCTGTACTCCAAATTCAACAATGTCCCATATATTTGTGTGGAGTGAGGTTAGGTGAAACTTCATCATTTCACTCCACCTACTATAATCTTCACCGTTAAAAGCCGGTGGTTTGCCTAATGGGACAGAAAGTAATGGAGTATGTTTTGGAATGCGAGGATAGCGTAGGGGGATCTTACTAAACTTCTTGCGCTCATGGCGCTTAGAAGTGACGGATGGCGTGTCGGAGCCGGAGGTGGATGGCGATGAAGAGTCGGTCTCGTAGTAGACCACTTTCTTTATCTTCGTTTTCTTCTCGCCGCTCCGACACGACTTGTCGTGTGAAGGGGATCCCTTCACCTTGTTGCTGGACTCCTCGGATGGAGCCTTCTCATGGCTTGTGGCGGGCTTCTCCCCGGTCACCATCTCCTTCTTGGCGTGATCTCCCGACATCACTTCGAGCGGTTAAGCTCTAATGAAGTACCGGGTTCTGATACCAATTGAAAGTCGCCTAGAGGGGTGGTGAATAGGCAAATCTGAAATTTATAAACTTAAGCACACACTACAAGCCGGGGTTAGCGTTAGAAATATAAACGAGTCCGAAAGAGAGGGCGAACACAAATCACAAGCGAATAAGAGCGGATGACACGGTGATTTGTTTTACCGAGGTTCGGTTCTTGCAAACCTACTCCCCGTTGAGGTGGTCACAAAGACTGGGTCTCTTTCAACCCTCTCCCTCTCTCAAACGGTCACCTAGACCGAGTGAGCCTTTCTCTTCAATCAAATGGGACACTAAGTCCACTACAAGGACCACCACAACTTGGTGTCTCTTGTTTTGATTACAAGTGAGTTGAACACAAGAATAGAAGAAGAAGAAAAGCAATCCAAGCACAAGAGCTCAAAAGAACACAATTGTCTCTCTCACTAGTCACTATTTGATTGGAATGATCTTTGGACTTGGGAGAGGATTTGATCTCTTGTTTGTGTCTTGTATTGAATGCTATAACTCTTGTATGAGGTGTGAAGGCTGAAAACTTGGATGCCATGAATGGTGGGTGGTTGGGGGTATTTATAGCCCCAACCACCAAAAGAGTCGTTGGTGGAGGCTGCTGTCGCATGGCGCACTGGATAGTCCGGTGCGCCAGCCACGTCACCCGGTCGTTGGATTCTAACCGTTGGAGCGTCTGACATCTGGGCCACCGAACAGTCCGGTGGTGCACCAGACAGTCACTGTTCATTGTCCGGTGCGCCTTCTGGCTCTGCTCTGACTTATGCGCGCACTGTAGCGCGTTAAATGCTCGTTGCAGACGACCGTTGGCGCTGTGTAGCCGTTACTCCGCTGGCACACCGGACAGTCCGGTGCTACACCGGACAGTCCGGTGCTACACCGGATAGTCCGGTGAATTATAGCGAAGCGGCTCCCAGAATTCTCGAAGGTGGTAAGTTCAGAGTCGGGTTCCCTGGTGCACCGGACAGTGTCCGGTGGCACACCGGACAGTCCGGTGTGCCAGACCAGGGCACACTTCGGTTGTCTTTTGCTCTTTTTATTTGAACCCTTTCTTGGTCTTTTTATTGGTTTGTTGTGAACCTTTGGCACTTGTAGAACTCATAATCTATAGCAAACTAGTTAGTCCAATTAATTTGTGTTGGGCAATTCAACCACCAAAATTCATATAGGAAAAGGTGTAAGCCTATTTCCCTTTCACTTATGTCACCCAGAATCTGGTCGACGGGATGATTCCTTTGAATCGTGGCTCGGACTTGAGTTGGAGGGGCCCGTGGTGCTTCTTCATCCATAACTTGATCATCTTGTGCTCCCCCTTGATCACACGCTTCTTCTTGATGAACCCGTTCATCTTCTTGAGTTGGGGGGTGCACCGTCATTGAGGAAGAAGGTTGATCTCGCTCTTGTTGTTCCTGTGGTCGAACATCTCCAATCGCCATGGTGCGAATTGCGTCCGTTGGAACATCATCTTCATCTACATCATCAAGATCAACTTGCTCTCTTTGAGAGCCATTAGTCTCATCAAATACAACATCGCTAGAGACTTCAACCAAACCCGATGATTTTTTGAAGACTCTATACGCCTTTGTATTTGAGTCATAACCTAGCAAAAAACCCTTCTACAGCTTTGGGAGCAAATTTAGAGTTTCTACCTTTCTTCACTAGAATGTAACATTTACTCCCAAATACACGAAAGTATGAGACGTTGGGTTTGTTACCAGTCAGAAGTTCATACGAGGTCTTCTTGAGGAGGCAATGAAGGTAGAGCCGGTTTATGGCATGGCAAGCTGTGTTCACAGCTTCCGACCAAAATCGCTCGGGCGTCTTGAATTCTCCAAGCATCATCCTCGCCATGTCAATGAGCGTCCTGTTCTTCCTCTCTACCACACCGTTTTGCTGTGGTGTGTAGGGAGCGAAGAACTCATGCTTGATTCCTTCCTCCTCAAGGTACTCCTCCACTTGACGATTCTTGAACTCGGACCCGTTGTCGCTTCTTATCTTTTTCACTTTGAGCTCAAATTCGTTTTGAGCTCTCCTTAGAAAGCACTTTAGGGTCCTTTGGGTTTCTGATTTATCCTGCAAAAATAATACCCAAGTGAAGCGGGAAAAATCATCAACAATAACAAGTCCATACTTACTTCCCCCGATGCTGAGGTAGGCGACGGGTCCGAAGAGGTCCATATGTAGTAGCTCCAGTGGTCTTGATGTCATCATCACATTTTTGTTGTGATGAGTGCTTCCCACTTGTTTTCCTGCCTGACCCGCTGCACAAGGTCTATCTTTTTCGAAGCATACATTGGTTAGTCCTAACACACGATCTCCCTTTAGAAGTTTGTGAAGGTTCTTCATCCCAACATGTGCTAGACGGCGATGCCACAGCCAGCCCATACTAGTCTTAGCGATTAAGCATGCATCTAGATCGGCCTCCTCTTTCGAAAAATCAACTAAGTAGAGTTTGCCATCTAGTACACCCTTAAACGCTAATGAACCATCACTCCTTCTAAAGATAGATACATCAATATTTGTAAACAAACAATTGTAGCCCATGTGGCACAATTGACTAACAGACAGGAGATTATAGCCTAGCGACTCTACTAAAATACATTAGAGATAGAGTGCTTATTTGCGATGGCTATCTTGCCCAAGCCTTTGACCTTGCCTTGGTTTCCATCTCCAAAGATAATCGTATCCTGGGAATCCTTGTTCTTGACGTAGGAAGTGAACATCTTCTTCTCCCCCGTCATGTGGTTTGTGCATCCGCTGTCGATAATCTAGCTTGAGCCCCCGGATGCATAAACCTGCAAGACAATTTACACTTGGGTTTTAGGTACCCAACTCTTGTTGGGTCCTACAAGGTTAGTCACAATATCCTTTGGGACCCAAATGCAAGTCTTGTCTCCCTTGCATTTGGCCCCCAACTTCCTAGCAACCACTTTCTTATTTTTACATGAAAGTACAAAATCAGTGTTGCAGACATGAAAAACAGTAGCAGATTCATTTTGCATTTTCCTAGGCAGATGATGAATAACATTTCCCTTCCTAGGCCTACTTCTACCATGCACAAAAGTAGAACTTGAAGCAATCATAGCATGTGAATCAAAAGCATTATAACTCCTATTATAATGAGAACTTCTAGAAAATTTTCTATCATTATACATGAAAGCATGATTCTTTAGATTACCACTAGCCATAGGGGCCTTCCCTTTTTCCTTGTTGGGAATGAGAGCCCTTTGGCTTGTTAAGTTCTTGGCTTCCTTTCGAAAGCCAAGTCCATCCTTAATGGAGGGATGTCTACCAATGGTGTAGGCATCCCTAGCAAATTTTAACTTATCAAAATCAACCTTGCAAGTCTTAAGTTGAGCATTAAGACTTGCAACTTCATCATTTAATTTAGTAATGGATGCAAGATGTTCATTACAAGCATTAATATCAAAATCCTTGCACCTATTACAAATTACAACATGTTCCACACATGAACTAGATTTATTAGCTACTTCTAACTTAGCATTTAAATCATCATTATCATTCTTTAAACTAGAAATAGACTCATGGCAAGCAAAAATTTCAGAAGATAAAATTTCATTCCTTTTAGTTTCTAAAGCAAGAGATTTTTGTACACTAACAAATTTATCATGCTCTTCATACAAAATGTCTTCTTGCTTCTATAAAAGTCTATCCTTTTAATTTAAAACATCAATTAACTCATTAATTTTATCTACTTTTGATCTATCTAAACCCTTAAATAATTCAGTATAGTCTACTTCATCATCACTAGATTCATCATCGTTTGAAGTAGTATACTTAGGGGTTTCACGAACGCTTACCTTTTTCTCCTTTGCCATGAGGCAGGTGTGGCATTCGTTGGGGAAGAGATAAGACTTGTTGAAGGCCGAGGCAGCGAGTCCTTCATCGTCGGAGTCGGAAGACGAGCAGTCTGAGTCCCATTCCTTTCCGATGTGTGCCTCGCCCTTTGCCTTCCTATAGCTCTTCTTCTCTTTCTTCCCACCCTTTCCTTGTTCCTGGTCACTAGAGTTATCGGGACAATTTGCTATAAAATGACCAGTCTTACCGCACTTGAAGCAGGAGCGCTTTCCCTTTGCTTTGTTCTTGTTAGGGTACTCCTTGCGTCCTTTCAATGCGGTCTTGAAGCGCTTGATGATTAGGGCCATCTCATCCTCGTTCAGCCCGGCCGCCTCAACTTGTGCCACCTTGCTAGGTAGCGCCTCCCTGCTGCTTATTGCTTTGAGAGCAACGGGTTGAGGCTCGTAGACGGGTAGAGGGCCATTGAGGGCATCATCAACGTATCGTGCTTCCTTCACCATCATCCACCCACTTACAAACTTCCCAAGAATCTCCTAGGGAGTCATCTTTGTGTACCTAAGATTCTCACGGATTAAGTTCACAAGATGAGGGTCAGTGATAGTAAAAGACCTGAGCATAAGTCGGACGACGTCGTGGTCGGTCCATCTCGTGCTTCCATAGCTCCTGATTTTGTTGACCAGGGTCTTGAGCCTGTTGTACGTTTGCGTTGGCTCCTCTCCCCTGATCATGGCAAACCTTCCTAGCTCGCCTTCCACCAACTCCATTTTGGTGATCATGGTGGCGTTGTTCCCTTCATGCGATATCTTGAGGGTGTCCCATATTTGCTTGGCGTTGTCCAAGCCGCTCACCTTGTTGTACTCGTCCCTGCACAAGGATGCTAGCAAAACAGTGGTAGCTTGTGCATTCTTATGGATTTGCTCATTGATAAACACAGGGTTATCGGTACTGTCGAATTGCATTCCATTTTCTAGTACCTCCCATATACTAGGATGGAGAGAAAATAAGTGACTACGCATTTTGTGACTCCAAAAAGTGTAGTCCTCTCCATCAAAGTGAGAGGGTTTACCAAGAGGAATGGAGAGCAAATGAGAATTGGAATTATAAGGAATACGAGAATAATCAAATGAAAAATTCGAATTAACTAGTTTCCTTTTCTCGTCTTCGTCACCTCTTGGGGAAGAAGAAGACTCGTCGCTGTCGTAGTAGACAATCTTCTTGATGTGCCTCTTCTTCTTCCCGTCCTTCTTCTTATGACTCGAGCCATAGTCAGTGGGCTTGTCATCCCTTGGCTCGTTGAAGATGGACTCCTTCTCCTTATCGTTGACCACCATCCCCTTTCCCTTAGGATCCATCTCTTCGGGCGATTAGTCCCTTTCGTGAAGAGAACGGCTCCGATACCAATTGAGAGCACCTTGAGGGGGGGTGAATAGGTGATCCTGTAAAATTCAATAACTAATAGCCAATAAAACTTGGTTAAGTGTTAGTATGGCTAAGTAGCAAGCTCTTGCGAACACAAGTAAGTACGATAAAAACAAGCACAAGAGACACAGTGGTTTATCCCGTGGTTCGGCCAAGTATAACACTTGCCTACTCCACGTTGTGGCGTCCCAATGGACGAGGGTTGCACTCAACCCCTTTCAAGTGATCTGATGATCAACTTGAATACCACAATTTTTCCTTTTCTTAGACTTTCTCCCTTTTGTGAGGAATCTCCACAACTTGGAGCCTCTCTCCCTTACAAATATGATCACACAAGAAGCACGAAAGTAAGGAAAGGGAAAAGCAACACACACAAGATAGCACGATCACGCACACGAGTTACAACTTGAGCTCAAGTTCAACACACGAAGTTCTCAACTCAAAAGGAGCTCAAATTGCTAGCACAAAGAATCAAATGTGTGGGAGTGGAGTCTGGATGCTTAGGAATGATCAAGGAATGCTTGGGTGACTCCTCCATGCGCCTAGGGGTCTATTTTATAGCCCCAAGGCAGCTAGGAGCCGTTGGAACCCAATAAGGAAGGCAATTCTTGCCTTCTGTCGCCGGACAGTACTGTAGCATGTCCGGTGCGGATCTCTTTCCATTCCTGGCACAGCCGATCGTTGGATCTTCTGGCTGGTTGGCGCACCGAACACTGTCCGATGCACATCGGACAGTCCGGTGCACACTGGACAGTCCGGTGCCCCATGCCGACCGTTGGAGCGGGCCACGCGTCGCCCGCGGATTTTGCGCCCGACCGTTGCGCTGGCGGTCGTTGGCTCACCGGACAGTCCGGTGCGCCACCGGACAGTCCGCTGAATTATAGCCGTACGCCGCCAAAAACTCCCGAGAGCAGCCAGTTCGCCGGAGACCAGTCTGGCGCACCGGACACTATCCGGTACACCACCGGACAGTCCAGTGTGCTAGACTGTGCTGAGTCTTGGCTGCTTCGAGCCAAGTTCTTCTCTTCTTTTCTTTTCTTTGATTCTAGCACTTAGACAAATATATTAGTACACAAAAACCAATGTACTAAGTCTAGAATCATACCTTATTGTTGATTTGCACTTCATTCATCATTTGGCATACAATAACACTTAGAGAATATGTGTTGGCACT